>NC_090730.1:138857760-139037760 GCF_036898095.1 Palaemon carinicauda
TGGTATTTGTAGATGATATTATTTTTCCCACAGGAAGGAAAGAAGGAATAGAATGTGCCATAAGTAACTGTCATAGCTAGATCTTAAAACAGTTCACAATCAACACCAACACCCAAAAATCTGGTGAATTAATAATTCATAAAAGAAAGAAGAAGAAAGAAGAGGACATTAAAACAAAAGTAAAGAATGTGCCAGTAAGTTTAGTCAAAGAATATAAGTATCTGGGGGAATGGTACACAGAGAAGGGAAACAAAGCATTGAGTATCAGTAAAAAAAGCCAGAGGGTCGCATATACGACCCAAGAAATAAGATAATATGGGGATACGAGAAAAGTAGGAAAAATGGCATTGGAAGTCAGAAAGAAAATATATGAAACAGTAGTGTACCAACAATATTTGCTAATGTGGAGACCTGAAGTGTAATAAGAAATAAAGATCTGAAAGATCTGGAAAACCTACAATATATGATAATAAGGAATATGCATGAACAACCTTCAAGTACACCATATTGGGGCATCCTTGCAGAAACATGTATATGGCCGGTGTCCTGCATAATAGAATATAAAAAATCAATACTCTTCCAGAACATCATAAACTCTGATAAAAAAAGACTAGTAAGAGAGATAATTGAGGATCAGTTAAAAACCCTTATTGAAAGTGCTGGAGTAAGAGCATAGAAGAAATCTGTAGTAAATATGGGATGGAAGTTGGAAAAATAAGAAGTTGGGGGGAAAAGGACCCTGAAAAAAAAAATCAAGAAAAGAATTATGGAAAAAATAGAAGAAACTGTTGAAGAAAAAAAGAAAGTGATGAAAAAATTAAGTTTTATAGAGGAAATGGTGCAGAGCCCTATATCAGAGAAATGAATGTAGATGTAGGTATTCTTTGTAATGAAGACAAGATTAAATATGCTCAATTTAAAAGCAAATTTCAGGGGAAAATATGAAGATAATTTGGTTGACCTGTGCAAAGATACAGAAGATACAACTGAACATTTATTTTTATGCCCAAAATTAGGAAAGTTAATGAAAGTAGACATAAGTGTAGGTACGCTAATAAATTCTAGCCGGGATCTTGGCTGCATTTATATGTAGGGAATGCAAATGAAAGAAGTATTTGAAAAGTACAAACTGACCACAATAGGTCACCAAAACTGATGATAGCAGGGTGTTATCATATCTGATTTAGAGGTAGAATGGGATAAAAGTAAAGATTGAGAATTCCATCTCTAATTTATTCATGGTACAGGTTAAATGAGCTTAATTTCAATAATAAGAATAAGCTTAGAAGCTTTGCACCATTATATAAAATGATAGAGCGCCCGCATATTTTATTTTGCGGGGTGAGAAATAAGGAACTAGGAACCAGGAACCACAACATACAGCATGGCTTGACACAGAGAATTAAGAGGAGATGAAAAGTAACGCACGGATCCATCAGGACGACATGGCTATCTCACCCACAAATAGGTTGTTCCTATGTCAAAATCCTGTTAATTTTGCTAGAGCCATGTCGTGCTGATGAAGTGTACCAGAGAATTAATAAATCTCAATTGTGGCATATTAGAGTTTAACCTCATAAGTGCTCTTTTGTGTCAACTTCACTGATCATAGAAGAATAAAAATTGTCCTACAGTTAGTGTATCTAATGATGGTTTTTTCTACCCTTCAAAATATAAATATTTGGAATAACAGTCCAACTCTATGAATGGACTATGAAAGGTTTTGTAAACTCTATTGAGATCAGACAGTTATCATCACACCCCCACTCCTAGTGACGAAGATATACAGTATACGTTAGAACAAATATCGACTAAGAAATAGGCTGTAATCAGAGGGTAGAAAAAAAATTGTACACCAAATTTCATTTAGAAAAATTAGGTCCATTATAGAGGAAATGCAAAAAGACATACAATATTTTATTTTTTTCCAAAATCAAGCAAATGTAACAGAATTGGTGCAATAATGTTTATATTTTTTTGTTTAAAAACAAGATATGTTTACCCAGTAACATCGTATTGAATAGAATAATAACATTATTCCATATGATAAAAATAAGGTCACCTTTTGACTCTTCAATATAAACAGCCTATAACACAAAGCAAATTAGAAGAACATTCAACCCGCACTATGTACACTGTAATAGTCCCGTATTATAGTCCGTAAGAGTTTATGCACAACACTAGGAAGCTGGTTTAATCACATTACAAGCTGCCCCATCAAAGTGCTAAATCTCCTCCCATTGTCACAAGTAGTGTTTGAAAAACACTTTTGAAGATTTGGAGAAGCAGGAGGCCTATCATCTTTAGAAGGGTAACAGATCAGATTTGACCTGGAACAATTATACTCAGCTTCGAGCTTTTGCTCAGAGAGTTTATGCCTCAATTGAAAAGGAGTACAATTTAACCATAAACGAAACCCTTTCTGGTACAACTCAGGAACATAAATGGTGGTCTACCCTTAAATCTGCACTCTTTGGTGTAGATGCAACAATTCCGTCTTTACATAAACCAGATGGCTCAGTCACTCACTGTCCAAAGGAAAAGGCAACCCTGTTGGCTGATGTTTTTGACAGTAAATAGAGTAATGAAAAACTTGAACTTCCTCATTCCTGTTTTCCTGATGCTAAACTAACTAGTTTAGCTTTTTGATCTCGTGAGATTAAAGCTCTGTTGATATACCTTGATGCTTACGAAGGTTTAGACCCAAATGGCATTTTTCCTCTGTTTTTTTTATAATCCCAACAGATTTCTTAGCTCCAAAGTTATCTGTTATTTTGCGCAAGTTAGCAAGAAGAGGAGTTCTTAGCACTTATTGGAGAATTGGTAATGTTATCGCTCTATGTAAATGTGTTTGTGGTAGCTCAAGTCCCACTGATTACCGCCCAAATTCCATAACTCCCATACTTTTGAACGTCTTCTGGCAAAACTTCTTAATAAGTTTGCTGAGGGTAATCATCTATTCCCTAGTTTGCAATTAGGTTTTCGTAAAGGCCTTAGAGCATGTGATGCCCTTCTTACAATCTCCAATGCTATACATAAATCCCTTGATTGTGGTCAGGAAGTTTGTATGATTGGCCTTGATTTTAGAGCTGCGTTTGACCGTGTGAATCATGAGGCCCTTGTTTTCAAACTCAAACAGTTGGTAGTGGGTGGGTCGTTTCTTAGCATTATTATTGATTTTTTAAGTAATAGATCTCAAAGAGTTGTTGTTGATGGGCACCATATTGAGTATAGGATTGTGATATCCTGTGTTCCACGGGGAGTGTTCTTGGCCCATTACTTTCCATACTATATACATATGACATGTGGTTTTGCCTAGAAAACAAGCTTGTTGCATATGCAGATGATGCCACTCTCTTTGCATTAATTCCTTCTCCTGAATGTAGATTTAGTTAAAATTAGTGCATGGTGCAAATTATGGGGTATGAAGTTGAATCCTAATAAAACTGAAAGTATGATTGTAAGTAGGTCAAGAACGGTGGCTCTTCAACATCCGGATTTCGGTATTGATAATGTTTCTTTAAATTTGTATGAGTCTTTTAAAATTTTAGGTGTGATTCTCGACAGCAAATTTACTTTTGAGAAACACATAAGGTCTGTGTCTTCTTCAATTGCACAAAATATTGGCTAATTGAGAAAGTTTTTCAAGATTTTCGGTGGATTCTGAAGAAGTGTTTTAATTCTTTCATTCTACCTTGTTTTGAGTATTGTTCTCCTGTCTGGTGTTCAGCTGCTGATTCTCATCTTAATTTGTTGGACAGAAACTCACGGTCTATTAAATTCTCATTCCTGATCTAGATATTAATCTTTGGTACCGTCGTTCAATTAGTTCATTATGCATGTTACATAAGATTTCCCATAACTCTGACCATCCTTTACATTCACATCTCCCTGGACAATTTTATCCTATTCGTAATACTAGGCAGGCAGTTAATTCTAATAGCCAGGCCTTCTCCATCATGAGGCTCAATACTACACAGTATTCTAGAAGTTTCATTACAGCTGTTACCAAGTTGTGGAATGATTTTCCTAATCAGGTAGTTGAATCAGTAGAACCTCAAAAGTTGAAAGTTGGAGCAAATGTTTTCATGTTGACCAGGCTGACATGAGTCTTTTTATAGTTTATATATGACATATCTTGCTTTTCCAACTAGGGTTGTAGCTTGGCTAGTAATAATAATAATCATAATAATTTCCATCCAGTAAAAACTTTGTAAGCATTTGAATGACATGTACAAGAAGAAGTTTCAGGAAGAGGCAACTTTCCTACGATCATGACCCGATGGTATACTATCTGGGTCGGCCTTTCTGATTGAATAGTTGAGTTTGGACCTCACTTGTTTCAAAGAGAGATTAGATACTGTCGTTTCCCCTTTAAAAATTTGTCCACCTTTAAAAGCTACATTCATTGACAGGTAAGCCTTGGGGCATTCCACTAGGCATAGAGAAGGATCTTCCTTTTGAGGGACAATCTTCCAAGGCCCCCATTGTTTCATGGGGAGTTCATTGTTAGCCAGGAATGCAGGATCTGGGTATAAACTAGCTTCTCCCGACTCCGAGAATTCAATGTAGCCATCAGCCCTTTATAGTGCCAAAATGTCGCTGACTAGCACCAGGAGCCATAGCTTATAAAAAGTTCGATTTTTGAGTCAGATCCCTCAAGGAAGAAGAAAATTTATCAATTGACGAGGCTAAAGTGCAAGACTTCATCCAAAAACCATGGGATAGTTTTGGGGGGATGATTTAGTTTCACTTTAGTATAAGCCTTAGGGATCTTATTGAACAGTTCACTATTGAGTTTTATATCGAAAGCATAAGCGATAGGTCTGGTTAGGGCCGATTTATATGAGGAAATAGTTGTGGAGGCCAGACCCAGTTCATGAAGTGTGATAATTGATAATAAACAGAAGTCCATTGTAAATGAAGTGTGCTTATGTTTCTTAACAAACTCCACCCACTTCTAAGAAGACAAATACTGTCTGTTTCTAGTAGAAGACATGTATTCTTCCATAAAATTAATCCTTCGCTTGGAAACTCTGTATGTTCTTTTAACAGCTAGGGCAAGAAAATCATGAGCTGAAGGTTTTTCGTTATCAAAGAGGAAGCGAAGACAGTGTCCTGTTGAATATCCTGGGACAGCACTGGTGTCGGTAGAGGAATCTGAAGAGGTTTGAGTTCCAGAACAAAAGGGTACCAATTGTTTTTTGGGCAATTGGAGGCGACTAATACTATTGTTCCCTTGAAGGTTCGTAGTTTATCAAGGACCTTCATGAGGAGATTAAACGGTGGAAAAAGGTAAATGTAAGTCCACTGGTTCAAATCCAGTGACATCACATCTATCACCACTACTTCTTGATCTAAATTCATTGGTACGTAACGGGGAAGCTTCTTGTTGAAGCTCATCGTAAAGAGATCTAATTGCAGTTCCAGGACTTGCTCTAGAATGAAACAGAATGATTTATCATCCAGGGACCATTTTGTTTCTAGAGGCTTGAATCTTAACAGAGCATCTGTCATATTGCAAACCCCTTCTAAAAGAACTGTAGATAGATGCCAGTTTCTTCTCTTCGAGAAAGAGAGAATGGCTAATATTATATGATTGATCTGTGGAGATTCCGAACCCTGTCTGTTGATGCAGTGGACTATAGTCTTGCTGTCGAGATCAACCTGATGTGTGAGTTCCTCTCTGGGTTCAATCTCTTCAGAGAAAGATACACTGCTAAAGCTTCAGAATGTTGATACTGAATTGTTGAAATGCAACTGACCACTGACCTGTATCTTCTTGGTGGGTGTATGACCCCCGCAACTTCGTTCTGAAGCATCCGTGTGGACAACTACTGACAGAGAAGGAAGCTTCAGGGGGAAGTGTGTCGACAAGCTCTTGGCAGTGAACCACTGCTTGAGCTGTTTGCACAGTAGAGCCGGGGTTTGGTCGCGATGATCTCTTTGAGCATTTGATGCCTTTCTTCTCCAGACTCTATTATCATCCTTGAGACTCGCTTTCAGGATGGATTTGTACCTGCTGCGATTTGTAGCAAACCTAGGACTCTTTCCTGATGATGTCTAGTGATGATCTTTGAATGAAACAGACACCTGATCGAACTTGCGATATCCTTCCTCATGACCTGAGGCAGAGAAAGGATGTGTGACTTCAAATCCCAGTGCAGATCTAGCCACTTGAATTGTTGAGCTGGAGTTAACCTGGACTTCTTTAGGTTGATCTGGAAGCCCAGGTATTGAAGAAACTTCATAACTTCCAGAGCGTCAAGAAGACACTCCAACTTCGTTGCAGACCATACTTACCAGTTGTTGAGGTATAGCATCATTTGAAGACCTTTGTTCCTAAGCTGTTGAACAATGGTCTCGACTAGTTTTGTGAAAATCCTTGCAGCTATGTTGAGCTCGAAGGGCATTGTTTTGAAAACGTAGGTCTTTCTTGCCAGTCTGAAACCAAGGTAGAGGTAGATGGTGCCGACCATTCGGAAGATACCAATAAGCGTGGGTAAGACCTGTGGAGATAGTGTAATCCCCATGGGGTAGTTGGGTCTGTATTTGTGAAATCATTAGCATCTGAAACTTGTCGTTCTAAATCAACTTGTTTAGAGGGTACAAGTCCAGAATCGTTTGAAGAGCTCAAATCTTTCTTTGTCATGCAAAATTGACGTCGTTGAGAATTCATGGATTATGGGCAACGGATGACTCCCTTCTAGAGATCCTGCACATAGTCTTCCAGGAAAGATGTTGTGGGTTGGATGAATCTCTTGAACTGTAGTGGTTTTGGTCTGCATTTCCAGCCTAGTCCTTTTGTGACTATGCTTTGTGCACCAGGATCAAATTTCCATTGATCCCTAAAGTGATAGTCTTCTCCCATTGGAGGCTCCTCATTGTCTTGAAGGACCTGCTCCTTTAGTAGATCTGCCTCTGTTTCCTCGGCCCCTTAATTAGCCACCTCTTCCAGACTTTCCCCTTTCACTTTCATTTCTCCCTTGAGCTCAAACGGGGCGAAATGTGGTAGTGGCCCGTTCGTAAATGGTATTGAAAGCTGGGAACTGTGTAACGGGATAGTGGCAACTGTGGCAGTCGCGGCAGGAAATTTTTTCTTGCATTGAAAGGTTCTCCTAGGCTTCTTGCCTTTAGGCTGAGGTCCTGCAGGGGTAAATTTCTCCTTAAAGGACGTATCACATTTTTGCATAAGGCTCTTATTTTTGGGACTTCTTGTACCACCTTTTGAGGAAATAGATATTTCTCCCAGATGTTGGACTCAAACAACTTTTTAGGTTCATGCATAATAGTGGCTGCTGCTAGGACGTGCTCTCTGCAGGCTCTCTTGGCTAAAAAGAATGCATGCAGATCATTATAGAAGGTAGCAAAATGGCTAGAACTGGAAAGAGGTCAGATTTTGAATAGTTCCTAATTAGTATTACTAAGTAAGACTGGTACGACAAAGAAGCCCTGAGTCTTTATTTGGACTCCAATTCCGTTTTTAATAGAAATTCCAGTCCTGGGCAGCCTCTCATTTGACTGTTTACCTCCGATATCCCTATACACTTTGCTAACTGTAAAGGTGCATTGGACGACTCAACTTTCAGAGTCATATGGGAGAGCAAGAGAAATGAGCTTACACTCCTTCAGCACTGGCAGAAGTTTACCTTCTAATACTGCCTTCTTGTCAGCCTCCAAACTCTTTGATGCAAAGGGGAAGACAGTGTCTTTTGGAGCTATATATGTAGCCTGCTTCCTGCCGAAAGCAGAAAGTTGGGTATGGGTAAACTCAGTTGTTTTGAGCATCAAAACCAACAAGGTTTGAACCTTACCATGGTTTAAGGTTCTCGTTTCCTTGGGAATCGTTTCATCCCTGATAGACACTTCAGAATTCAACCTAATATAACAGGGGAGGGGAATTCTCAATGAAGGGGTAAAACTCTAAATCCGAAACTGATTTAGAGCCCATGCCTTCACCAATGGCAAGGTACCCTTCACTCAGAACCATATGTTCTGTGTAATGCCAAAGGTTCTTCGCTGTATAATCTGGAAACCTAGAGATGGTGGTGCCTTGGACTTCGGTGCCTGTTGATGTGTCTCGATCTTCGTCTCTAAGAATGATTGAGCTCTCTTATGCTCTGCATCAATGTTGTCAATGAATGCTTTCATGCAAGCTATGAGCTCCAAATATCTTGGGAACAAAGGGGCAGCTGAAGTCGGAAGAGGAGTAGAAGATGAAGCAGGTGTAGCAGATGCAAGGGCAGGATTAGGCAAGGAGGTAATAGTCGGTACAGTACTTACCTGCTGACTGTCGATCAAGTAATCCGAGGCTTCCGTTGTCAGCAATAGCGTTTGCTTTTGGAATCCGTTCACCCAGTGTCAGGTGATTTTCTAGCACCACACTTTCTCATCCAGAGAAACGTTGGTAGCGTGGAATCCAGTATGGAGGAGAACCGTGCATATACTGCAGTTGGAGGGATCCCAGATAGTAAAGGATCCCTTGGAAACATGACAAATTCAGATATAATTTGTATTTTTCTTAATGATACAAACCTGTAGCTATTTATTAGGAGTATTACTTTTGGCGAAGCTGAAAGGACGAGTCATTAGGATTTAGTGAGGGTTGACTACCCATCCCACTAATTTGTGTGAGGTGGGGGGGCGGGCGTAGGGGAATTCAGCTTGCTACCCCTCCCACTCACACACCTGCGATTGAGCTTGCTCTCCTTGGTGGTAGGATTTCAAAGGGGATAGAGTTGGCGGGTAAGTTTGTATAAATAGCTATAGGTTTGTTATTAGGAAAAATACAAATTATCTCTGAATTTGTCATTTGCTCAGTACCTGAAATTCAAACCTACGCTATTATTAGGTATGACTCACCCATTAGGAGAGTGGTAGTCCCGGCCAATCTGGCTTTTGGCTTTACCAGGTGGCTACTTATATTTGTTCCAAATATTAAGAGTCCCTAACACTTTGCTACGCAAGGTCTGCATCCTACGTAAGCTGTGTGTTGAGATAAGCACTGTGACTGTCAAGGTAAATGTTATTCTGAGTCTTTGTAGAAAAAACTGTTATAACTAAGACTTTCCTAATGCCACTTCGCCAGGGTATGGGGACGCAACAGTATTGACACAATACTAGGTACACAAGGGAGCATGGTTTACCTGCAATGGTTTGAGGTCAGCATGTGCAAAGAACCTGGGCTTCTGCTTTCCCTAAGAAAGGGAGGATGAAGAAAAGAATAAGAGCAAGGTATACCTTTTCATTCACACACACTAAAACTGGTTAACAGTGCCCTCAACCTTCTGCTACTTGTCCAAAAAGGAGCTTGATAGAAAACGTATGGAGCCTCATGTGGGTCATTTCTTGCAGGTATTGGGCTTTGAAAGTTGTTTGGCATTCCCATACCCCAGCCTGTAAAACCTGTGTTACAGAATAGTTTCTCTTTAAAACAAGGGATGTAGCTACGCCCCTGACATCACGGGCTCTTGGACAACGTGACATAGGAAGGTATGGATTAAGATCATGGTCTATGACATGCGACTCCAAACAGAAATGGTGTTCTTGGTGACCCTCCTCTTGTTCCTCCTTGTGGGTCTCTCTCTCTCTCTCTCTCATATATATATATATATATATATATATATATATATATATATATATATATATATATATATATATATATATATATATATATATACATATATATATACCTCTTCATAACCTATGGAATTCAAATCCATGTCTTCCGGACATGTAATTGAATGTAGATTACACTTACACTTAAATCACAGTCAATTTTCCATATGCGAAGTGAATTTAATAGGATGATGAAGATTCTGCGTAGATATATAGCGTAGGTGATGTAGTCTATAATCTAATAATTAATAATTAAAGCAGGAATGCGGCAATTAAAATTGTCTGTACACTCCCATGTGGAACCATCCTTTTTAGAATAGGTAATGAAACCTTAAAAGACGAACTGGGCTGGTGTAGTTATCTAATTCTATTTTAAAATCCAATGGTAATGTAGGCAGGGCTTGGGTTGTTTCTTGAGAATGGATCCGCTTTTCCCAGCCCACCACCCTTGCTGGAATATTCATAATGATACAAACAGAGGTTATTCAAACATCTAGGAGATCATAGCAGCAATTGAACCACCGCTTCTATACGTGTGAGAATTTGTTTTGTTTGTTCGTCAGTCCGTCTGTCGAGAAGTTTGTTTGTCCTATCCAGGGGGAATGATTTTGTTGATTCTTATTAAATCTGATGATTTGTTACTACTGAAAGATTTTGAAGGAATTCTGCGCTCTACGAAACAGTTTTTTTGGGTGTGTGTGCGGGGGAGCGGGGGAGGGGGGGGGGGCGCCTCAGGTCATGAAACAAATATTTAAAAAAATAAAAGTCGTTATTTCACGATTCCACGTTAATGAACTTTGGTGTCAGGATGTCAGAAAACCTAAAATCAATCAACCATTATTCCACGAAACCTTTCTTCAACTTTGATGCAAAGTTAAAATTTCTCGCGGATTTTAATGCAATATTTTCTGATGCACCAACTTTTTTTTTCACTGAACCATTAACTTCTTGAAACAATATTTCCGTTGAATGCGTAAATACTTAATAAAACCATTTGCGGAATATTATTATTATTATTATTATTATTATTATTATTATTATTATTATTATTATTATTATTATTATTATTATTACTTTCTAAGCCACAACCTTAGTGTACAAAGCAGGGAAAATAACCCAATGAGGAAAGGAAACAAGGAAAAATAAAATATTTTTAGAACAGTATATAAACTATATAAAAATCAACAAAAGAAGAGGAAGAGAAATAAGATAGAATAGTGTGCCTGAGTGTTCTTTCAAGCAAGAAAACTCTAACCCAAGACAGTGGAACACCATGGTACATAGGCTATGGCACTAACCACGACTAGAGAACAATGGTTTGATTTTGGAGTGTTCACCTAGAAGAGTTGCTTACCATAGTTATAGAGTCTCTTCTACCCTTACCAAGAGGAAAGCAGCCACTGAACAATTACGGAGCAGTAGTTAACCCCTTGAGTAAAGAAGAATTGTTTGGTAATCTCAGTGTTGGCATTTGTATGAGGACAGAGGAGAATGTGTAAATGATATGCTAGACTATTCAGTGTTTGTGTAGGCAAAGTGAAAATAAACCGTAACCAGAGACAAGAATCCAATGTAGTACAGTCAAAAGATTCCCATAACTCTCTAGCGGTAGTATCTCAATGGGTGGCTGGTGCCCTGGCCAACCTACTACTTAGCAGTTCATACTTCATATGACATAAAAACAATTGCTCATTGAAATATCAATATGAAACTTCGAACAAGTGCTTTTGTCGTTTTCTGTTGTCTCAGCAAAACAGTGTGTGAAAATGCTTAGTGCTATTGTGTGTAACCTATAAGCTATATAAATGTTTAAAGAAGTGATAAAGAGAGTACAAAATGGGCTGAGACTGGAAACACAAGAGAAAAGACTGAATACATGACAATCATTTGTCAAAATTAGTTAAAACTCGTATATTCGAGAGTATGCAGTAGTTCAAAAGACCAAACTGTAATTTTGATATAATATATGGACATCAAACAGTTCTTTTAAATGCAGATATTTATGTAGATAGAGGCAATCATGCGGACACGCTTTTATTTGAATACGTATCCTCTTACAAGTATTGTGACCTGAATTCAGATAGCTCTCTACGGACACAGGCAAGGCCGTCTCAAGTACAGGGCTGTTCAGAGTGGGAAGAAGTTGGCACAAGTAGGTCGATTGATATGGAGGCGGGGCACCTGGCCATCTTCAACCCTCTTTCTATCACACACCACTCACTATATATACACTTGTTTCTCGTTACAGTTTACAGCTGATAATCCTCATAGAAAGGAGACGGCTTTGAATAATCCGGTTAAGGAAAATTAGACAGAAAAAAGTAATGAAATCAAAATAAAACTTTCCCGAGGCAGTGCCCTTTATCTAAGACCCACTGATTCCAAACTACGCTTGTATACCGAAAAAAAAAATAGAATGATTTTAACAATTTGATTAAAAATAAATAAAACATCAACACAAACATTTCTGGCAATTTAAAGTTATTTGATATTATCTTTTGCACAATCACCCACAATCGCGTGATCTTGTTGCATCCTACATTTTCTTTATTTGAAGTATTTGACGGATATATTTTTACTCTTTTACCATTAAAGTTTGCAATGCTCTTAGCTGTGAGGTTCTTCCCAATTGTCTTATCGAAGAAGGGTGTGTCAGATTCAATATCACTAGATTTGAAGTGTAGCTGTGAGACCTGAAAAGTGTTTAAATGCATTATTAAAGTGCATAACACATTTTCATTAAAAGGAGAGAGAGAGAGAGAGAGAGAGAGAGAGAGAGAGAGAGAGAGAGAGAGAGAGAAGCAACCGAAGAATGAGGAAGCAAGAATTGGAAGAGAAGAAATCAAAGTAGTAAGTAGCAAGGGAAAAATGTGTGAATACCCAAGTAATTTTGTAAACAGTTTAGTAATATTTAAATTAAATCCTTATACAAGAGGTTGATATTCCGTGACCAATACCACATGAACAATATAATGCAATTGTAATTATTACAACAATATATATAGAACTTCCCCTTCTATTTTAGTTAGGAATATATCCGGCTCTCCTGATAATGTGCAATCACTTGTGTTTTCCTTTCCAAATACCGATGTATTTGGAAAGGAAAACACATACTTTAGGTCCATTTCGGTAACTCTCTTTGCAGTTTGGTACACACCACATAATAGGCTCTAGCCTGGATTCCAAAACAGTAAAATTTTCTGGAATAACAGCAGAAATGTGTAAAGAAATAGAGCGCGAGCCCTTTACTTAAAGCCTATAGTACAGCATGATAGCACTAATCGGGACGCATGGGAACTTTCTTACCGCCCACACTGACCTGGCCTTCCTTCGAGACGGCCTTGACACAGTCAGCCTCTCTGCGGATTGCAAGAACTAACACCTTCCTACTCATACTAAGAAAGTGACCGGCTATATATAAGTCGGGGAGCATTGCAACCAAAACATTCACCACCTCAGTCATCTTTTAGCAAGGTAAGCGCAGCACCATTTTAGTTTCTGCAATTCCGTTACAGTGTCACTGATATTGATTTTATTGCTCTTAATTTTCCACGCTATGCCATTATAGCAAGAAGTTTCATCCGTTGAGGTCAGGTCCTGGCGTTTCTTGGACTTCTATGAAATTATCCAGCTATTTTTGGGGATATAAAGATTTTGGGCAAATTATTTTTTTAAGATCTTGGTGAATTAACTCTCATGTATATTTCTTAGATAAGATTTTCTATTTCATTCTCTAAAATTGTAAATGTTGAATTATCTTTCGTAGTGGATATTTAACTGTTTTAAGCTCATGTTTTCCCAGAACAAAACTGTCTTTCAAGCAAGGTGGAATAGGCAGAAAGACTTTTTTAAATCATTTATTTCGTCTTTGCATGGAGATATTCTCCTGTTGTCAGGCAAGATGGTCGAGGCTCTGACTTGATTCGATCCCGAGTAGATTAAATTTCCTTTAAAGATGGGATCAGAAGAGGAGCTTTTTCTCGATCATAGTTCAGAACCACAAATCGTCAAGACATTTCGGTTTGCCCCATTTAAGTCGTTAGAATATAATAACTGTTATCACTTTTCATCTTATTTATACAGATCCATAATATGGTTAGATTTTTGGATGCACGACTCCAAGAAAGAAGAATTCTGACACTTCCATTAAAAGTGGTGGGAGGATAAAGTTTATCGTTGATATTGTTGCTATGAATCACATTTCTTTTGCACAGCAAAACGAAGCTGTGGAGAAAACTTTGAGTGAGACCAAAAGATGTCCCCGTAGTATTAGAGAGGTGGAAATACAAGTAACCTATTATCAAACTCCACTTCCTGGTGGGGAAATCGCAGATGTAGTGAAGAGTGGAATTGTTTTAGAAATTACACTTGAAGGTGGAAAGAAGCAAAATAAAATGGTGGAGAGTAAAAGTTAATAAGAGCATAAAATATCAAATTGTTTTAATAGCAATAATTTTCTTGGGAACCAGATTTAATGTTCCGTTTTGGGGAACAATTGAAAGTGAGAGGAGAATGTCCAATGTATTATTGGTGAATCGATAAGGCAATTAAAAAATTGTAACCACCGAAATCATAACCATTTTATGTGTAAGCCTAATAGATGTAATATACAGAATGGAGCAGATACATTAATCTAACCTATATAACATCCATTTCAATATTCTTGACCCTTCACCAACACTTCTTCTCTCCTTTTCAGAATCAGAGACATCACAGACCTGCACATCATGAAGGTTCTTCCACTTCTGATGATATTATTCTCCCTACTTTTGGTTCTGACCAACGCCTTGCCAAGTCCTGGGGTGAGCCATCATCAGTTCTGTATAATTTCAATATCTAATATTAATATTTTGCTTTCAAAATAGTAACTTCAAGGCTTTTTAATGGTTACAAAGGTGATACTTGGCATAGACAGACACACTTGCGCACACACACACACACACACACACACACACACATATATATATATATATATATATATATATATATATATATATATACACACATACTGCATACTCTTATAATAAGATTATTTATGTCTCGTGACATGGTTGGTTTCGACCTGACCTTTCATTAGAAGCGGCTAGCGTTCGATCCCAAGTATGAGGTAGAAATTTATTTCCATTTGAACACGATGTTGTGTTGATATTTATCCATTTATATATATATATATATATATATATATAAATATATATATGTATATATATATACACACAAATATATATATATATATATATATATATATATATATATATATATATATATGTGTGTGTGTGTGTGTGTGTATGTATATATAGTGTCCATAAGTGAACTATGTTTTTTGCAGTAGCACTGTTAATGATATATGAGGTACCTAATGATACTGTGTTTTATTTATTTTAACATGTATACTGTAGGCTATCTAAATAATTTTTTTTTTTTGTATAGATACATGCGCAGAAATTACTATGATACCGAAATTATCCCCATACGAAGATTTATCAATCATCAAGTGAAATCTATTCATTCTTGGTCTTTACCTTCGCCAACCTCGTTGTGGCGATGTTCATGTTTTGATAGGCGTGTGTTTGTATGTGTGTCTTTGTGATTCGCATAACTCAAAAACTATTTGACCGGTTCTCATGAAATTTGGTGGAATGATTGGTCACGATCCAAGGACAATATTATTGGATTTGGGGTCAAAAGTCAAGGCTAAGGTCACGAAAAGGTCAAAACTTCTTTTTGCTATATCGGGGCCAATTTTTTTTTATTTGTATGAAACTACTGTCAAAATGTGCATAATTAAATTTCCTATTTATTGACATGCAACATAATACAGGCGAAGGTATGCGCTCTGCATAGTGCCCATTCTAGTTTAACTTTCATTTGTGAATGAGTAAATTGCTTCATCTTTAGTCTATCGCTTTTTTCTCCTTCCATCTTTTCCTTGTGATAAGGTGGTTGGAATGTTTCTTCACCCTACTATTTGTATGCTCTTTAAAAGAGGAATTTTCTTTGTTATGCTACAGACTGAAAACACCGCTCTAGAGGAGTTCAGAAGAAGCCCGAGGACGAGAAGATCCGGTTGCTGTTCCTGCACAATTATTAATCCCGGAGGAATACAAACGCGTGACTGCTGCATATGCACAGGTGAGTATTTGGATATTACAGTGAATTTGCTCGATAGGATCTACCCTCGGTCTAAAATGTTTGGATGACTTTTGGAAGCCGAAATTGTTATTTTCCTCCAATTATTTTGCTTAAAATCAAAAGATGTCTAACGACAACACAATATTGCTATTGAATAATTTGATCTAGCACGGATGTCTCAGAATTTCATAAGGAAAACGTGAATTCAACTGTCATGCTGTATTATGCTGAATATAATGTATTAATACAAGCACACTGGCAGTTTCATGTTGTGTGAAGTTGCTTTATATAAGAAACAAAATATAACCTAATATTCTACTTAAATCACTTGAAGTAGACATCTCCCTTCTAGAGTGGCTTTGTTTTTCCAAAGGATTTTATTTTGGAAATGTGAATTTTTGTTAGTCCGTTTGAGAGAGAGAGAGAGAGAGAGAGAGAGAGAGAGAGAGAGAGAGAGAGAGAGAGAGAGAGAGAGAGAGAGAGAGAGAGAGAATTTGTAATGTTACGCATTAACATCGATAGTCAGTTCTTTTTCTTAAACGCAACCTTTACTTCCGCAGGTAGACCCAACCACAAACGGTTACCAAGGTCCAGCCCTTCTCTAAACCAGCGTCTAAGATTTTAAATACGCAATTTTTTTTATTGAGGCGCATTCCCACTGACTCGCAGCGGTGCCCTTTTTGCTCAGAAAAGTTTCCTGCTATCTGATTCGTTAGAATTTTCTTGCCCAACCAATCAGCGATCAGGAAACTTTTCTGAGGTAAAAGGGCACCTCTGCGAGTCAGAGCAAATCTGCCTCACTAAAAACAATTGACTGTAGCTCCTAACAGGATAAGTTGGAGAGAAAGTGATTGTCGTTCAGTTGCCTTAATCTTAATTCTTGAATATTGTTATTTATATTTATATGTTGTTATACGAATAATAGATTTAATACCCGGAAAATTTCCATCGTAAACATATTTATTTATTTTTTAATGTAAAAGTTTGTGATATAAATAAGTTGAAATAAAGAAGGCTTACAATAGGCCTACCAAATTAAACCTTGTTATTTCCAATTCCTGTGCATCGAATTCTATCAACTAACGATATGTTAGTTGAATGAAATTAATTTGTTTCAACAAGAGAGAAGTGTTAATCACAGGAGAGGATACTTTGGCAGGAGTTATGAACGGAAGTGTTGATGAGGGAACTGATAGAAAAGGAAATTCTACTCATCGCAATGGCAGTTTTGAAGAATCTCCGGCCTCTCCGAAATGGGAAAAAATAACGATAAAATCGTTTGTGAAATTATAGTTTTGATACACAAAGCTATTAAGTAGTCTACCTGTCCGGTATCTAGCTGTAAAAGAAAGGAAAATATTGATAGCTCTGGCTTAGTTTCTTTTGATGCTTTACCATTTAATAATTATATATTCTTTTGAAGAACACTTCTATTAGTAGCTCAACACCATACAGCTGTTCTGCATCTTCAGGCCACTGTTTTTCCTCGTGTTATTTGCACAAGAACATCGTTGTCCTTTGTATCTCGGGTGTTAAAAACTATTAACAAATAAAGCACTGAAAGTTACTTTCTCTCGTCGTTCACCTTATTGGCGTGGTGGAAGCGGTATTGAATACCCAAGTGTGCTTCATTTGGATAGGTAAACGAACTGGCACATCATCAGAAGAGTGGATTAACTAACATTTTCTGGGAGGCTACTCATAACAGTGAAAGTGATAGCTCATCGTGGCTAAGAAACAGCAAATCTCCTAAACAGTGGTCCTTGACAGACAAGGAGTTCATTACAAGCTTTGAGTCATGGAAGAATAACCTCCTTAATTTCTTGGTGAAAACCAACAGTTTGATCCCTACCTCAAAGATGATGCAAAATGGGACAAGAAGAAAAAATCAAGGGATTTTGACTCAGGAAAAATCTATTTTGGGTGAGATAGCCATGTCGTTCTGTTGGAAGTTCCTCTAGGCAGCTTTCTACTTGGGATGTTTCCTGCGAGTGATATACCAGAGAATTTTACCTGTAGAGGTATCACAGGATTACTACCCCTGGAGCGAATATCCCGAAAGATGTCGTGTATGTAACAAGGACGGGTTTAAAACAACCACTGTTATCCTTCCCTGAATATAGTTAACCAACCTTGTCTCGAAGGGTATGGGATACGTGGGAGAGCCGTTACAACTCCGATGCAGTATGTTATTGTAAACACGATCACTGGTGCTGGAGTAAGGGCCCGGCCACACCAAGCGCGGTTAGTGGCGTGATTAGCGGGAAGAGGGTCCCAGGGCAAATTGAAACCTAAGGTATCTTATGTAGGTGGTCAGATAGGAGGTGCGGGAAGCCTCCAACTGCTGCAGTAGCCGCCAGACTATGTTTCATGTTTTAAAAAATCGTGGTGGTTCGAGCGTCTTCACCCAAGATTACACGATTTTTCATCAGTTCCTGATGGAGTACGCGTTCTGATGTTCGTGTCCAGCTATAACTAAATCAACAATTTATTGGGAGATGTTTCGGAGAGCAAAAAAAAAAAAAAAAAAGAAATAAATGGAAGCTATGGCAATCAACTGCAAATGGGTGGTAATAAAATAGTGGGTAGGCCTACGTCGTTCTGTGCTTTGCAACCTATTTAATCACCATTTAGTTATATATATATATATATATATATATATATATATATATATATATATATATATATATATATATATATATAAGATGTAGAGAAATTTCAAATGTAAAAAGAATCGTATGTACATTTAAACAATATATCCTATGCAAATGCTAGTTAATTCTGGAATGAAATGGACAATGATTTTTCGTGAACTTTATCATATTTGAAGCAATTATAATTTAGGGTAAGAAAGGGATTGAGGTTGTCTATAGTTTGACGTTTGTTTTCTGAGCCTGAATCCAGGAAGGATGTTGCCATCAAAAAATCAAAAGACTTGTGAAATAAGCAGATATTCATTAAATCTGTCGCCGTACAAACGAGACTGGTGACATTAATTTCAAAATTAACATATTTTCCCGTCTCTGTTTATTAAAATCGTGAATCCAGACTCGTGTAATTTATTGTTCAGATTAAGATAAAGATTTTCAATCAGAAGTAATTTCCTACTCAAACACCATCGTCATGTTTACGAGGAAGGCTATCAGCTGGGAGTGAGGAGGCAAGAGAGGTGTGGCGGTTCCGGTCTGGCCACCCAATATTTTGTCGCTGGCCTGCCGTCCGAGTCATGCCGCTACCGCGCCGCTCATCGCGATTAGTCTGGCCGAGCCCTAAGAGCATGGAAGGAATCTGTAGTAAATATGGGATGGAAGTAGGGGAAAAAAGTACCCTGAAAAACGAACTCAAGGAAAGATATATAGAACAAATAGAAGAAACTATTAAAAAAAAAGAAAGTAATGAAAATATTAAGATTTATTGAAGGAAATGGCCCACAGCCTTATATCAGAGAAATGAATCTGGATAAGGCGTCCCTTGTAATGAAGACAAGATTAATTATGCTCAATTTGAAAGCGAATTTCAGGGGAATATATGAAGATAATTTGTGTGACCTGTGCAAAGATGAAGATACTACCGAACATTTATTTTTATGCCCAAAATTCGGACAGCTAGTGAATGTAGACATAAGTTTAGGTACGCTGAAAAATTCTAGCAGGGATCTGGCTGAATCTATGGGTAGGGCAATGCGTATAAAAGAAGAATTTAAGAAGTCCAAACTGACCACAATAGGTTGCCAAAACTGATGATGGCAAGGTGTTATCCTATCTAATTTCAAGGTAGAATGGAATAAAAGTAAAGATTAAGAATCTCATTAGAGTATTAATTTATTTAAGGTACAGGTAATATAAGCTTAATAACAATAATAAGAATAAGCTTATAAGCTTTGCACCTATCTATAAAGTGATAGAGTGCCCGCAAATTTATTTTCCGGAGTGAGCAATAAGGAACCAGGACCCAGGAACCAGCAGCAGCCATCATAAAAAGAGAAGAGGAAAAATGAAAGCAAAATTTTATAAGGCTTTTGAAATACATTACATTAATATAAGGGGCATAAAATCAATAGTGGACTCGCTAGAGGAAATAATAGAAAAGATAAAACCAACTGTTATTTGCATCACAGAAACCCATCTGAAGGAGGAAGAACATTTGAAGATAGCTGGTTATGGGGTCTTTTATGATAACACAAAATCAAACGGGAGGAGTGATGATTGCAGTAAAAAAAAGAAAAACAATTGAAAAATGTAACTGTGGAAATGAAAACCAGGGTCACGAGCCTCACTTTGTATAAATTAATAATGGGAAAACTAAAGTTAGATTAAGAGTAATTTATGCTCCACAAGAAAATAAAACAAAATCAAGCTATTTAGAAAATATGTATAAGTCTTTAAAAGAGGAATTAATGATAGCAAATAACAGAGAAGAATGAGTAGTCTTAATGGGAAACTTCAACTGTAAAGTAGGAAGTATTATAAAAAACAATAGTAAGGAGAATTCAAAATCTGGCAAAATGTTAAGAGATTTGGCAAAGGAGTCCAACGTGATATTTACAAATAGCAACTGGAAATGCAGAGGAACTTGGACGAGAATTGAAAAAGAGAAGAAATCAGTGATAGATTATGCTCTAGTTAGGGAAAAAGACGAAGAAGGTATTAGTAGCATATAATTGATGAAGAGAAAGTGATAACACCACACAGGAAATCAAAAGAAATGGTGTATTCTGATCACTGTGATATCCTAATACAAATGAATTTGTTGATCTTAAACAAGAAAGAAAGAAAATTCAGATAAAAAATAGTCTGGAACCATTTAATAGTCCACAAAGATAAGGTAGAACTTATAAAGATTGCCAAAAAAAAGGATGTAAGATTAAAATATTCAAAAGGGCAAGAAAAAGCACAAGAAATAATAAGAAAATGTAGTATAAAAGAGACAAACGGAAAAAACAAGAGGTCCAAAGAATTTAGGAAATTAATGAAACTTAAAAGAATCTTTTAAAAAAAATGGATTAATCTTGGAAAGGAAAACAACGAGTTCAAGAGAAGAATTAAGATAAAGGAAAGCCTTTTAGACTTGTACATACAAGAAGAAAAACAAAAAGAGGAAGGTTTAAGAATAATCAAGCAAGTAGATGAGATCAAAGCAAGAGGAGGTATGAATAGCACAGCATTCTGGGAATTCAAGAAATAAGATGTAAAAAAATGCCTGAAACTGGAAAGCAATCAGAGGGAAAGATGGAGAAATAATAGAGGAAGTTGAAGAAATAAAAAAAGAATATGAGGAATTCTACATAGAATTATTTAAACTAGAAAATCCCCGGAGTGAGGAAGAGGTCTTGTAAGGAGAAATCAACAACTTGTTCGATGAATGTTTGTCAGAAAGTGACAGAGTGAGATCCAGTGAAAAAAAGAAAATAACTTATCAAGAAATAGAAGCTATCGTAAAAAGCCTGAAAGACAAGTATACAATGGACAGGCAAGAATATAACAATGTTGTGATTAAAAAGATTGGTAAAGAATAAATAGAAAGTCTGACGTTGATCGTAACAGAAATTGACGAGAACATATGTATCCCTGAATAGTAGGAAGAGATGTGGATACTGTCAATCCACGAAAAAAAAAAAAAAAAAAAAAAGAAGACATATTTATCACAAGCATAGTTAGCAAAATATATGAGAAAATAAGGATGGGAAAATATAAGAATAGATTCAAGGATGGGATGAGTAGGTTCCAGTTTGGAGGCATTGAAGGAAGGTAGACGGCCCATCATCTGCTAACACTGAATGTAGAAATTGACTAAAATGCCTATTTGGGAGGGTCAACGTATGTATGGTTCTGTGATGCATATAAGAGCTTTGATAAGCTAGACGTGAAGGATTGCATGAAAGAAATGGGAAAAAAGGATTGGATAGAAGGAAGTTAGAGCAGCCATCAACTGTCCATCAGGTACAACAGGAGATATAAAGATTGAAGGAAAGGTGAGACAAGGAACTATATATGGACCAAAGCTATGCACTATCACAACTGACAAAGTGAATAGCATTGGTAGGAAAAATATTATGTTGATAAGGAATATTGAAATTGAATCACTGGTATTTGTAGATGATATTATGTTTCCCCCAGGAAGGAAAGAAGGAATAGAATGGGCCATAAGTAATTGTCATAGCTAGGAGATCTTAAAACAGTTCACAATCATCACCAACCCCCAAAAATCTGGTGTATTAATAATTCACAAAAGAAAGAAGAAGAAAGAAAAGGATATTAAAACAAAAGTGAAGAATGTGCCAATAAGTTTAGTCGAAGAATATAAGTATCTGGGGGAATGGTACACAGAGAAGGGAAACAAAGAATTGAGTATCAGTAAAAAAAGCCAGAGGGTCGCATATACGACCCAAGAAATACAAAAATATGGGGATACGAGAAAATAGGAAAAATGGCATTGGAAGTCAGAAAGAAAATATATGAAACAGTAGTAGTACCAACAATATTTGCTAATGTGGAGACCTGGAGTGTAATAAGAGATAAAGATCTGAAAGATCTGGAAAACCTTCAATATAAGATAATAAGGAATATGCATGAACAACATTCAAGTACACCATATTGGGGCATCCTTGGAAAAACAAGAATATGGCCGGTGTGCTGCATAATAGAATATAAGAAATTAATGCTCTTCCATAACATATTAAACTGATAAAAAAGACTAGTAAGAGAGATAATTGAGGATCAGTTGAAAAACCCTTATGGAAAGTGCTGGAGTAAGAGCGTAGAAGAAATCTGTATTAGATATGGGATGGAAGTTGGCAAAATAAGAAGTTGGGGGAAAAGGACCCTGAAAAAAATCAAGAAAAGAATTATGGAAAAAATAGAAGAAACTGTTGAAGAAAAAAATAAAGTGATGAAAAAATTAAGATTTATAGAAGGAAATGGTGCAGAGCCTTATATCAGAGAAATGAATATAGATGTAGGTATTCTTTGTAATGAAGACAAGATTAAATAAGCTCAATTTGAAAGCAAATTTCAGGGGAAACTATGAAGACAATTTTTGTGACCTGTGCAAAGATGATGAAGATACAACTGAACATTTATTTTTATGACCAAAATTAGCAAAGTTAATGAAAGTAAACATAAGTGTAGGTACGCTAATAAATTCTAGCAGGGATCTGGCTTAATCTATATGTAGGGGAATGCAAATGAAAGAAGGATTTGAAAAGTCCAAACTGACCACAATAGGTCGCCAAAACTGATGATAGCAGGGTGTTATCATATCTGATTTCAAGGTAGAATGGGATAAAAGTAAAGATTGAGAATTTCATTATTAATCTATTTATGGTACAGTTAAAATGAGCTTAATTTCAAAAATAAAAATAAGCTTAGAAGCTTTGTACCAATCCATAAAGTGATAGAGTGCCCGCAAACTTATTTTGCGGAGTGAGAAATAAGGAACTAGGAACCAGGAACTACAACATACAGCATGGCTTCACACAGAGAACTGAGAGGAGATGAAAAGTAACGCGCAGATCCAACAGGACAACATGGCTATCTCACCCATAAATAGATTGTTCCCATGTCAAAATCCCATTAATTTTGCTAGAGCCATGTCCTGTTGACAGAAGTGTACCAGAGAATTAAAAATTCTCAATTGTGGCATATTAGAGTTTAACCACATAAGTGCTCATTTGTGTCAACTTCACTAATCATAGAAGAATTAAAATTGTCCCCCAATTAGTGTATCTAATAATGGTTTCTTTTACCCTTCAAAATATAACTATTTGGGATAACAGTCCAACTCTATGAATGGAATATGAAAATTTTTATAACTGTATTGAGATCAGACAGTTGTCATCACAACCCCACTCACTGTGACAAAGATATATATATATGTAAGAAGACATACCGACTAAGATATAGGCTGTAATCGAAGGATTAAAGAGAAAAAATATATACCAAATTTCATTTAGAAACATTACGTCCATTATAGAGGAAATGCAAAAAGACATACAATATTTTATTTTTACCAAAATCAAGCAAATGTAACAGAATTGGTGCAATAATGTTTACATTTTTTCTTTTGTTAAAAACAAGATAAGTTTACCCCAGTATTGAATAGAATAATAAAACCATTCCATATGATAAAAACAAGGTCACCTTTTGACTCTTCAATATAAACAGCTTATAACACAAAGCAAATTAGAACATTCAACCCGCACTATGTGCACTGTAATAGTCCCGTATTATAGTCCATAAGAGTTTATGCACAACACTAAGAAGCTGGTTTAATCACACTACAAGCTGCCCCATCAAAGTGCTAAATCTCCTCCCATTGTCACAAGTAGTGTTTGAAAAACACTCTTGAAGATTTGGAGAAGCAGGAGGCCTATCATCTTTGGAACAATTATACTCAGCTTCGAGCTTTTGCTCAGAGAGTTTATGCCTCAACTGAAAAGGAACTCTTTCTGGTACAACTCAGGAACATAGTTCCTTCTTTACTTAAACCAGATGGCTCAGTCACTCACTGTCCAAAGAAAATGGCAACCCTGTTGGCTGATGTTTTTGACAGTAAACAGAGTAATGAAAAACTTGAACTTCCTCATTCCTGTTTTCCTGTGGCTAAACTAACTAGTTTAGCTTTTCGATCTCGTGAGATTAAAGCTCTGTTGATGTACCTTGATGCTTATGAAGGTGTAGACCCAAATGGCTTTTTTCCTTTGTTTGTTTTTCTAAAGACAGCAGATTTCTTAGGTCCAAAGTTATCTGTTATTTTGAGCAAGTTAGCAAGAAGAGGAGTTTTTAGCACATGTTGAAGAATTGGTAATGTTAATCCTCTATGTAAATGAGTTTGTGGTAGCTCAAGTCCCACTGATTACCGCCCAATTTCCATAACTCCCATACTTTTGACCGTCTTCTGGCAAAACGTCTTAATAAGTTTGCTGAAGGTAATCATCTATTCCATAGTTTGCAATTAGGTTTTCGTAAAGGCCTTAGAGCATGTGATGCCCTTCTTACAATCTCCAATCCTGTACATAAATCCCTTGATTGTAGTCAAGAAGTTTGTATGATTGGCCTTGATTTTAGTGCTGCTTTTGACCGTGTGAATCATGAGGCCGTGGTTTTCAAACTCAAACAGCATTATTATTGATTTTTTAAGTAATAGATCTCAAAGAGTTGTTGTTGATGGGCACCATATTGAGTATAGGATTGTGATAACCGGTGTTCCACGGGGTAGTGTTTTTGGCCCATTACTTTCCGTACTATGTAAACATGACATAGGGTTTCCTAGTGTAAGATGAGGCTGCTTGCAGCGCCTAAGCTCCGCCCACATAAGTGACGTCATTGTCTACGTCACGGGCTATCTGTATTTCCTTCCGCTGTGCATGATGCAGCAGCGTCAGTTGCAATGAAGATAAGAAACAACGCTGACTGTCATTTCTTGATCCTGCCTAGTTTAAGATCTAACATGGCGCAGTGAGTAGGATTTTAAGAGGATCTACTGTAATAACCGTGGCACAGCATGGCACCACCGTCGAGACGACCCTCATTTGCATCCCCTAGGGGCAGGATTGCAAGGACTGGAACCGGCGTCAGGATGTCGCCGGCTTCCGTGCTGCAGGCTCACCAAGTGCTGCAAACCCAGCAACAAGCCATCCAGAATCTTCAGGCCGAGATAACAGCGTTGTCACTCCGGGGTACCAACGTCCCCCAACCAAGGATCCCTTCGTCTGCAGCTCCGGAAAAGTGCGAGGCTGAGGTGTCCCCTGCAGCCTTCAGGTCTTGGAAACGGTCAATGGAGTGTTGGTTGCAACTGTGTAAGTTGAAGCCTATCGAGGCAGTTCACCATATAAGGCTGCATTGTGTTCCGATATTGCAACGTGCCCTCGATTCTAGGTATACTGACGCCCAGTGGAGTGCCCTGTCTACTGAAGGGGCATTTAATGCGGTTAAGCAAATGGTAGTGAAAGCTTCTAACCAAGCGGTGCAGTGGCTCGAGTTTTTTGATTTGGCCCAAGAGCCTAGTGAGTCATTCAATGATTATTTTATCAAGTGTACGCAAAAGGCTACTGATTGTGCATTCACATGCCCTAATTGTAATCATGATTTATCCGAATATATGCTTTTGCGCAAGCTCATGGTAGGCCTAAGTGATAAAGTGCTCAAAAGGCAAGTGTTTCAATCATGCAATAATATCCGTGATATCGATTCCCTTAGAGTCATGTGCAGTGCATTCAAGGGCGCCCGTGACGACGCCCTTCGTAATAGGGCATGGCTTAGCAGCTCCCCTAGAGCGGCTGCTCTCGGTGGGTTCGAGGAGGAACACGAGGTGGAGGTGGCAGCTGCCCTTGCTAAGTGTGACAGGAGTACCTCTGTAAAAGTACAATTGCGTCTTTGTGGTAATTGTGGTACTCGTCATAGCCCTGGGTATTCTTCATGTCCCGCAAGAAGAACGACATGTTACGGGTGCGGTAAAACCGGTCACCTGAAGAAGTGTTGCAGAGGGCGGAGTGTCAGGAATAACGTTAGTGGTCTGGCCGAGGAGTCGGACATAGCGGGTGCAGTGATTGCAGTAGTCGTGGCGGCAGAGGCAAGGTTGCGGAATGGGCCCTCCCCACAACCCACTATTCGTGTTGATGTATGCTTGGCCAACTTGGGAGAGTGGTCCTGCGTCCGAGCGGTGCCGGACACTGGTGCCCAGGTTTGTGTTGCAGGACCCGCTATTCTTGCGATGTTAAACATAAAACCGGCTAAGCTGAAGTTAAAGGGAGGATTGCGAGACTTCGCCAACCTGCATCTGAAGTGTTTAGGTTCAACCTCTTGCACCATAGAATACAAGGGGAGGCATACAACTCAGGAAGTATACTTCGTAAAGTCCTCCATTGATTTTTATTTATCCCTGGATGCTTGCAAGAAACTTGGTCTTGTGCCAGAAACGTTTCCTAACCACGCTCCCTTCACGGACTCTGCCCCCGCAGCAGCTAGTACAACTCTTACATTAGCGGAAGCAACTGATCAACCTGTGAGACCGTCGGCCATTCCGTTTCCCCCTAGTGAGGAAAATATTGCCAGATTAGAAAACTGGTTATTAGCCCATTTTTCAAGTACGACTTTCAACACCGAGAGAGAACCCCTCCCGGTAATGGATGGGGAACCCCACCGTATTCACTTATTACCTGACGCAGTTCCTTACGCATGCCACACACCTGCGTCGGTACCTAAGCACTGGGAAAAGGAGGTGAAAGCCCAGTTGGAGGAGGACGTCAAGAGAGGGGTCCTACAAAGAGCTCCCCCTGGAGAGCCCACGGAATGGTGTTCACGTATGGTGGTCGTGGCAAAGAAAACGGGGCAACCTAGACGTACGGTCGACTACCAAAAACTTAATGCAAGTTGTAGAAGGGAGACGCACCATACCCCTACGCCCTTCGATATGGTATCCAGCATTCCCCTTTGCTCATACAAGACTGTGGCCGACGCCTATTGGGGATTTCACCAGGTAGAACTGGACAAGGAGAGCATACCCCTAACCACGTTCATTACACCTTGGGGTAGGTACCAATACCGAAGGACACCAATGGGACATTGTTCTGCCTCCGACGCATATACACGCCGTTTCGATGATGCCATTGAAGAAGTACCCAGGAAGTTTAAGTGTGTGGACGATACACTTCTGTACGATTCGAGCGTAGAAAGCGCCTTTTGGCATGTGTACGACTTCCTTACTGTCTGTGCATACAAGGGCATCACTTTGAAACCAGAAAAATTCAAGTTTTGCAAGAAAGAAGTGGAATTTGTCGGATTCGACGTCGGTTGGGACTCCTACAAGCCTTCAGAAGATTATTTATCTGCCATAAAACGTTTTTCTATGCCCCAAAAGCCCACAATATCCGACATCAGGTCATGGTATGGTTTTGTCAATCAGCTGGCCCCCTTCCTGACAACGGCGCCCATCATGACCCACTTTAGAGACCTGCTGAAGAAGCCCTCGGGCAAACAGGTTTATTGGGATGAGTACCTTCAGGAAAAGTTTCATCAAGTGCAAGACATCGTCTGCAAGTTGGCCAAGGACGGCCTCACCTACTACGATAAACTGCGGCCGACTGTTGCAGTCACTGACTGGAGTAAGGAGGGGGTGGGCTTCGTCATCCTCCAACAATATTGCAGTTGCACCTCCGTTGAAGCCCCCTTCTGTTGTAGAGATGGTTGGAGAATAGCACTTTGCGGCAGTCGGTTCCTCACGCCCGCCGAGTCTGGATATGCAGCTGTGGAGGGGGAAGCCCTTGCAGTGGCTTGGTGCTTAAAAAAGGCAAGGTTGTTCTTATTGGGCTGCCCGAACTTAACCATTGTCACGGACCACCGCCCCTTAGTCAAGTTATTAGGCAATAGGAGTCTCGGCGACATTACCAACCCCAGACTGTTTAGGTTAAAGGAGAAAACATTGTTGTATAATTTCAACGTTAAATATCTACCAGGCAAGAGAAATCATGCTGCTGACTTTCTCTCTCGTTTTCCTACCCTGAGGACGACGCCAGATGGACAGGATGCGAGCTTTAACGAAGAATTAACGATTGCCATGGTGTCAGCAATCGCAGAAAACCTACAGGAGCAGTGCACTATAGACGAGAAAACTGTTGAAGAGGCAGCCCTGGACGACCCAGCATATCAGCTGCTAGTCGCTCGAGTGAATGCAGGGGATTGGAACCCGAAGAAATCTCAAGAAATTGCATGTTTGAGGCCCTTCTACTGCATCAGAGAACGTCTCTCTATATCTGGCAACCTGGTCACATACTGTTTCAACGACAACTGCATCCGCCTTGTCATTCCCGAAGGGCTCCGTCACCAGATAACCGCCAACCTCCATGCTGGACATCAAGGCCTAGATACAATGTTGAGGAGAGTGAGACATTCGGTCTATTGGCCAGGCATCGAGGGTGACCTCCAGCATCATCGTTCACGATGTACATCGTGCGACACCCACGCACCATCACTTCCTGCCGAAGTCATGAAAATGACCCCTGCCCCAGAGTATCTGTTCCAACAGACTGTCATGGACCTGTTTCAGCTCGAAGGACGCATGTATATGGCATATTGTGACAGGCTTACAGGCTGGCTAGAAATAGCCCACTCCCCCAATGGCACCTCGTCTGCAAAGGTCATGACAAAACTTAGGCATTACTTCACTCGATGGGGAGCACCCGAACAATTGTCTACCGACGGCGGCACCAACCTGGTGAGTGAAGAGATGATGACCTTCTACAGGAGATGGAGAGTTGACATACGTCTATCATCGGCCCACTATCCGCAGTCAAATGGGAGAGCCGAGGCCGCGGTTAAGTCCGCGAAAAGGATAATTAGAACAAGTATCAGTGGGACTGGAAGCCTCGATAACGACAAGGTATCATTGGCCATGCTACAATACCTGAACACGCCTTTAAGAGGTATAAATAAATCTCCGGCGCAACTGGCAACTGGGAGACAGTTACGGGATGGTGTACCGACTGCAAAACTCAACTATATGATAGACCAACACTGGAGAAAATCCATTAGAAAAAGAGAACTTCAAGTAGCAGAGAAAAATGAGAAGATAATCGAAAGCGGCAGCGACAGGAGGCTAACGCCCTTACAACCAGGCACTCACGTTAGGATTCAGAACCAGATGACCAAGGCCTGGGACAGGCTGGGAATCATAGTCGAGCGACGACCTCATAGACAGTACATCGTGAGACTAGATGGTAGTGGGCGTCCGTCCATAAGGAACAGAAGACACCTCAAGGTCACTGAACTGCCCGTCAATGAGACAAGAGGAGCCACTCCTACCGACGACAAAGTGGGTCATGAGCCTAAGTTTCCCCCATCAGCGCCAGAGGTACGGCCTCCAAGGAAGAGAGAGGCCCCTGCCTGGATGAACGATTATGTTTAATTATCTCTGCTTTGATCTTGCATTTATTTATAAAATGAAAAATTCGGTTTTATTTTACTGCACATAGACGTGCATTGATGAACGATTATGTTTAATTATCTCTGCTTTGATCTTGCATTTATAAAATGAAAAATTCTGTTTTATTTTACTGCACTTAGACGTGCATTGATTTCATTTACAAAATTATATTTTGCAGGAAATTTTAAGTTAGGTTGGTGTTGCATTCACGACTCAATTTTAGTGTACATCTTACAATGCTGATGTAATTATTGTTTCATTGAGGTTACGTTAGTGCTGTCGATGTTGTTATCTCTCTCTCTCTCTCTCTCTCTCTCTCTCTCTCTCTCTCTCTCTCTCTCTCTCTCTCTCTCTCTCTCTCTCTCTATCCCATCTGAACGTTACCATTAATTATTACGATTATGATTTACCTTATATGTCTGATGTTTTACATTAAGAGAGTATAGAATTTTGTTTATCATACCTGCTTTTGATATTGTCATTTATAAGTTTTGAAAATATTACCCTCGTAATATTTTGGGAGGGAGATGTAAGATGAGGCTGCTTGCAGCGCCTAAACTCCGCCCACATAAGTGACGTCATTGTCTACGTCACGGGCTATCTGTATTTCCTTCCGCTGTGCATGATGCAGCAGCGTCAGTTGCAATGAAGATAAGAAACAACGCTGACTGTCATTTCTTGATCCTGCCTAGTTTAAGATCTAACACCTAGTAAACAAGCTTGTTGCATATGGAGATGATGCTACTCTCTTTGCATCAATTCCATCACCTGAATGTAGATCTGGGGTTGGTGAATCCCGTAATAGAGATATAGCTAAAATTAGTGCATGGTGCAAATTATGGGGTATGAAGATGAATCCTAATAAATCTCAAAGTATGATTGTAAGTAGGTCAAGGACAGTGGCTCCTCAACATCCGGATCTCAGGGTTTAAAATGTTTCTTTAAATTTGTATGATACTTTTAAAATTTTAGGTGTGATTCTCCATAGCAAATTTACTTTTGAGAAAAAAATTGGCTCATTGAGAAAGTCTTTCAAGATTTTCTGTGATCAATCTATTCTGAAAAAGTGTTTTAATTCTTTCATTCTACCTTGTTTTGAGTATTGTTCTCCTGTCTGGTGTTCAGCTGCTGATTCTCATCTTAATTTGTTGGACAGAAACTTACGGTCTATTAAATTTCTTGTTCCTGATCTAGATATTATTATCTGGCAGCGTCGTTCAATTAGTTCATTATACATGTTGCATAATATTTTCCATAACTCTGACCATCCTTTACATTCAGATCTCCCTGGACAATTCTATCCTGTTCATAATACTAGGCAGGCAGTTAATTCTAATAGCCAGGCCTTCTCCATCATGAGGCACAATACTACACAGTATTCTAGAAGTTTAATTCCAGCTGTTACCAAGTTGTGGAATGATCTTCCTAATCTGGTAGTTGAATCAGTAGAACTTCAAAAGTTCAATGTTGGAGAAAATGTTTTTATGTTGATCAGGTTGACATGAGTCTTTTTATAGTTTATACGTGACATCTCTTGCTTTTCCAACTAGGGTTGTAGCTTGACTAGTAATAATAATAATCATAATAATTTCCATCCAGTAAAAGCTTGTAAGCATTTGAATGACATGTACATGAAGAAGTTTTAGGAAGAGGCAACTTTCCTAAGATCATGACCCTATGGTATACTATCTGGGTCGACCCTTCTGATGAAATAGTTGAGTTTGGACCTCACTTGTTTCAAAGAGAGATTAGATACTGTCATTTCCCCTTTAAAAATTTGTCCACCTTTAAAAGCTACACTCATAGACAGGTAAGCCTTGAGGCATTCAACTAGGCATAGAGAAGGATCTTCCTTTTGAGGGACGATCTTCCAAGGGCCACATGATTTCGTGGGGAGTTCATTTTTAGCCAGGAATGCAGGATCTGGGTATAAACTAGCTTCTCCCGATTCCGAAAATTCAATGTGGCCATCATCCCTTGATAGTGCCAAAATGTCGCTGACTAGCATCAGGAGCCATAGCTTATAAAAAGATCGATTTTGGAGTAAGATCCCTCAAGGAAGAAGAATAGTTATCAATTGACGAGGCTAAGTGCAAGACTTCATCCAAAGACCATGGGATAGTTTTGGGGGAATGATTTAGTTTCAGTTTAACACAAGCCTTATGGATCTTATTGAATAGTTCACTATTGAGTTTTATATCGAAAGCATAAGCGATAGGTCTGGTTAGGGCCGATTTATATGAGGAAATAGTTGTGGAGGCCAGACCCAGTTCATGAAGTGTGATAATTAATGATAAACAAAAGTCCATTGTAAATGAAGTGTGCTTATGTTTCTTAACAAACTCCACCCACTTCTTCTAAGAGGAAAAATACTGTCTGTTTCTAGTAGAGGACTTGTATTCTTTTATAAAATCAATCCTTTTCTTGGAAACTCTGTATGTTCTTTTAGCAGCTAGGACAAGAAAATCATGAGCTGAAGGTTTTTCGTTATCCAAGAGGAAGTGAAGACAGCCTCCTGTTGAATATCCTGGGACATCACTGGTGTCGGCAGAGGAATCTGAAGAGGTTTGAGTTCAGAACAAAAGGGTAACAATTGCTTTTGGGCCAATTGGAGGCGACTAATAATACTGTTCTCTTGAAGGTTCCTAGTTTGTCCAGGACCTTCATTAGGAGATTAAACGGTGGAAAAAGGTAAATGTAAGTCCACTGGTTCCAATCCAGTGACATCACATCTATCCCCACTACTTCTTGATCTAAATTCTTTGGTATGTAACGGGGAAGCTTCTTGTTGAAGCTCATCGCAAAGAGATATATTTGGAGTTCCAGGACTTGCTGTAGAATGAAACAGAATGATTTAGCATCCAGGGACCATTTTGTTTCCAGGGGCTTGAATCTTAACAGGGCATCTTCTGTCATATTGCGAACCGGTTCTAAAAGAACTGTAGATAGATGACAGTTTCTTCTCTTCGAGAAAGAGAGAATGGCTAATATTACGTGATTGATCTATGGAGATCTTGAACCCTGTCTGTTGATGCAGTGGACCATAGTCTTGTTGTCGAGAACAACCTGATGTGTGAGTTTTTCTTTGGTTCAATCTCTTCAGAGAAAGATACACTGCTAAAGCTTCAGAATGTTGATACTGAATTGTTGAAATGCAACTGACCACTGACCCTGTATCTTCTTGGTGGGTGTATGACCCCCGCAACCTCATTCTGAGGCATCCGTGTGGATGACTACTGACATAGAAGGAAGCTTCAGGGGGACGTGTGTCGACAAGCTCTTGGCAGTGGACCACTGCTTGAGCTGTTTGCACAGTAGAGCCGGGGTTTTGTGGCGATGATCTCTTTGAGCATTTGATGCCTTTCTTCTCCAGACTCTATTATCATCCTTGAGACTTGCTTTCAGAATGGATTTGTAACTGCTGCGAATTGTAGTGAACCTAGGACTCTTTCCTGATGATGTCTAGTGATGATCTTTGAATGAAGCAGACACCTGATCGAACTTGCGATTTCCTTTTTCTTGACCTGAGGCAGAGAAAGGATGTGTGACTTCAATTCCCAGTGCAGATCTAGCCACTTGAATTGTTGAGCTGGAGTAACCTGGACTTCTTTAGGTTGATCTGGAAGCCCAGGGATTGAAGAAACTTCATGACTTCCAGAGCGTCAAGAAGACACTCCGACATCATTGCAGCTCATACTAACCAGTTGTTGAGGTATAGCATCATTTGAAGACCTTTGATCCTGAGCTTTTGAACAATGGTCTCAACTAGTTTTGTGAAAATCCTTGCAGCTATGTTGAACCCAAAGGGCATAGCCCTGAAAATGTAGGCCTTTCTTGCCAGTTTGAAACTAAGGTAGGGGTAGAAGTGCCGACCAATCGGAAGATACCAATAAGCGTGGGTAAGACCTGTGTAGACGGCGTAGGCCTCATGGGGTAGTTGGGTCCGTATTTGTGAAATAGCATCTGAAACTTGTCATTCTAAATTAACTTGTTTAGAGGGGACAAGTCCAGAATAGTTCGAAGAGCTCAAATCTTTCTTTGGCATGCAAAAAAGATGTCGTTGAGAGTTCATGGATTATGTGCAATGGATGACTCCCTTCTGGAGATCCTGCACATAGTCTTCCAGGAAAGATGTTGTGGGTTAGATGAATCTTTTGAACTGTAGTGGTTTTTGTCTCCATTTCCAGCCTAGTCTTTTTGTGACTATGCTTAGTGCCCTAGGATAGAATTTCCATTGATCCCTAAAGTGATAGTCTTCTCCCATCAGAGGCTCATCATTGACTTGAAGGACCTGCTCCTTTAGTAGATCTGCCTGTTTCTTCTGCCCCTTATTTGGCCACCTCTTCTAGATTTTCCCCTTTCACTTGCATTTCTCCCTTGAGCTCAAACGGGGCGAAATGTGATAGTGGCTCGTTCGTAAATGGTATTAAAAGCTGGGAACTGTGTAACGGGATAGTGGCAACTATGGCAGTCGCGGCAGGAAATTTTTTCTTGCATTGAAAGGATCTCCTAGGCTTCTTGCCTTTAGGCTGAGGTCCTGCAGGGGTAAATTTCCCCTTAGAGGACATACCCCATTTTTGCATAAGGCTCTTATTTTTGGGACTTCTTGTACCACCTTTTGAGGAAATAGATATTTCCCCCAGATGTTAGACTCAAACAACTTTTTAGGTTCATGCATAATAGTGGCCGCTGCTAGGACGTGCTCTCTGCAGGCTCTCTTGGCTAAAAAGAATGCATGCAGATCACTATGGAAGGTAGCAAAATGGCTAGAACTGGAAAGAGGTCAGATTTTGAATAGTTCCCAATTAGTATTACTAAGTAAGACTGGTACGACAAAGAAGCCCTGAGTCTTTATTTGGCCTCCAATTCCGTTTTTGATAGAAATTCCAGAGTCCTGGGCAGCCTCTCCTTTGACTGTTTACCTCCGATATCCCTATCCACTTTGCCAACTGTAAAGGTGCGTTGGACATCTCAACTTTCAGAGTCATATGGGAAAGCAAGAGAAATAAGCTTACACTCCTCTAGCACTGGCAGAAGTTTACCTTCTAATACTGCCTTCTTGACAGCCTCCAAACTCATTTGAGGCAAAGGGGAAGACAGTGTCTTTTGGAACTATATATATAGCCTACTTCCTACCGAAAGCAAAAAGTTGGGTATGGGTAAAATCGTTGTTTTGAGCTTCAAAACCAACAAGATTTGAACCTTACCATGGTCTAAGGTGATCGTTTCCTTGGGAATTGTATCATCCCTGATAGACACTTCAGAATTCAACCTAACATAACAGGGAGGGGAATTCTCAATGGAGGGGTAAAACTCTAAATCCGAAACTGGTTTAGAGCCCATGGCTTCACCAATGGGAAGGTATCCTTCACTCAGAACCACATGTTCTGCCTAATGCCAAAGGTTCTTCGCTGTAGAATCTGGAGGACTAGAGATGGTGGAGCCTTGGACTTCGGTGCCTGTTGATGTGTCTCAGTCTTCGCCTCTAAGAATGCTTGAGCTCTCTTATGCTCTGCATCAATGTTGTCCATGAATGCTTTCATGGAAGCCATGAGCTCCAAATATCCTGGGAACAAAGGGGCAGCTGGAGTCGGAAGAGGAGTAGAAGATGAGACAGGTGTAGCGGATGTAGGGACATGAGTAGGCAAGGAGGTAATAGTCGGTACAGTACTTACCTGCTGACTGTCGATCGAGTCATCCGAGGCATCCGTTGTCATCAAGAGCTTTTGCTGTCGACATGTTATCAACTTGCAGATGCATATCCTGACGCGCGTCCCGGACTTCATGATCTGCAGGATCCAGTTGTACCAACGGGAGTTGTACCATCGGTATCTGATTACTGTACATCAGCCCTGGGGAACAGGAGATCCTTCATTTCCGATGAAGGAATATAGGGGACACTCTGTTGAGTGCTCTTTTGGAATCTGCTCACCCAGTGTCTGGTGGTTTTCTAGCCCCAGACTTTCTCATCCAGAGAAACGTTGGTAGCGTGGAATCCACAATGGAGGAGAACCATGCATATACTGCAGTTAAAGAGTTCCCAGATAGCAAAGGTTCTCTTGGAAACATGACAAATTAAGAAATAATTTGTATTTTTCCTAATAATACAAACCTGTAGCTATTTATTAGGAGTATCACTTTTGGCGAAGCTGAAAGGACTAGTTATTAGGATTTAGTGAGGGTTAACTACCCAACCCACTAGTTAGTTGGGGGGGGGGGGGGCTAGGGGAATTCAGCTTGCTACCCCTCCCACTCACACACCTGTGACTGAGCTTGCTCTCCTTGGTGGTAGGATTTCAAAGGGGATAGGGTTGGCGGGTAAGTTTGTATAAATAGCTATAGGTTAGTTTCATTAGGAAAAATACAAATTATCTCTGAATTTGTTATTTGCTTAGTACTTGGAATACAAATTTTCGCTATCATTAGGTATGACTCACCCATTAGGAGAGTGGCAGTCCCGGCCAATCTGGCTTTTAGCTTTACCAGGGGGCTCCTTATCTTAAGTACGTTTGTACCAAATATAAAGAGTCCCTAGCACCTTGCTAAACCTTGCTACGCAAGGTGTGCATCCTACGTAAGCTGTGTGTTGAGATAAGCACTGTGAATGTCAAGGTAAATGTTATTCTGAGTCTTTGTAGAAAAAACTGTTATAACTAAGACTTTCCCAATGCCATTTCGTCAGGGTATGGGGACGCAACAGTAGTGCACAATACTAGGTACACAAGGGAGCATGGTTTACCTGCAATGGTTTGAGGTCAGCATGTGCAGAGAACCCGGGCTTCTGCTTTCCCCAAGAGAGGGAGGATGAAGAAAAGAATAAGAGCAATGCATACCTTTTCATTCACGCACACTAAAGCCGGTTAACAGTGCCCTCAACCTTCTGATACTTATCCAAAAAGGAGCTTGATAGAAAACGTATGGAGCCTCCTGTAGGTCATTTCTTGCAGGTATTGGGCTTTGAAAGTTATTTGGTATTCCCACACCCCAGCCTGTAAAACCTGTGTTACAAAATAGTTTCTTTTGAAGGCAAGGGATGTAGCTACGCCCTTAACAAATAGGCTCTTGGACAACGTGACAGAGGAAGATAAGTATTAAGATCATGGTCTATGACATGCGAATCCAAACAGAAATGGTGTTCTTGGTGACCCTCCTCTTGTTCCTCCTTGTGTGTCTCTCATATATATATATATATATATATATATATATATATATATATATATATATATATATATATATATATATATATATATATATATATATATATATATACCTCTTCATAACCTATGGAATTCAAAGCCATGTCTTCCGGACATATAATCGAATGTAGCTTACACTTACACTTAAATCACAATCATTTTTTCAAATGCGAAGTGAATTTAATAGGATGATGTAGTCTATAATCTAATAATTAATAATTAAAGCAGGAATGCGGCAATTAAAATTGTGTGTACACTCCCATATTGAACCATCCTTTTTAGAATAGGTAATGAAACCTTAAAAGACGAACTGGGCTGGTGTAGTTATCTAATTCTATTTTAAAATTCAATGGTGATGTAGGCAGGACTTGGGTTGTTTCTTGAGAATGGATCCGCTTTCCCCAGCTCACCACCCTTGCTGGAATATTCATAATGATACAAACAGAGGATATTCAAATATCTAGGAGATCAAAGCAGCAATTGAACCACCGCTTCTATACGTGTGAGAATTTGTTTTGTTTGTTCGTCAGTCCGTCTGTCGAGAAGTTTGTTTGTCCTATCCATGGGGAATGATTTTGTTGATTCTTATTAAATCTGATGATTTGTTCCTACTGAAAGATTTTGAAGGAATTCTGCGCTCTACGGAACATTCCCTTTTTTTTTTGGGGGGGGGGGGGGGGGGGTTTCAGTCCATAAAACTATTATTTAAAAAAAAAGTCATTATTTCACGATTCCACGTTAATGAACTTTGGTGTCAGGATGTCAGAAAACTTAAAGTCAATCAATCATTATTTCACAAAACGTTTCTTCAACTTTGATGGTAAATCAAAATTTCTCGCGGATTTTGATGCAATATTTTCTGATGCAACAACTTTCTTTATCAATGAACCCTTAACTTCTTGAAACAATATTTCCGTTGAATGTGTCAATACTTCATAAAACAATTTGCGGAATATTATTATTATTATTATTATTATTATTATTATTATTATTACTTGCTAAGCTACAACCTTAGTGTACAAAGCAAGGAAAATAACCCAGTGAGGAAAGGAAACAAGGAAAAATTAAATATTTTTAGAACAGTATATAAACTATATAAAAATTAACAAAAGAAGAGGAAGAGAAATAAAATAGAATAGTGTGCCTTAGTGTACTCTCAAGCAAGAGAACTCGAACCCAAGACAGTGGAACACCATCGTACATAGGCTATGGCACTAACCAAGACTAGAGAACAATGGTTTGATTTTGGAGTGTTCACCTAGAAGAGTTGCTTACCATAGTTATAGAGTCTCTTCTACCCTTACCAAGAGGAGAGTAGTCACTGAACAATTACGGAACAGTAGTTAACCCCTTGAGTAAAGAAGAATTGTTTGGTAATCTCAGTGTTGGCGTTTGTATGAGGACAGAGGAGAATGTGTAAATAATATGCCAAACTATTCAATGTTTGTGTAGGCAAAGGGAAAATAAACCGTAACCAGAGACAAGAATCCAATGTAGTACTGTCTGGCCAGTCAAAAAAACCCATAACTCTCTAGCGGTAGTATATCAATGGGGGGCTGGTGCCGTGGCCAACCTACTACTTAGCAGTTCATACTTCATATGACATAAAACAATTGGTCATTGATATATCAATATGAAACTTCGAACAAGTGCTTTCGTCGTTTTCTGTTGTCTCAGCAAAATAGTGTGTGAAAATGCTTAGTGCTATTGTGTGTAACCTATAAGCGATATAAATGTTTAAAGAAGTGATAAAGAGAGTACAAAATGGGCTGAGACTGGAAACACAAGAGAAAAGACTGAATATATGACAATCATTTGTCAAAATTAGTTAAAACTCGTATATTCGAGAGTATGAAGTAGTTCAAAAGACCAAACTGTAATCTTGATATAATATATGGACATCAAACAGTTCTTTTAAATGTAGATATTTATGTAGATAGAGGCAATCATGCGGACACGCTTTTATTTGAATACGTATGCTCTTACAATTGCTGTGACCTGAATTCAGATAGCTCTCTACGGACACAGGCAAGGCCGTCTCAAGTACAGGGCTGTTCAGAGTGGGAAGAAGTTGGCACAAGTAGGTCGATTGATATGGAGGCGGGGCACCTAACCATCTTCAACCCTCTTTCTATCACACACCACTCACTATATATACACTTTGTTTCTCGTTTACAGCTGATAATCCTCATAGAAAGGAGACGGCTTTGAATAATCCGGCTAAGGAAAATTAGACAGAAAAAAGTAATGAAATCAAAATAAAACTTTCCCGAGGCAGTGGCCTTATTCCAAGACCCACTGATTCCAATCTACGCTTGTATACCGAAAAAAAAAATAGAATGATTATAACAATTTAATTAAAATAAATAAAACATTAACATAAACATTTCCGGCAATTTAAAGTTATTTAATATTATCTTTTGCACAATCACACACAATTGCATGATCTTGCTGTACCCTACATTTTTTTTACTTGAAGTATTTCGAAACGGCCTTGACACAGTCACCCTCTTTGCGGATAGCAAGAATTGGCACCTGCACATACTAAGAAAGTGACTGGCTATATAAGTCGGGGAGATTTGCAACCAAAACATTCACCACCTCGGTCATCTTTTAACAAGGTAAGCGCAGCATCATTTTAGTTTCTGCATTTCCGTTACAGTGTCACTGATTATTGATTTTATTGCTCTTAATTTTCTACGCTATGCCATTATAGCAAGAAGTTTCATCCGTTGAGGTCAGGTCCTGGCGTTTCTTGGACTTCTATGAAATTATCCAGCTATTTCTGGGGATATAAAGATTTTGGGCAAATTATTTTTAAGATCTTCGTGAATTAACGCTCATGTATATTTTTTAGATAAGATTTTCTATTTCATTCTCTTGAATTGTAAGTGTTGAATTATCTTTCGTAGTGGATACTTAACTGTTTTAAGCTCTTTTTTTTCCGGAACAAAACTGTCTTTCAAGCAAGGTGGAATAGGCAGAAAGACATTTTTAAATCATTTATTTCGTCTTTGCATGGAGATATTCTCTTGTTGTCAGGCAAGATGGTCGAGGCTCTGACTTGATTCGATCCCGAGTAGATTAAATTTCCTTTAAAAATGATATCAGAAGAGGAGCGTTTTCTCGATCATAGTTTAGAACCACAAATCGTCAAGACATTTCGGTTTGCCCCATTTAAGTCGTTAGAATATAATAACTGTTATCACTTTTCATCTTATTTATACAGATCCATAATATGGTTAAATTTTTGGATGCACGACTCCAAGAAAGAAGAATTCTGACACTTCCATTAAAAGTGGTGGGAGGATAAAGTTTATCGTTGATATTGTTGCTATGAATCACATTTCTTTTGCACAGCAAAGCGAAGCTGTCGAGAAAACTTTGAGTGAGACCAAAAGATGTCCCTGTAGTATTAGAGAGGTGGAAATACAAGTAACCTATTATCAAACTCCACTTCCTGATGGGGAAATCGCAGATGTAGTGAAGAGGGGAATTGTTTTAGAAATTACACTTGAAGGTGGAAAGAAGCAGAATGAAACGGTGGAGAGTAAAAGTTACTAAAAGAATATAATATCAAATTGTTTTAATAGCAATCAATTTCTGGGGAACCAGATTCAATGTGTTGTTTTGGGGAACAATTGAGAGTGAGAGGAGAATGTGCAATCTATTAATGGTGAATGGATAAGGCAATTGAAAAATTGTAACCACTGAAATCATAACCATTTTATGTGTAGGCCTAATAGATGTAATATACAGAATGGAGCAGATACATTAATCTAACCTATATAACATCCATTTCCATATTCTTGACCCTTCGCCAACACTTCTTCTCTCCTTTTCAGAATCAGAGACATCACAGACCTGCACATCATGAAGGTTCTTCCACTTCTGATGATATTATTCTCCCTACTTTTGGTTCTGACCAACGCCTTGCCAAGTCCTGGGGTGAGCCATCATCAGTTCTGTATAATTCCAATATCCAAGATTAACATTTTGCTTTCATAAATAGTAACTTTAAGGCTTTTAAATGGTTTCAAAGATAATACTTGGCATACACATACACACACACGCACATACACAAATGTATATGTATATATATATATATACATATATATATATATATATATATATATATGTATACAGTATATATATATATATATATATATATATATATATATATATATATATATATATATACAGTATATATATATATATATATATATATATATATATATATATATATATATATATATAGATATAGATATGTACAAATAAATGAATAAATTTATAATAAATGTATAAAGTATGCATAAATAGATGTGTGTGTATATATATATATATATATATATATATATATATATATATATATATATATATATATATATGGTAAATATGTGTGTATCAGTATATATAAAGTGTGCATAAGTAAACTTGTTATTATGCAGTAGCACTGTGTTTATGAAATATCAGGTACCTTATGATAATGCGCTTTATTTATTTTAACATGTATACTGTAGACTATCTAAATATATAATTTATTTGTATAGATGCATACGCAAAAATTTCTATGATACTCAAGTTTTCCCCTTACGAAGATTTAGCAATCAAGTGAAAAATATTCATTCTTGGTCTTTACCTTCGCCAACCTCGTTGTGGCGATGTTCATGTTTTGATAGGCGTGTGTTTGTATGTGTGTCTTTATGATTCGCATAACTCAAAAACTATTTGACCGGTTCTCATGAAATTTGGTGGAATGGTTGGTCATGATCCAAGGACAATATTATTGGATTTGGGGTCAAAAGTCAAGGCCGAGGTCACGAAAAGGTCGAAAAACTCTTTTTGCCATATCTTGGACAATTTTTTTTATTAGTATAAAACTACTGCCAAAATGTGCATAATTAAATTTCTTTTCTAGTGACCTACAACATATTATTGGTATGCGCTCTGCAGTGCCCATTCTAGTTTAACTTGCATTTGTGAATGAGTAAATTGCTTCATCTTTAGTCTATCGTTTTTTCTCCTTCCATCTTTTCCCTGTGATAAGGTGGTTGGAATGTCCCTTCAGCCTACTATTTACATGCTCTTTAAAAGAGGAATTTTCTTTGTTATGCTCCAGACTGAGAACACCGCTCTAGAGGAGTTCAGAAGAAGCCCAAGGACGAGAAGAGCCCAAAGAACCGGATGCTGTTCTTGTATAACTCTCGTACCAGGAAAAGCACATTCAACGCGTGACTGCTGCAGCTGCAAAGGTGAGTATTTGGATATTTGAGTGAATTTGCTCATTAGGATCTACCCTGGGTCTAAAATGTTTGGATGACTTTTGGAAGCCGAAATTGTTATTTTCTTCTGATTATTTTGCTTAAGGTCAAAAGATGTCTAGCGACAACATAATATTCCTATTGAATAATTTGATCTAGCGCGGATGTCTCAGAGCTTCATAAGGAAAACGTAAATTCAACTGTCATGCTCTTTTATGCTGAATATAATGTATTAATACAAGCACACTGGCAGTTTCATATTGTGTGAAGTTGCTTTACATAAGAAACAAAATATAACCTAATATTCTACTTAGGTCACTTGAAGTAGACTTCTGCCATCTAGAGTGGCTCTGTTTTTCCAAAGGATTTTATTTTGGAAATGTGAATTTTTGTTAGTCCGTTTGAGAGAGAGAGAGAGAGAGAGAGAGAGAGAGAGAGAGAGAGAGAGAGAGAGAGAGAGAGAGAGAGAGAGAGAGAGAGAGAGATTTGTAATGTTACCCATTAACATCGATAGTCAGTTCTTTTTTTTGAACGCAACCTTTATTTCCGCAGGCAGACCCAACCACAAACGGTTACCAAGATCCAGCCCTTCTCTAAACCAGCGTCTAGGATATTAAATACGCAATTTTTTTGTATTGAGGCGCATTCCCACTGACTCGCAGCGGTGCCCTTTTTGCTCAGAAAAGTTTCCTGCTATCTGATTCGTTAGAATTTTCTTGCCCAACCAATCAGCGATCAGGAAACTTTTCTGAGCTAAAAGGGCACCTCTGCGAGTCAGAGTAAATCTGCCTCACTAAAAACAATTGACTGTAGCTCCTAACAGGATAAGTTAGAGAGAAAGTGATTGTCGTTCAGTTGCCTTAATCTTAATTCTTGAATATTGTTATTTATATTTATATGTTGTTATACGAATAATAGATTTAATACCCGGAAAATTTCCATCGTAAACATATTTATTTATTTTTTAATGTAAAAGTTTGTGATATAAATAAGTTGAAATAAAGAAGGCTTACAATAGGCCTACCAAATAAAACCTTGTTATTTCCAATTCCTGTGCATCGAATTCTATCAACTAACGATATGTTAGTTGAATGAAATTAATTTGTTTCAACAAGAGAGAAGTGTTAATCACAGGAGAGGATACTTTGGCAGGAGTTATGAACGGAAGTGTTGATGAGGGAACTGATAGAAAAGGAAATTCTACTCATCGCAATGGCAGTTTTGAAGAATCTCCGGCCTCTCCAAAATGGGAAAAAATAACGATAAAATCGTTTGTGAAATTATAGTTTTGATACACAAAGCTATTAAGTAGTCTACCTGTTCGGTATCTAGCTGTAAAAGAAGGGAAAATATTGATAGCTCTGGCTTAGTTTCCTTTGAGGCTTTACCATTTAATAATTATATATTCTTTTGAAGAACACTTCTATTAGTAGCTCAACACCATACAGCTGTTCTGCATCTTCAGGCCACTGTTCTTCTTCGTGTTATTTGCACAAGAACATCGTTGTCCTTTGTATCTCGGGTGTTAAAAACTATTAACAAATAAAGTACTAAAAGTTACTTTCTCTCGTCGTTCACCTTATTGGCGTGGTGGAAGCGGTATTGAATACCCAAGTGTGCTTCATTTGGATAGGTAAACGAACTGGCACATCAGCAGAAGAGTGGATTAACTAACATTTTTTGGCAAGCTACTCATAACAGTGAAAGTGATAGCTCATCGTGTCTGAGAAACAACAAAACTCCTAAACAGTGGTCCCTGACAGACAAGGAGTTCATTACAAGCTTTGGGTCATGGAAGAATAACATCCTTAATTTCTTGGTGAAAACCAACAGTTTGATCCCTACCTCAAAGATGATGCAAGATGAAATAAGAAGAAAAAAAAAAGGGATTTTGACTCAGGGGAAATCTATTTTTGGGTGAGATAGCCATGTCGTTCTGTTGGAAGTTCCTCTAGGCAGCTTTCTACTTGGGATGTTTCCTGCGAGTGATATACCAGAGAATTTTACCTGTAGAGGTATCATGGGATTACTACCCCTGGAGCGAATATCCCGACAGATATCGTATATGTAACAAGGACGTCTTCAAAACAACCACGGTTATCCTTCCCTGAATACAGTTAACCAACCTTGTCTCGAAGAGTATGGGATAGGATTGGATACGTGGGAGAGCCGTTACAACTCCGATACCAGTGTGTTATTGTAAACACGATCACTAGTTCGCCATTCTAGCAACAGCCATCATAGAAAGAGTAGAGGCAATTTTATAAGGTTTTTAAAATATATTACATTAATATGAGGGCCGTAAAATCAAAAGTGGACTCTCTAGAGGAAATAATAGAAAAAATAAAACCAACTGTTATTCGCATCACAGAAACCCATCTAAAGGAGGAAGAACATTTGAAGATAGCTGGGTATAGGGTCGTTATTAATAACAGAAAATCAAACGGGGGAGGAGTGATGATTGCAGTAAAAAAAGAAAAAAAAAGGAAAAATGTAACGGTGGAAATAAAAAGTGAAAACCAGGGTCACGAGTCTCACTTGGTAAAAATTAATATTGTGAAAAATAAAGTTAGATTAGTAGTAATTTATGCTCCACAAGAAAATAAAACAAAATCAAGCTATTTAGAAAATATGCACAAGTCTTTAAAAGAGGAATTAATGATGGCAAATAACAGAGAAGAATGAGTAGTCTTAATGGGAAACTTCAACTGTAAAGTAGGAAGTATTATAAAAAACAATAGTAAGGAGATTTCAAAATCTGGCAAAATGTTAAGAGATTTGGCAAAGGAGTCCAACATGATATTTACAAATAGCAACTGGAAATGCAGAGGAACTTGGACGAGAATTGAAAAAGAGAAGAAATCAGTGATAGATTATGCTCTAGTTAGGGAAAAAGACGAAGAAGGTATTAGTAGCATATAATTGATGAAGAGAAAGTGATAACACCACACAGGAAATCAACAGAGTATGTGTATTTTGATCACTGTGATATCCTAATACAAATTAATTGGTTGATCTTAAACAAGAAAGAAAGAAAATTCAGATACAAAATAGTCTGGAACCATTTATAAGTCCGCAAAGATTAGAAAGAACTCATAAAGATTGCCAAAAAAAGGGGGATATAAGATTAAAATATTCAAAAGGGCAAGAAAAAGTGCAAGAAATAATAAGAAAAAGTAATATAAAAGAGACAAACAGAAAAAACAAGACGTCCAAAGAATCTAGGAAATTAACGAAACTTAATCTTTTAAAAAACTTGGATTAATATTGGAAAGGAAAACAACGAGTTCAAGATAAGAATTAAGATAAAGGAGAGCCCCGTAGATTTCTACATACAAGAAGAAAAACAAAATGTGGAAGGTTTAAGAATAATCAAGCAAGTAGAAGAGATCAAAGCAAAAGGAGGTATGAACAGCACAGCCTTCTGGGAATTCAAGAAGAAAGATGGAAAAAAATGCTGCAACTGTACAGCAATGAGAGGGAAGGATGGAGAAATAATAGAGGAAGTTGAAGAAATAAAGAAGGAATATGTGGAATTCTACATAGAATTATTTAAGCAAGAAAATTACCAGTGTGAGGAAGAGGTCTGGTCAGGAGAAATCGACAACTACTTTGATGAATGGCTGTCAGAAAGTGACTGAGTGAGATTCAGCAAAAAAAAAAAAAAAAAAAAAAAAAAAAAAGATAACTTATCAAGAAGTAGAAGCCATCGTAAAAACCCTGAAAGACAAGTATATAATGAACAGGCAAGAATATAACAATTTGGTGATTAAAATGATAAGTAAAGAAATATTAGAAAGTCTGACGTTGATCGTAACAAATTGACGAGAACATTGTATCCCTAAAGAGTGGGAAGAGATGTGGATACTCTCAATCCACAAAAAGGGAAATAAAATGGAATTGGAAATTCAAAGAGGCATATTCATTTCAAGCATAATTAGCAAAATATATGAGAAAATAAGGTTGGAAAAATATAAGAACAGATTCAAGGAAGAGATGAGTAGATTACAGTGTGGAAGCATTGAAGGAAGGTAGACGGCCCATCATCTGCTAACACTGAATGCAGAAATCGACTAAATTGCCTATTTGGAAGGGTCGACGTCTGTATGGTTCTGTGATGCATATAAGTGCTTCGATAAGCTAGACGTGAAGGATTGCATAAAAGAAATGGGAAAAATGATAGGATGGAAGGAAGGACTTATAGTTAAAAAAATGAATGAAAAAGGTAGAGCAGCAAAAAACTGTCCAGCAGGTACAACAGGAGATATAAAGATTGAAGGAAAGGTGAGACAAGGAACTATATATGGACCCAAGCTATGCAGTATCGCAACCGACAAAGTGAATAGCATTAGTAGTGTGAGGACAACAAGACGAGTAGAGAGAGACTGACAATTTACTGAACATGCCACGGTCACTATATTATAGAGTGCGGACGGATAAACAGTCCGGGAGGGAAACATTTCCAACCGCCAAATCATTTGTGTTTTCATTCAAAATAAATTAACAAATTCCAAGGTGGTAGCAAAATGAAATATACATTATTATACATGAAAATAAAGATCTTAAAGAGCGCAACATCATTATACAAAAATCCACCGTGTGGAAGAAATAATAAAGTTACAATTATCAGAAAAGAGTCCAGGGGAGGAAACACGGTGGGTAAAATGATGTCCTTACAAGTACTCCCCCCCCCCACCAAACCATCAGGCATCGTGGGTGGCTGATGCGATTAATCCCTGTATCGTGGAGGGCGACGTAGTTTCTCTCTGGTGTTTGAGTGGACAGGAAGGTTGCTCTGCTTCGGAGGAATCGTTTTCCCCTGTCGTTGCGTGGTTGTTTCCTTTTTGGTGGATGATTTGTTCTGAGGTGGAATTCTGGGTCTGCCAGGGCCCGGTGTGATCTTCTTATTGCTTTCAAGGTACGCTGGTTTTAATCTGTCGATCGTCACCCAATCCTGTCAGTGGACGTTTAAGATGAAAGATTTGGCTGTTCTTCTGATGACCACGTAAGGGCCGCGATAAGGTATAGTCAGTGGTTGGCGGTGAGCATCGACCTGTTATGAAGACGTAGTGGCAGTTGCCTAGGTTCTTGGGCATGAAGTGTCTGGTCCTGTAATCGTATGTTTTCAGGCATGGTCTGAATTTCCCAGTGATTTCTCTCAGGTGATCTAGCTTGGTGTCGTTGGTAGTTGCAGGGAAGAACTCGCCAGGGACTGTAAGTGCCTTGCCGTAGACATTCTCCTTAGGAGAAGGTTCACTGAGTGGCCTGGGAGCGCTGCAAAGGCCAAGGAGGACCCATGGGAGTTGCGCTTTCCAATATTCGTCCGTACATCTCGCCATCAGGGCTGCCTTGAGCGTGCGATGAGTTCTCTCGACCATGCCGTTCGCTGCAGGGTTGTATGCCGTGGTGCTGTGGAGTGTCGTTCCCACCAGGTTTGCCAGAGAGAGCCGGATCTCTGACAAGAAAGCAGAACCTCGGTCCATCGTGATATCGTCGGGGACACCAAAGCGGCTGATCCAACTCGACAGGAGAGCTTCGGCGCAGGCATGGGTGGTTGCTTCAGACATCGGAGTTGCTTCTAACCATCTATTGGAGCGGTCAACGATCGTCAGGAGGTATCTTGCAGAATCTGAAGGCGGCAGAGGTCTCACGATGTCCACGTGGATGTGTCCGAATCGTCTCTTGGATTGGGGAAAATCGCCGACTCCCGACTCAGTATGGCGGTTGACCTTACTCGTCGGGCAGTTAATGCAGGTTCTCCCCCACTCACGGGTGTCTTTCTTGATTCCTGGCTAGACGAGTTTCTCGGATAAAAGACGGGCTGTAGTGCTGCCGGTCCGAGGGGAATGTCCTTCATCTGTAGCGTTGATGCTGTCGTACGATAGCCTTAGGCCTCTGGGGCGTTCTGCAGTTCTACAGTGAGGTTGGCATAGTCGATCCTCTGGTGGACTGTGTTGATCTCGATCCTGGAGAGGGCGTCGGCAACGGGGTTCTTCATACCCGGTATGTAGCTGATAGTACAGCCAAATTCTGTGATGGCTGCCAGGTGTCGTTGTTGACGAGAGGACCATTTGTCTAAAGACTTCGTGAAAGCATGGATCAGGAGCTGGTGGTCCATTGCGATGGCGAAGGGGGTTCCTTCAAGCATTTATCTGAAGTAGCGGACGGCGAGGTAGACGGCGAGGAGCTCCCTGTCGAACGTACTGTACCTGGTTTCCGCGGGTTTGAGTTTCTTGCTGAAGAAGGCCAAAGGCTGCGGGTAACCGTTGATGATCTGTTCGAGGACAGCACCGCAGGTGACATTGCTGGCATCGGTGGTCAACTTCAGGGGGGCACTGTCGTCATGGTACACTAGGGTGTTGGCTTCGGCGAGGATTGCCTTTGTCCTGTGGAAGGCGCGTTGCTGCAGGGGACCCCAGACGAGCTTCTTGGCTTTTCCCTTCAGGATGTCGTTGAGGGGAGTCAGGATGGGGGCGAAGTTGGGGGTGAAGCGACGGTAGTAGTTTACCATCCCTAAAAACTCCTGAAGGTGCCAGATGGTCGTTGGGGTTTGGAAGATTTTCACAGCGTCCACCTTGGTTGATGTGGGCTTCACGTCCGCTGCGGGTATTTGATGTCCGAGGAAGTCCACCCTCTCAGCGCCAAATGTGCACTTGTCGAAGCTCACGATCAAACCGTTCTCCCGAAGGCATTTCAACACGGTGCGGACGTGTCTCCAGTGTTCCTCTTTCGTCCTGGAGAAGATTAAGTTGTCGTACATGTAGCAGACGCAGAACGGCAGGTCCCCCAGGATGCTATCCATCAGTTGTTGAAACGTGGCCCTTACGGTGCATAGGCTGAAGGTTGAATATAAGAAGGTGTAGGATCCGAACGGCGTTATGATGGCGGTCTTAGGCATGTCCTCTGGGAACACAGGAACCTGAAAGTATGATTTAAGAAAGTCCATTTTAGTAAAAAATTTTGCCCCATGGAGGGCGCTGGTGAGGTCTTGCATTTTTGGCAGAGGGTAGTGGTTTGGCGTTGTGATGAGGTTAAGGTGCCGGTAGTTACCGCAGGCCTCCATGTCCCGTCCGGTTTCTTTACCATATGGAGCGGAAACACCTAAGGGCTGGACGGCTTCTTGCATATGCCCATCCGTTCCATGTCTTCGAAGACACGTTTAGCATCTCTCAGCTTCTGCGGCTGGAGGTGGCAGAACTTGGTGTGCGTGGGAGGTCCCGTTGTGTTTATGTGGTGGTAGGCCCCGTGCTTGGAGGGGGATCCTGGAGATTGTCGAAGTTCCGGCTTGAAAACGTCGGGGAACTCCTGAAGAAGGGTGGCGTAGGGCTGCGCTAAGATGGCGGAGATGGGTGTGATACCCGGACCAGCTCATATTGGGCGGGTTCAGCATGTCCCGCTGTCGATGAGGCGTTTCCCGGCGATGTCGATGAGTAGGCCATTGTGAGCCAGGAAGTCAGCGCCGAGGAGGGGGTGTCTGACGTTAGTGATGGCGAAGGGCCATGAGTAAAATGGGCCCATGATTGAGATTTTAAGCACCCTAGCCCCATAACACCGTATGGGAGATCCGTTGGTGGCGATGAGCGAGGGAGCATCTCTGCTAGGCGCCCGGTTTAGGTTGGCCTGTGCGGGAGGAAATGTTGATTGCATACAGCTGGTATCAACCATAAGCCTACGGTTGGATACAGAGTCGAGGATGTAGAATCCGATCTTGCCGTGATCTGCTACTACGGCTACGGTTGATGTCGGCGGTGTCTGGCGTCAGAATTTCTTCGGGAACTTGCAGGGAGGCCTGCACTTCCTTACGTTGCTCCCAAACTGCTGGGGGTAGAAACACCAATTCGGGTTTGGTCTATGGTTTTGCTGCATCGGCTGCGGAGGTTTCTTCTTCTTCAGGGCAAGGATTTCATCGTCGTAAGTAGAGGGCGCCGTCGAGGAGTTAAGTGATGAGCAGCTGAAGGAGGATGATGCGCCAAGGCGGGAGGCCTTAGAGGCTTCGTATAATTTCTGTGCCCTTGACAGGAGGTCGTTCATCGGCAGGGTGTAGGTATCAGTGAGCTGGGCTCTCACATCTTGCGGAAGGCGTTGGAGGAATATTTCACGAGATAGGCTTATTTCTCGTCGTCATCCATTGGCGTCGGTTTCTGGCAGCATGAGAAGTCCAACCACTTCATCCCATGCTTCTATGGGAGAGGAGTCACCCATATGTCTATTGGTGATATCAAGGACCTTCTGTGCCCTTGCCGAGACAGAAAGCGAGTATATATTGATTAGTTTGGTTCGCAGGTCATCGTAGGATACCTGACCGGAGTGGGCGTCGAGCCATGGGGAGATCTTGTCAAATACCTCCTCAGGGATGGAGGTCAGGACGATGTCAGCTTTGGTGCAGGGGTCGATTAGCTTGGCCATCGTGAAGGGTACGTCCGCCCTCAGGAACCAGGAGGCAGTGTTGTGTTGTGAGAACAGTGGCAGCTTGACTTTGGGTGCAGCTGAGTGGTTGCTTAGACCGATGGGCTGGATGGTTTTGTCATGGTCAGTTGATGCCTTGGGCCAAGGGCGTGAGCTAGTTATGTCAGGTATACTCATCGTTGCTGCCTCACGAGACCAAGTGGGATAAAGCCAAAAGACGTCGTTAACCGTTAATGGTAAAAAGAGATACATGAAGGAAACGCAGCCGTAATTAGTCCGTTAATGGAAAGCCAAAACTGCTATGTGTTTCCAACATCTCCGGGGTCACCAGCTGTGAGGACAACAAGATTTGCAGAGAGAGACTGACAATTTACTGAACATGCAAGGGTCACTATATTACAGAGTGCGGACGGATAAGTAGCCCGGGAGGGAAACATTTCCAACTGCCAAATCATTTGTGTTTTCATTCAAAATAAATTAACAAATATCAAGGCTGTAGCCTAATGAAATATACATTATTATACATGAAAATAAATCTCTTAAAGAGCGCAACATCGTTATACAAAAATCCACTGTGTGGAACAAATAATAAAGTTACAATTATCAGAAAAGAGTCCAGGGGGAGGAAACACGGCGGGTAAGACGATGTCCTTACAGAAGAAAAAATATTATGTTGATAAGGAATATTGAAATTTGATCACTGGTATTTGTAGATGATATTATGTTTCCCACAGGAAGGAAAGAAGGAATAGAATGTGCCATAAGTAATTGTCATGGCTAGGAGATCTTAAAGAAGTTCACAATCAACACCAACCCCCCAAAATCTGGTGTATTGATAATTCACAAAAGAGAGAAGAAGAAAGAAGACGAGATTAAAACAAAAGTGAAGAATGGGCCAGTAAGTTTAGTAAAAAAAAAATACAAGTATCTGGGGGAATGGTTCACAGAGAAGGGAAACAATAAATTGAGTATCAAAAAAAAAAAGCCAGAGGGTTGACTATATGACCCAAGAAATACGAAAATATGGGGATACGAGAAAGGAGGAAAAATGGCATTGGAAGTCAGAAAGAAAATATATGAAACAGTAGTAGTACCAACAATATTTGCTAATGTGGAGCCCTGGAGTGTAATAAGAGATAAAGATATTTTCAAAAGGTCTGGAAAACCTTCAATATAAGATAATAAGTGATATGTATGAACAACCTTCAAGTACACCATATTAGGGCATCCTTGCAGAAACAGGAATATGGCCGGTGTCCTGCATAATAGAATATAAGAAATTAATGCTCTTCCATAACATCATAAACTCTTATTAAAAAAAGACTAGTAAGAGAGATAATTGATGATCAGTTGAAGCAGACTTATGGAAAGTGCTGGAATAAGAGCATAGAAGAAATCTGTAGTTAATATGGGTTGGAAGTTGGAGAAATAAGAAGTTGGGGAAAAAGGACCCTGAAAAAAAAATCAAGAAAAGAATTATGGAAAAAATAGAATAAACTATTGAAGAAAAAAAGAAAGTGATGAAAAAATTAAGATTTATAGAAGGAAATGGCCCACAGCCCTATATCAGAGAAATGAATCTAGATGTAGGTATCCTTTGTAATGAAGACAAGATTAAATATGCTCAATTTAAAAGCAAATTTCAGGGGAAAATATGAAGATAATTTTTGTGACCTGTGCAAAGATGAAAAAGATACTACTGAACATTTATTTTTATGCTCAAAATTAGGACAGTTAATGAAAGTAGACATAAGTGTAGGTATGCTGATAAATCCTAGCAGGGATCTGGCTGCATTTATAGGAAGGGCAATACAAATGAAAGAATAATTTTAAAAGTCCAAACTGACCACAATAGGTTGCCAAAACTGATGATAGCAGGGTGTTATACTATCTGATTTAAAGGTAGAATGGGATAATAGTAAAGATTGAGAATCTCATTATTAATTTATTCATAGTATAAATCAGCTTCTCTCTTAATGTGGCCATCATTCCTTGATAGTGCCAAAAAGATCGATTTTTGAGTAAGATCCCTCAAGGAAGCAGAATAGTTATCAATTGACGAGCTTAATTTAAATAATAAGAATGAGCTTAGAAGCTTTGCACCTATCTATAAAGTGATAGAGTGCCCTCAAACTTATTTTGCGGAGTGAGAAATAAGGAACTGGGAACCAGGAACCACATACAGTATGGCCTCACATAGAGAATTGAGAGGAGAGGAAAAGTAACGAGTGGGTCCATCAGGACGACATGGCTATCTCACCCACAAATAGATTGTTCCTATGTCAAAATCCTGTTAATTTTGCTAGAGCCAAAATATAACTATTTGGGATAACAGTCCAACTCTGTGAGTTGACTATGAAAGTTTTTGTAAACTGTACTGAGATCAGACAGTTATCATCATAGCCCCACTCATTATGACGAAGATACATATGTAAGAACACATAACAACTAAGAAATCAGCTGAAATAGGAGGGTTGACAATTTTTTTTTTACAATACTTTTCATTTAGAAACATTAGGTCCAAAATAGACGCAATGCAAAAAGACATACAATCTTTTATTTCTTCTAAAAGCAAACAAATGTAACAGAATTGGTGTAATAATGTTTACATTTTTTTGGTTAAAAACAAGAAATGTTTACCCTAGTACCATCGTATTGAATAGAATGATAACATCATTCCATATGATAAAAACAAGGTCGCCTTTTGACTCTTCAATATAAACAGCTTATAACACAAAGCAAATTAAAAGAACATTCAACCCGCACTATGTATTGTACACTGTAATAGTCCCGTATTATAGTCCATAGGAGTCCATGCACAACACTGAGAAGCTGGTTTAATCACACTACAAGCTGCCCCAACAAAGTGTTAAATCTCCTCCTATTGTCACAAGTAGTGTTTGAAAAACACTCTTGAAGATTTGGAGAAGCAGGAGGCCTATCATCTTTGGAAGGGTAATAGATCAGATTTGACCTGAAAAAATTATACTCAGCTTCGAGCTATTGCTCAGAGAGTTTATGCCTCAACTGAAAAGGAGTACAATTTAACCATAAAAGAAACCCTTATTGTCACAAGTAGTGTTTGAAAAACACTCTAAGATTTCCGTCCATTATAGGCTTGTAAGCCTTCGAAGGACATGTACAAGAAGTTTCAGGAAGAGGCAACTTTCCTAGGATCATGACTCGATGGTATACTATCTGAGTCGGCCTTTCTGATAAAATAGTTGAGTTTGGACTTAACTCGTTTCAAAGAGAGATTAGATACTATTGTTTCTCCTTTAATAAGCTGTCCGCCCTTAAAAGTTACACTCTTTGACAGGTAAGCCTTGAGGCATTTCACTGGCCATAGAGAAGGATCTTCCTTTTGAGGGACGATCTTCCAAAGCCCCCATCGATTCGTGGGGAGCTCATTTCTAGCCAGGAATGCAGGATCTGGGTATAAATTAGCTTCTCCCGACTCTAAGAATTCAATGTGGCCATCATTCCTTGATAGTGCCATAATCTGGCTGACTAGCACCAGAAGCTATAGCTTGTAAAAAGATTGATTTTTCAGTAAGATCCCTCAAGGAAGCAGAATAGTTATCAATTGACGAGGCTAAGTGCAAGACTTTATCTAAAGACCATGGGATGTTTTTTTTTTTTTTTTTTTTTTTTTTTTTGGGGGGGGGGGTTTGGTTTCAGTTTAGTACAAGCCTTACGGACTTTACTGAACAGTTCAATATTGAGTTTTATATCGAAAGCATAAGCCATAGGTCTGGTTAGGGCCGATTTACATGAGGAAATAGTTGTGGAGGCCACACCCAGTTCATGAAGTGTGATAATTAATGATAAACAGAAGTCCATTGTAAATGAAGTGTGCTTATGTTTCTTAACAAACTCCACCCACTTCATCTAAGAGGAAAAATATTGTCTGTTTCTAGTAGAGGACTTGTATTCTTCTATAAAATCAATCCTTTCCTTGAAAACTGTATTTTCTTTCAGCAGCTAGGACAAGATAATAATGAGCTGAAGGCTTTTCGTTATCCAAGAGGAAGTGAAGACAGTCTACTGTTGAATATCCTGAGACAGCACTGGTGTCGGCAGAGGAATCTGAAGAGGTTTGAGTTCTAGAACAAATGGGTACCAATTGCTTTTGGGCCAATTGGAGGGGACTAATACTGCTGTTCCCTTGAAGGTTCGTAGTTTGACCCAGGAGATTGTACGGTGGAAATAGGTAAATGTAAGTCCATTGTGGTTTTAATCCTGTGACATTTCATCTATCACCACTACTTCTTGATCTAAATTTATTAGTACGTAACTGGTAAGCTTCTCGTTGAAGCTCATCACAAAGAAATCTATTTGCAGTTCCAGGACTTGCTCTAGAATGAAACAGAATGATTTATTGTCCAGGGACCATTCTGTTTCCCGAGGCTTGAATCTTAACAGGGCGCCTGCTGTCATATTGCGAACCCCTTCTAAAAGAACTGTAGATAGATGACAGTTTCTTCTCTACGAAAAAGAGAGAATGGCTAATATTATGTGATTGATCTGTGGAGCTCTCGAACCATGTGGGTTGATACTGATTTTCTGAAATGCAACTGACCACTAACCCTGTATCTTCTTGGTGGGTGTATGACCCCCGCAACCTCGTCCGTGTGGATCATTACTGACAGAGAAGGAAGCTTCAGGGGGACGTGTGTCGACAAGCTCTTGGCAGTGGACCACTGCTTGAGCTGTTTGCACAGTAGAGCCGGGGTTTTGTGGCGATGATCTCTTTGAGCATTTGATGCTTTTCTTCTTCAGACTCTATTGGCATCTTTGAGTCTTGCTTTCAGGATAGGATTTGTAACTGCTGCAATTTGTAGCGAACCTAGGACTCTTTCCTGATGATGTCTAGTGATCATCTTCGAATGAAACCGACACCTGATCGAACTTGCAATTTCCTTCCTCATGACGTGAGGCAGAGAAAGGATGTGTGACTTCAAATCCCAGTGCAGATCTAGCCACTGGAATTGTTGAGTTGGAGTTAAACTAGACTTCTTGAGGTTAATCTGGAAGCCCAGGGATTGAAGAAACTTCATAACCTCCAGAGCTGCTAGAAGACACTCAAGACTTTGTTGCAGCCCATACTAACCAGTTGTTGAGGTATAGCATCACTTGAAGACCTTTGTTCCTGAGCTGCGGAACAATGGTCTCAACTAGTTTTGTGAAAATCCTTGGAGCTATGTTGAGCCCGAAGGGCATAGCTTTTAAAACGTAGGCCTTTCTAGCCAGTCTAAAACCAAAGTAGAGGTAGAAGTGTTGACCTATCGGAAGATGCCAATAAGTGTTGGTAAGACCTATGGAGACGGTGTATGCCCCTTGAGATAGTAAGATCCGTATTTGCGAGATAGTTAGTATCTGAAACTTGTCGTTCTAAATTAATTTATTGAGAGGGGACAAGTCCAGAATAGTTCAAAGTGCTCGTATGTTTCTTTGGCATGCAAAACAGACGTCGTTTAGAGTTCATGGATTATGTGCAACGGATGAATCCCTTCTAGAGATCCTGCACATAATCTTCCAGGAAAGATGTTGTGGGTTGGATGAACCTCCTGAACTGTAGTGGTTTTGGTCTGCATTTCCAGCCTAGTCCTTTTGTGACTATGCTGTGTGCCCCAGGGTCAAATTTCTATTGATACCTAAAGCGATATAGTCTTTCCCCACCAGAGGCTCATCATTGTCTTGAAGGACCTGCTCCTTTAGTAGATTTGCCTCTGTCTCCTTGGTCCCTTAATTGGTCACCTCTTCCAGATTTTCCCCTTTCACTTGCATTTCTCCCTTGAGCTCAAACGGGGCGAAATGTGGTAGTGGCTCGATTGTAAATGGGATTGAAAGCTGGGAACTGTGTAACAGGATAGTGGAAACTGTGGCAGTCGTGGCAGGAAATTTTTTCTTGCCTTGAAAGGGTCTCCTAGGCTTCTTGCCTTTAGGCTGACATCCTACAAGGGTAAATTTCCCTTTAGAGGACATACCCCATTTTTGCATAAGGCTCTTGTTTTCGGGAGCTGCCCTGTCCATGACTTCTTATACCACCTTTTGGGGAAATAGATATCTCACCCAGATGTTGGACTTAACCAACTTTTTAGGTTCATGCCTAATAGTGGACGCTGCTAGGATGTGCTCTCTGCAGGCTCTCCTTGCTAAAAAGAATGCACCCAGAACACTAAGGAAGGTAGCGAAATGGATCTTGGCTAGAACTGGAAAGAGGTCAGATTTTGAATAGTTCCCAATTAGTATTACTAAGTAAGACTGGTACGACAAAGAAGCCACCAATCTTTATTTGTTCCTCCAATTCCGTTTTTATTAGAAATTCCAGAATCTTGGGCAGCCCCTATTTAAACTGTTTACCTCCGATATTCCTATCCCATTTGCCAACTGTAAATGTGCGTTGGACATCTTTTCAACTTTCAGGGTCATATGGGAGGGCAAGAGAAATAAGCTTACACTCCTCTAGCACTGGCAGAATTTTACCTTCCAATACTGCTTTCTTGACAGCCTCCAAACTCCTTGAGGCAAAGGGGAAGACATTGAAGCTATATATGTAGCCTGCTTCCTGCTGAAAGCAGAAAGTTGGGTATGGGTAAACTCGGATGTTTTGAGCATCAAAACCAACAGTGTTTGAACCTTACGATGGTCTAAGGTGATTGTTTCCTTGGGAATTGTATCATCCCTGATAGACGTTTCACAATTTAACCTAACATAACAGTGATGGGAATTCTCAATTGAAGGGTAAAACTCTAAATCCGAAACTGGTTTAGAGCTCATGCCCTCACCAATGTGAAGGTACCCCTCACTGAGAACCATGTGTTCTGCGTAATTCCAAGGGGTCTTTGCTGTACAATCTGGAAGACTAGAGACTGGTGGAGCCTTGGACTTCGGTGCCTGTTGATGTGCCTCAATCTTCGCCTCTAAGAATGCTAGAACTCTCTTATGCTCTGCATCAGTTTTGTCCATGAATGCTTTCATGGAAGCCATAAGCTCCAAATATCCTGGGAACAAAGGAGCAGCTGGAGTTGGAAGAGGAGTAGAAGATGAGGCAGGTGTAGCAGATGCAGGGACAGGAGTAGGCAAGGAGGTAATAGTTAGTATAGTAATTACCTGCTGACTGTCGATCGAGTCATCCGAGGCTTCCGTTGTCACCAACAACTTTTGCTTCTCCAAAGGAATGGATGATGTTGTCAACATGTTGTCAACGTCCAGATGCATATCCTGAGGCACGTCCCAGACTTCATGATCTGCAGGATCCAGTTGTACCATCGGTATCTGACTACTGTACACCGTGGTCACATTAACCCCAAGGAACAGGAGATCCTATATTTCCAATGAAGGAAGATAGGGGACACCCTGTTGAGAGCTCTTATGGAATCCGCTCACCCAGTGTCTGGTGGTTTTCTAGCCCCACACTTTCTCATCGTGAGAAACGTTGGTAGCGTGGAATCCAGTATGGAGAACTGTGCATATACTGGTGTTGGAGGGTTCCCAGATAGCAAAAGATCCCTTGGAAACATGACAAATTTGGAAATAATTTGTATTTTTCCTAATGATACAAACCTTTAGCTATTTATTAGGAGTATTACTTTCGTCGAAGCTGAAAGGACGAGTCATTAAAATTTAGTGAGGGTTAACTACCCATCCCACTAGTTAGGGGGAACGGGGTTGGGTGTAGGGGAATTTAGCTTCCTACCCGTCCCACTCACACATCTGTGATTGAGCTTACTTTCCTTGAGGTAGGATTTCAAAGGGGGTAGTATTGGCGGGTAAGTTTGTATAAATAGCTAACGGTTTGTATCATTAGGAAAAATACAAATTATCTCTGAATTTGTTATTTGTTCAGCAACTGGAATACAAACCTACGCTTTTATTAGATATGACTCACCCATCAGGATGGTGGACGTCACGGCCAATCTGGCTTTTGGCTTTACCAGGGGGCTCCTCATCTTAAGTATGTTTGTACCAAATATAAAGAGTCTCTAACACCTTGCTAAACCTTGCTAAGCAAGGTCTGCATCCTACGCAAGCTTGTTGTTGAGATAAGCACTGTGACTGTCAAGGTAAATGTTATTCTGAGTCTTTGTAGAAAAACTGTTATAACTAAGACTTTTCTAATGCCACCTCGCCAGGATATGGGGACGCAACAGTATTGACACTACTAGGTACACAAGGGAGCATGGTTTACCTGCAATGGTTTGAGGTCAGCTTGTGCAGAGAACCCGGGCTTCTGCTTCCCCTAAGAAAGGAAGGATGAAGAAAAGAATGAGAGCAAGGCATACCTTTTCATTCACGCACACTATAACCGGTTAACAGTGCCCTCAACCTTCTGCTCCTTGTCCAATAATGATCTTGAGGTATTAGACCCATTACCACCACAGGGCCGATAGAAAACGTATCGAACCTCCTAGGGGTCATGTCTTACAGGTAATGGGCTGTGAAAATTGTTTGACATTCCCACACCCAAGCCTGTAGAACCTGCGTCATAGAATAGTATCTTTTGAAGGCCATGGACGTAGCTACACCCCTCACATCATGGGCTCTTGGAAAACATGACGGAGGAGGACAAGGATTTAGATCATGGGCTATGACCCTTCGAATCCAAGCAGAAATGGTGTTCTTGGTAACCCTCCTCTTGTTTCTCCTTGTGCTGACAAACAGTACAGGCATTCGGGGGCAGGCAGCTGCTTTTCATTTGAGGTAAAGTCTCAAACTCCTCACAGGACAGAGTAAGAGATGATCTGGGTCGTCTGTTACAAAGCGGAGAGTCATCATGCGGAAAGAGTCGAATCTAGGAGCCGCCATCCCTAGATTCTGAGTCTTGGCAACAAATTCAGAGATGAAACTGAACATTACCTTTCCCCATCCCCTTGAAAGGGCAACGTCGTTTGAGAGACCATGTAGTTCGCTGACTCATTTGGCCAAAGCTAGAGTGGGCAGGAACACCATTTTCCAAGTCATGTGGCGATCTCTTTAGAGACCAGAGAACTCAAACCCTTTTCCATGGGGAAGGTCTCACTTCCGACTGAGGGTAGGTAAGTTCGAAACTCTGTATGAGTAAGGAAAGTTCTAGTGATGAGGAATTATCCATTCCATTCAGTTTGAGGGCAAGGCTTAAGGCTGGGCAATAGCCTTTTACTACCAAAACTGAAATGTGCATTTCTTCACGCAAATACACGAAGAACTCCGCTATCGCTGGAATAGTGGCATTGAGTTCAGAGATACCCTTTCCACGACAGCAGCCAGAGAAGACATTCCAATTTGTCAGGTAATGTGCTGCTGATGATTTCCGCAGGTATCCATACAGCCTGTTCGCAACTTGTTGCAAAAGTCTTCTGTGAGTGAGAAAATGCTAGATCGTCTCCAGGCATGAAGTCTTATTGGACCTACAGTTTTGTGGTAGATATTGATGTGTGATTGTCTGAGTAGATTGTGTCGTGGAGGGATTTCTCTTGGAAGTTTTGTCAGGAGCTGCAGAAGGTCCAGAAACCATTCCGCATGATGTAATAATGGAGCTATCAGTGTCATTGAGAGGTTGACCAATGTTCTGGCCTTGTTGAGTACCCTCCTCATCAGATAGAACGGGAGAAAGACGTAAACGTCCATGTTGTCCCACCATATTTGGAATGCATTTTGCTAGAGAGCCTTGGGGTCTGAGACTGGGGAGCAGTACAGCAGGAGCCTGAAGTTTAGGGCCATTGCGAAGAGATCCCCAGTCGGAGAACTTCCTAAAGTCAGGACTTTGTTGGCTACTAGATGTTCCACAGACCTTTTGGTTCTCACTATCTGGGATGCTCTGCTCAGATTGTCGGCAAGCACATTCCTTTTACCTGGAATGAAGCGTGCTGATAGTGATATCGAATGAATCTCAGCCCATCTCAGTATCTCTACTGCTAGATGTGATAGGGGCTGCGAAAAAATACCTCTTTGCTTGTTGATGTAAGCTACTACCGTGGTGTTGTCGCTCATCACCACCACTGAGTGGCCCTCTAGGAACTGATGGAACTGTTGAGGGGCCAAAAAGACAAGCTTCATCTCTAAGAGATTTATGTGGAATTATTTCTCTGACTCTGACCAAACGCCTGATGTCGTGTGGTGCAGCACATCGGCCCCTACCCTTGTTTTGAAGCCTCTGGGAACATCATCAAGTCCAGGGGAAGGACAAGAAGCTCTACGCCCCTCTGCAGATTTTTGTCTGCCACCCACCACTCGATGTCCGTCTGTTCCACTGATCGCATGGGGATCAGAGTTTCCGGGGGACCGAAGGCCTGATTCCACCTGGACTTGAACCACCACTGGAGGGATCGAATCCTGAGGCGGCCATTGGGAACTAGACGGGCCAAGGATGATAGGTGTCCGAGGAGACATAGCCACTTCTGGACCGGTAGTTCTTCTTGTATGAGAAAGGGTCTTACGACCTGTCTCAGCCTCATTATCCTTTCGTCTGATGGGAAGGCTTTGTGGAGATTGGTTTCTATGACCATACCTAGGTATACAAGTCTTTGAGTGGGAAGCAGGGTGGACTTCTCGAGGTTTACCATGAACCCCAGATCTTGGCAAAGCCTCAGAAGTTTGTCTCGGTTCTGAAGAAGGATCAGCCAGCTGTCCAGATAAGGGAGGACACAAATGCCAATCCTGTGTGCCCAATATGATACTAGGGCAAACACTCTGGTGAAGGCTTGGGGAGCTGAGGAAAGACTGTAGCACAGTATCCTGAACTGGTATTTCCTGTTGTCTAGGCTAAATCTTAGGTTTTTCTTTGAAGATGGATGGATTGGGATCTGGAAGTCCTGTCCTTTAAGTCGAATGTGCACATGAAGTTCTGTGGTCTTACCGCTTGTCAGACCTTCAGAACGTCTTGGAATCCTTCGACTCCTTGTGAGGCAGAAGGTATGTCTCCAGCATGGAAAGCCTGGCTGGTCTGTCCTTCCTGGTTTCTTCCGGAGATGGAGTGCTCTTGTCACAAGGGGAGTCTTCTTCTGAAGATGGAAGTGACGTGACTGACACATGTTCCTCATAGGGTTTCCTAGACTGGGGTGGCGGTGAGCTAGGAGAGCGCATGAAAGGAGAACCAGGGAGGCTTGGCCTTGTTGTTGATGGACTCACAGGAGTTAGTTTCACCCTTGAGAACGAGATAGTATCTGAGACTCCTCTTATCATTTTCAGGGGAGAGGCAGCAGTGGTTCTTTGCCGGGAATCCGCTAGTGCCGAAGGGTTTTGAAGGGTAGTAGTGGCTTCCGCAGAGCAAGCTAAGAGGGCAGGCCCAAAAAGCTTACACTACTGCCCTGACGATGACACCGAACCAGGGCTGCTTGCAGACAATGGTGCTGTCGGGAAGATTCCCCGAAGTGAAGGGAACCAAAGGTTCCTTTTGAAGAGTCTATTCTGGGACTGTTGGATACCGGGGATCTGCCTTAGGCTCTGGAATCTTCGGAATCTTGAATTCCCAGGAAATGCCGTCGCATTTGTGAGGAGGGGAATAGGGCGATATTATTATTATTATTATTATTATTATTATTATTATTATTATTATTATTATTATTATTACTATTATAAATAAATTTATTATAAAAATTAACATAAATATTAATAATATTATCATTCTTAATATTATTACCAATATTAAGATATCAATAATAATATCACAAATATTAATATCAATATTATTAATATTAATATTATAAATATAGATATTATTCTTATTATTACTATTCATATTTATATTATTCATATTAACATTATAAAAATTGTTAATAATATTAATATTATCAATATTATTATTATTATTAATAATAGTATCATTAATATTATTGATATTATCAATATTATTATTATTATTATTATTATTATTATTATTATTATTATTATTATTATTATTATTATTATCATTATTATTATTATTACTATAATCTTTATTTCTATTATTATCATTATTATTATTATTATTATTATTATTATTGATATTGATATTTTTAATAATAGTAATATTATTAAGATTGTTAATATTAATATTAATAATATTAATATTATTATTATTTTTTAATATTAATACTAATATTATCATTACTATTATTGATATTATCAATATATTAATATTATTATTATTATTATTATTATTATTATTATTATTATTACTATATTATCATTTTTATTATTATTATTAATATTATTATTACTATTATTTTTAATTTAATATTAATAATATTATCTTTTTTATTGATATTATCAATATTAATATTAATCATAATAATATTGATATCAATATTATTAAAGGTTATATTATTATTATTAATATCATTAATAATATTATTACTAATATATTAATAATATTAACATTATTAATATTAATATTAATAATTTTAATATTAATATTATCGATATAGATATTATTAATATTATTATTAATATTAATATTACTAATATTATTACTAATATAATTAATAATAATATTAATATTATCAATATTAATATTATTCATATGAATAATATTAATATCAATATTATTTATAATCATAATATCAATATTATTATTATTAATATTATTATAGTTATTATCACTAATATAATGAAAATTAATATTATTAATCGTAATATTATTATTATCAATATTATCAATACTAATATCATCAATACTATTATTATTAATGTTAATATCATTAATATTAATATTATTAATATTAAAAATATCAATATTATTTATATTAATATTTTGAACATTTCTATTAATAATAATAATATCAATATTAGTAATATTAATATTATTGATAATAATATTGTTGATATTAATACTATTATTTGTAATGTTATTAATATTAGGTTTGATATTGATATATATGATAATATTATTAATATCGATATTCTTAACGTTGATATTATTAATATTTATTTTTATATTATTAACAATAATAATATTAATATTATTGATAATATTAATATCAATATTAATAATATTATCTATATAATTAATCGTATTAATAAAATTAATATTATTAATATTATAATTATTGTTATTATTATTATCATTATTTATATTAATGTTATTATTAATATTTATACTATTAATGATAATATTATTAATATTAATACTATTAATATCAATATTATTATTATTATTATTATTATTATTATTATTATTATTATTATTATTATTATTATTATTATTATTATTATTATTATTATTATTATTTTCAAATTCGATAATAATATTATCAAAGATAATATTGATATTATCTGTATTAATATTATTAATATTAATATTATTATCATTATAGATATTATTATTATTATTATTATTATTATTATTATTATTATTATTATCATTATTATTATTATTGACACAAATATTATTAAATATCAATAATATTGATATTAATATTATTATTAATCATAGTAATATTATTGATAATAATAGTAATATTATTGATAATAATATTAATATTATTGATAATAATATTATTAATATTAATATTATGAATGTAAATATTGTTATTAATATCAATATTATAAATGTAGATATTGTTATTAATATTAATGATAATATTATTAATATCAATATTATGAATATTGATAATATTGATATTCATATGAAAATTATTAACATTATAAATATTATCTATTATTAATATTGTTAATATTAATATTAATATTATTTATATTACTAATATTAATAAAATTAATAATATTATAAATATTATTAATATCAATAATAATATTAATAATATTAATGTTATTATCATTAATATTATTATTATTATTATTATTATTATTAATATTAATATTATTAATAATATTATTATTAGTAATAGTAATATTAATATTATTATTATTATTATTATTATTAATATTAATATCAATATTATCAATAATAATATTATTAATATCAATGTTATTTATATTATTATTATCAATATTAATATCAATTTTATATTGATAATAATTCTAATATCAATATTATCAATATTATTATTATTATTATTATTATTATTATTATTATTATTATTATTAATATAATTATCATTATTAATGTTATTAATTTTCTATTGTTATCAATATTATTAATATTTTTATTAACATTATTATTAATATTAATATTATTATTATTAATATCAATATTATTATTATTATTATTATTATTATTATTATTATTATTATTATATTTACTATTATCATTATTAGTAATAATACTAATTTCATAATATTATTAATACTATTATTATTATTAACATTGATGTTAATATCATTATTATTATTATTATTATTATTATTATTATTATTATTATTATTATTATTATTATTATTATTATTATTATTATTAATGATATTTTAATTGATATTAATATTATTATTATTATCAATATTATTAATGTTATAATTATTTCTTATTAAAATTATTAACATTATTATTATATATATTGATATTATTAATATCAAATATTATTGGTATTATTATCATTATTATTATTATTATCAATAATATTGTTAATATCAATATTATTAATATTATCATTGTTAATATGAGTATTATTAATATTATAATTTTAATATAATTGGTATTAATATAAATATAAATATTAATATTATTAATATTATTACTATTAATATAAATCCCTAATAATTTTAATATTATTAATAATAATATTAATATTAATATAATTAATATTATCAATAATATATTATTATTATTATTATTATTATTATTATTATTATTATTGTTGTTATTAATATTAATATTATTATTATTAATGTTAATATTTATAAAAACGTTATCATTATTAACATTATTATTATTATTGTTAATATTAATATTATTATTATCAATATCATTATTATTATTAATACTAATATTATTGATATCAATATCATTATTATTAATAATCTTAATAATAATAATAATATTATTGATATTAATATTAATAGTATTATTATTGTTGAAATTAATATTATTAATATTATTATTTTTAATATTAATATTATTCATATTAATAATTTTATTATTATATCGATATTGATAATAATATAATCAATATTATCATAATAATGTTAATATTATTAATATTATTGTTATTAATATTATTATCAATATTATTATTATAATTGTATTAATATCATTTTTATTAATAATATTATTAATATTATTAATATTAATATTGTTAATATTGATATTATTAATATTTATATTATTTCTATAAATGTTAATTTTATTATTGGCAATAATATTGACATCAGTATTATTATTAATATTATCGCGGTGGGTGGTTGATATTTAAGGATAAAATTGAAGTATGAGTATATAGAAGCACTATATTCACGCAGTTACATGATGTAATGATTGTTGAATCTACAATAGAAATTAATCTACATTACAATATAAAAAATGTACATAGATTTTAGGCAATTATATCGTAAAAAAATGCAACAGTGAATTTATCACCTAAATCCAATGCAATTCCATTCTATAATGAATCTATAAAAAAACAAGAGTAAGCACGTATGACACCATGCATAAGTTAGGATCACTTGAATGATTAACATTTCCATCATTATGTAAGAAATATGTATAAAGAACAAAAACAGCAAAAAAACTCACAACACAATATAAAATACAAGAAGAAAACTCACTAGCATATGCGACCTTTGAGGATAAACCAAACACCACAAAGCTTAGTACTACAAATTGGTCATTTGGAAAAATTACATTCCTTGAGGCACCTTCACGAACGAGAAGGACTATTGAAGTGAAAAAGGAGAACCATTTTAGCCTTCTCTACATCTAGCATAAACACTCCCATTGGCTCTGTCCTGTTAACATCAATCCAACTATTCTAACGAGACAATTTCATAAACCAAATACCCAACAGTATTCAAAAACAAGTTAAGTAATTGAACAATACCAAGAAATTTAATGACGATAGCTAGATACATTCCAAATCCTAAACAAAAAATATAAATTTATAAAAGAATAAAATAACAATAAATACAATACAAAAACATAATCTAACCATGTGCAACAAATATTGTTATCAATATTATTAATATTAATATAAATATTGATAATATTATTATGATTATTATTATTATTATTATTATTATTAATACAATTGATAATAATAATATCATTATCAATATGATTAATGTTATTAATATTAATAATATTATTAATATTATTATCAATATTATCAATATCATTAATGCTATTAATACTATTAATATTATTATTATTAATATCAATATTATTAATATTCATATTATTGATATTAATATTATCATTAGTGATAATATCAATATTATTATTGTCATTATTATTATTAATACTAATAACATTAAAGATATTAATATTACCAATATTGATATTATTAATATTAATGTTATTAATATTAATATATTAATAATCATATTAATATTGATAATATTGTTATTAATATTATTAGTATTATTATTAATATTATTAATATTATGATTATTAATACTAATATTAAGTTTATCAATATCAATATTTCTATTGATAATATTATTATTATTAGTATTATTATTATCAATATTGGTAACATTAATATTATTAATATTAGTATTATCAATATCAAAATCATTATTATTAATACATAATGATATTAATATTATTATTATTATCAATATCAGTATTAATGTTATTATTTTTAATATTATTATCATTAACATTATTAGTGGTATTATAAACTATAATAATATTATTATTATTAATATTATTACTATTAATATTATTATTATTCATATTAATATTATCTATATTATCATTTATAATAATATTATTCATATTATTATTTATATTAATATTATTCATATCAATATTATTAATATTAATACTATCAATAATGATGTTATTGATATTATTAATATTGTTTTTAATGATATCATTAATATTATTTTTTATATTATTATTAATAATATTGACATTAATATATTAATAATATTAATGTCAATAATATCAATATTAATATTAATAATATTAATATTAATAATATTTATGATATTAGTATTAATAATATCATTATTTATAATATTATTAATATTATTGACATTAAAATATTAATAATATTAATAATATTAACATTAATAATATTTATAATATCAATAATAGTATTAATATGAATTATATTAATATGTATAATATTGATATGGATAATTTTAATAAATTAATAAGAGTTATAGTTTTAATAATAATAACATAATTATTGATAATATTAATACTTATAATATCAATAATAATGATATTAATATTAACAATATCATTAATAATTGTAATATTAATAACATTAATATTATTAATATTCACATTATTGATAATGTTATTAATAAGAATATTTTTAATATTATTAATAGTAATGTTATTATTATTATTGTTATTATTTTCATCATTATTATTTCTATTATTATTATTATTATTATTATTGATATCAATAGTTTCAACATTAATATCATTAATATTTATATTATTAATATTGATATTATTAACATTGATATTTTTTATATTATTAATGTTATAATTAATAATATTATTAATAATATCAATATTATTAATGTTAATATCATTATTATTAATATTATTAATATTAGTATTAATAATATAAATAATATTTATATTATTAGTATTAATATTATTATTTTTATAATTATCGATATTTTTAATGTTAATAATATCAATAACATTAATAATATTATCTATATTATTAATATTATTAATATCATTCATATTAATAATATCAATAATATTATTAATGATATTAATATCATTAATATTTAATATTATTAATAATAATATTCTTAGTATTATCAATATTAATATTATTCATAATATTATCAATTTCATTTTTATTATTATTATTATTATTATTATTATTATTATTATTATTATTATTATTATTATTATTATTATTATTATTATTATTAATGTTGATATTTTCAATATTAATATTAATATTTTTAGTATTAATATTATCATAATTGATATTATTATTATTAATATCATTAATGTTAAAATCATTAATATTAATATTATTAATATCAATATTATTAATATTAATAATATCAATATTAATATTTTCAATATTACTAATATTAATGATATTATAAATAATATTAATATTAATAATAATAATATTATTAATATTGATATTAATAATATTAATATTATCAATATTATTATTAGTACTATTAATAGTATTATCAATCTTATTAATATTAACATTATTAATATTAATATTTTAATATAAATATTTCTCTTATTAATATCATTAATAATAATACTAATATTAATAATTTTATTTTTTATTGTTATTATTATTACTATATATATTAATATTCTTAAAATTAATATCTTTAATATTAATATTATTGATATTACTAATATTAACTTTATTATTAATATTATTTATATTAATATTAGAAATATTAATAATATTAATATTAGTAATATTAATATTATTAATATTAATATTATTGATATTATTAATATTAATATTGATTATAGTAATATTAATATCATCATTAATAATAATAATATGAATATTATTAATAATAATAATGATATTAATATTAATAATATTAATAGTGTTAATATTTATATTATTGATAATAATATTAATAATATTAATAGTATTAATATCAAAATCATGAATATTAATATTTTTTATATTAACAATATTGATATTAGTAGTAATAATATTAATAGCATTAATAGTAATAGTAATATCAATATTAATTTTTTTAACCCTAGACAGGTAAACGTATAGCGCACACGCTACCGCCTCTCTGCTCAAAACCACTTTTTCACTTTTGCGGCGCTTGGGTTTGGCTTCATAGCAGAAATTCACGCAGCACCGGTTAGTTAGACCAGAAAAACAGCCAAAGGAACAACTGCCATTTTCATCTCTCTCTCTCTCCGTTTTTTTTAAATCATCATTTTTGTTTTTCCTCGTAGTGTATACGCCACATGTTTATCTGGTAAGTGACTGTGATTGATATTCACAAGTTTTTCAATATTGATTACAATATATTTATCTCTGTTAATAGTGTTTTGATACTTATAGTGAACGTTGATTGATAATTGCTAATTGTATATTGCATGTAGGGTTACCATCTACTGTATAGTTTAATTTAGCCAATATTAGTGATGTGTTTTTTCACTCTTTTCAGTTTCGATCATAGCATGCAGAAATCTTTCTAAAGAGGAGATCTTGATTAGATTGTGTGTGGATATTTTAGGTCACATAGACTGGAATAGTGTAGATATGAAAAAAGAAAATCAATTATCGGCGCTAGTTATTTTTTTTAATTTAAAAAAAAATCAGTTAACTTTTATAATATCAGGATTTTCATATAACATCTTATTTATCTATTATTCCAATTTTATGTATTTTGTAACATGTAACTTTTTTTTCATTACTAAAAACTTCCCACTTTTTCTTTTCTTTCCAGATTTTTCAGTTTTTAGCCTAGGAGGTTCATTTTTAAACTAAAAAATGCGCTGAATGTTGTCCAGAATGGTTAGTATTCATTATTTTCTGTTTCAGCTTAATATTTCTACAATTTCAGCATTAATTTTCGGATATTATAGGTCACATAGACTGGAATAGTGTAGATATGAAAGACAAATTCATTATTGGTGCTAGTTATCTTTTTGAAAAATTTTTAACAAATAGTTAATTTCTTTATTCTGGGATTTTCATGTATCTAATTTATCTATTATTCAAATTTTATGTGTACAATTTTTCAGCCGTCTCAATTTATAATTTACAATAGAAAAAATATTTTTGTCACACGTAACTTTTTTTTCGTTACTAAAAATTTCCCCCTCTTTCTTTTCTTTCTAGACTTTTCTGTTTTCAATCTTGGAGGTTCTTTTTTCAACTGAATATGCAGGGACTCCTAAAAACAACCATCAGGCAGTTTTTATCAAGTAGCAAGAAAAAAAAAAAAAAAAGGCTCCCAGGGCCCTGAGAGTGGTAGTCTCTCAAAATCAACAAAGGTTTCCAGGTCTCAGTTAATAAATAATCATTCAGTTTTTTCCATGTTATTTATTAAGTATATCCTAGTCGTAGATAGCTAGAATTATATGTACACAAAAATTCATACAAAAAAAATGCATTACCGGAACTACCAAGTGAAGTTATGAACAAGCGGTAACGTATACACTACAAGTTTCCCTGTTACGTTATCGATTTAGAGGTTTATTAATATTAATACTATTAATATTATTATTATTAATATTAATATTGATAATTTTGATATTAGCAATATTATTATTAACATTATTAATATTGATATTATTATTAATATTTTTAATATTAATATTATTATTATTAATATTATTATTATTATTATTATTATTAATATTAATTTTGATATCAAAATTTTTATTAATATTATTATTATGAATAATATTAATATTATTAATGTTATCTATATAATTATTATTTGTATGAATATTAATATTGATATTAATATTAATAATTATATTATTAATAATAATGTTAATATTAATATTTATATAATTATTATTAACATTATTATTAATATTATTGAAATTAATATTATTAATAGTATTATTATTAATTTTAATATTATAAATATTAATACTAATAATATGAGTATTAATTTTATTAATATTATTAATATTATTAATATTGATATTTCTAATCATGATATTAGTATTATTAATATTTAAATTAATAATATCATTAATATTAATATTAATATTATTATTAATAATATTATTATTAATATTAATATTATTAATAATGATATTGATAGTAATATTTTTAGTATTAATACTAAGATTATTATTAATAATACAAATATTATTATTCCTAATATTAATATTATTATTATTATTATTATCATCATTATTATAATTATTATTAGTATTATTGTTATTATTAATATCATTAATATTATAATTATTGATATAAATATTAGTATTAATGATATTATTATTAATATTATAATTATTATTATTATTATTATTATTATTATTATTATTATTATTATTATTATTATTATTATTATGAATATTTATATTATCATTATTAATAATATTATTGATATTATTCATTTTAATATTATTAATATCAATATTATTGATATTATTATTATTAATGATAATATTATCATTAAGACTATTAATATTAATAACGTTAAAATCACTATTATTAATATCTAAACTATTAGTATTAACATTTTTATCTCTAATATTGTTAATGTTAATATTGTTAGTAATAATATTATCATTAATAATATTATTAATAAAGTCATTAATATTAATATTATAAATAATAATATCAATATTAGTAATATTAATATTATAAATATTAATAATATTGATATTAATAATAACATTATTAATATCAATATTCATATGATTATCAATAACATTATTATCGACATTATTGATGTTAATAATATTAATATTATTAATAATATTAGTATTATTAGTATTAATATTATTAACATTGACATTAATATTGTTAATATTAATAATATTAGCATCAATATTATTAATACTGATAAAATTAATATCATTAACAATAATATTAAGATTAATATTATTCATATTCGTATTAATATTATCAATATTATTATTAATATTATTAATATTAATTTTATCAATATTGAAATTTTAATGTTAATATTAATAACATCATCATTATTAATATTAATATTGATATTATTAGTATTATTAATATCAATACTATTATTGGTATAATTATTATTAATATTAGTAATAATATTATTAACGTTATTAATATTAATAATATTAATATTATTAATATTAAGAATAATATTATTAATATAATAATTATTAGTATTAATATTATTAATTATATTGATGTTAATATTGTTATTATTAATATTAATATTATTATTCATATTGATATTAAAATTATTAATAATATAGTTTTTAATATTTTTATTGATGTTATTAATAATAATGATTATTATTATTGTTAATATTATTGATATTAATTATATCATTAATATTAATATCAGTATTGATATTAATATCACTAATAATAATAATATTATTATCTAATATTAATATTAATAATTATTATAATTGGTATTGATATTATTAATAATAATATTATTAATATTAAAGTTAATAATAATAATAATAATAATAATAATAATAATAATAATAATAATAATAATAATAATAATAATAATAATATCAATATTTCAATATTAAAGGTAGTATTAATATTAATATTATTAATATCAATAATATTATTATCATTAATATTAAAGTTACGATTAATATTAATATTGATAATATCAATAATATTAACAATAATTCAATTAATATTAATGATAATATCATTATTAATATTAATGTTAATAATATGATTAATTATAATATCAATAAAAATAATATTGATACTATTATCATATATATGTTATTGATATCAATATTATCAATATTAATCCTAATATGTTTATTAATGATAATATTAATATTAGTATTAGTATTTTTACTATTAATATGTTAATATAATTATATAATTATTATTAATATTATTATATTAATATTATCAACATTGATATCATTAATATTAATATTATTAATAGTAATAATAATATTATTAATATTAATTCCTATATTTTTCATAATATTAATAATATTAATAATATTAATGTTAATATTAAGAGTAGTAATATTGATATTTTTATTATTAATATTATTATTATTAATAATATTATTATTAGAGTAAATATTATTATTAATATTATTATAATTAATATTATGAATAATAATATCATTAATATTAATATTATTAATATTATTAATATTAATATTATTTATATTATTGATAATAGTAATATTAATATTATCATATTGATAAAATTGATATCAATACTCTTCAATATTATTATTATTATTAATATTATCAATATTAATACTATTAATATTGATTTTATTAATATCAATATTATTAATATAATATTAATATTAAGAATGATAATATTGTTGATATTAATATTAATCATATTATTATATTTATTATTATCATTGATGATAATAATAATAATATTATTATTATTAAATATTAATTTTGTTAATATTATAATCATTAATATTATTATTACTAATGATAATAATAATATTGATATTAATATTAATATTAATATCAATATTAATATTATTACTAATAATAATATTAAGGATAATATCAATATTATTATTATTATTATTATTATTATTATTATTACTAATCATAATATTAATATTATTATCAATTTCAATATTATTATCATTATCATTAATTTTACTATTATCAATATTATCAGTAATATCAATATTATTAACATTTCTATTAATAATATATAGATATTAATATTATCAATATTAATATTTTGAATATGAATATGAATATTATTCATATTGATATTATTATAATCAATAATAATATAATTGATATTAATTATATTAATATTATTAATGCTATTAATATTGTTTTTTATATTAGTATTATCATTACTGATTATTATTACTAACATTAATCATATTAATATTAATATTATTGATAATATTTTAAAAACTATTTTTAATATTAATATTATCAATATTATTATTAATATCTTTAATATCAATAATAATAATAATAATATTAATATTGATAATCATGATATTAATAATCAATATCATTATTATTGATATTATTAATCATAATATTATTATTATCAATAATATTAACATTGATATTATTATTATTAATATTATTAAAATTCATATTATCAATTTTGATATCATTATTGATATTAGTATTATTGATATTGATAGTAATCATATTAATATTTCCAGTATTATATTATTAATGTAAATATTTTTATCATTAATATTATTAATATTATTACTATTATTGATAATAATATCTATATTATTATAAATAATCATAATATTAATATTATCAATATTAATATTAGTTTTGTTATTAATATTATCAATATTAATTTTAATGTTATTAATAATAATATTATTTATATTAATATTTTTTTACATATCATAAATATCAATATTGTTAATATTAGCATTTTTTATATTAATATTAATATTATCATTATTAATTGATATATTAATATTAATATAATTAATATTAATATTATTAATATCATTATTATTGATATTGTTGATATTAATATAATCAATGTTAATATTATTAATATTTTCAATATTATTATTGAATATAATAATATTAATATCAATATTATTCACAATAATATATTATTAATATTAATATTAGAATTATTAATTATATTATTAATAATATTATTATTATTATTAATATTATTAATATTGATATTATTAATAATCATTATTAATATTATTATCATTAATTTTAATATTATTAATGATTATATCATTAATAATATTTTTATTATTAATAATAATATTAATAATGATATGAAAAATCATATTATTAATATTAAAGTCAATATCAATATCAATATCAATAATCTCAATAATATTAATATCAATAAAATTAAACTTAATATTGATATTAATATTAATAATATCAATATTGATATTATTAATAATATTATTATAATATTAATATTATTAATAATAATATTAATAACATGTTGATTAATAATATCAATAATAATAATATCAATACTATTATTATATTAATATTATTATTATTAACAATATTAATATTATTAACATTATTATTGATATTAAAATTAATATAATTTTTATCATTATCATTCACATTATTATATTAATATTATTAATATTATAATAATAATGTTATTAATAATATTATTTGTATATATTATTAATAGTAACGAAAATATTATTAATATTAATATGAAATATATGATTAATGTTATTATTATGAATCCTAATATCATTAATAATATTATCAATATTAATATCATTAATAATATTAATATTATCATTAATAATGTTAATAATAATATGATCATTAATATTATGAATATTAATATTATTAAAATTATTATTAATCACCCTGAATATGATTAATATTATTCATAATATTATCAATATCAATATTATCAATATTATTATTATTAATATTAATACTCTTCAATATTGATACTATTAATTTTAATATTATCAATATTAATATTATTGATATTAATTGTATTATAATTAATATTATTGATATTAATATTATTATCACTAATATTATTAATACTAATAATGTTATTATAAATACTATTGACATTATATTTATTATTATTATTATTTCGATATTATTAATGATGATCATAGTAATTATATTAATATTAATATCACTAATATCAATATTATTGATATCTTTATTATTAATATCTATATTACTAATACTAATATTAATAGTATTAAAATTAATATTATCTATTGTATTGTTAATAATTATATTATGTATAATCATAATATTAAAATCATTATCATTATTAATATTAATATTATTAATATCAATATTATTAATATTAATAATGATAATATTGATAATATTATTTACATTAATATTCATAATATCAATATTAAATATTTTGATGATTTCAATAATAATCAAATAATAACATTAATAACATTAGAAATAATATTATTATCAATAATATTAATATTAATTATATTGATAATAATAATAATAATATTAATAAAAATCAGCCTTGCAAGGTGGAGCCTACCCTTGTTGATATTATCAATATCATATTATAAGAATATTATTATTATTAATATTATTAGTATTGATCTTAACTATATTGATATTATTAATATTAAGGTCATTATTGATATCAATATTAATATTATCAATATTATTATTAATATTATTATTATTCCTATTAATAATATTATTAACAATAATATACTAATATTATTATCATTATAATTAATATCAATAATATTGTAATATTAATATTATTAATATAATTTTGTTATTATTAATATTTTTAATATTAATATTATCATCATTATTATTAATAATATTAATATTTTTAATATTAAGATTAATAATAATATCAATAATAATACTAATTTCAATATTATTAATATTTATGTCTTGAATATTATCATTATCATTAATATTGATAAAATTAATATTATTATTAATATTATTAGTAATATTTTAAATATTAATATTATTATTATCACGATTATTAATATTATTAATAATATTGTTATTAATATTACTAATACCAATATTATTATTAATAATGATATTATTTATATTAATGTTATTAATATGAATTTACTAAAACCAATATTATTGATATCATTATTATTAATATTAATAATAATGATATTAATATTAGTATTTATATTGATGTAATTAATATTAATATTAGTATTATTAATATTATTATCAATATTAAAATTAATATTATCAATATCATTAATATTAAAATCAATAATAATCATATTATTAAAATTTTTATTAGTATTATTAATATTAGTACTATTAATATTTACATTAATAATATTAATAATATCAATATTAATATTAAAATAAATGATACTAATATTATTGATATCAATATTATTAACATCATTTATATCAATATTAATAATATTATTATTATTGATATTATTAATGTTAATAATATTCATTTTAATATTTATAGTATTAATATTATTAATATCACTATTATCAATAATAGTATTACTGATATTTATATAATTATTATTAGTACTATTATTGTTACTATTAAAAATATATTATTAATATCAGACTATTGATATTGATATTACTATTATTATTAATATTACTATTATTAATATTATGATTAATATTATATAAATATTGTTAATATTGTTAACATTATTATTAATATTATTTTATTGATAATATTATTATTAATAATAATATTATCAATATAATTGATTTTAATGTTATTATTAATAATACCATTACTAATATTGATATCAAAATTGATATTATTAATATTATCATTATTATTGATATTAGTATGATTGATATTATCATTATTAATGTTATCATTACTTATATTATTAATATTGGTATTAAAAATATCAATATTATCAATTTTGATATTATTAATAATAGAACTATAAATATTGACATTTTCAATATTAATTTTATAAATATTAATTTTAATAATATTAATATTATTATTATCATTGATATTATCAATATTGAGATTAATAATAATGTTACTTATAATTATGATAATTACAATATTATCAATATTTATGTTTTCAATAATAATATCATTGATATTTATATATATATTACAAATAATATGAATATTATATTATTATCATTAATATCGATAATATCAATATAATTATTATTATCATTATCAATATTATTATTATTTATTAATATTAATACTATTATATTAATATTATTATGATTAATATTATAATATCAATATTATCAATATCAATATTGATAATATTGATAATGATATTAATATTGCTATTATTTACATTAATATTGTTAATATTATTATTAGTATTATTAATATTAATAATATCAATTTTAGAATTAATAATATTCATATTATTAATAGTAAAATTATTAATATTAATTTAAATAATATTAATATCAGTATTATTAATATGTAAGTTAATAATATCAATAATATTAATATCAATGATATTATTTGTAATAATAATAATGATAATATCAATATTAATATCATTAATATTAGTATTATTGATATTAATAAAATTGATATTATGAATGTTAATATTATTAATATCAATATTGATATTAATAATAATAGCATCAACAATATTAATATCATTAATAAGATTATCATTATTATCAATAATATTAATATTAATATTATTATTACTAATATTGATATTATAGTAATAAATTTGATATCAATTTTACTATTATTAATATTATTAATATTATTAATATTAGTGTTCTTAATATTAATATTTTTATTATTTTTAATAATACTATTAATATTGATATTACTATTATTATATTATTTTTATTAATATTATTATTTATATTATTAATATTAATTTTATTAATACAAATATTTTATAATATTATCAATATTAATACTATTAATATTATCTTTATCAATATTATAATTAAAAATATTAATATTAATATTATCATTATTATTGATATTATTATTATTATTATTATTATTATTATTGATGTTATTATAATTGATATTATTATTATTAATGTTATCATTATTAATGTTATTAATATTAATATTATCATAAATATTATTATTATTAATATTATTATTATTATTACAAATAATAATATTATTAATATTGCTATTGATATTATTAAAACTAATATTAATAATATCAAATTCAATATTACTAATATTAATATGATTAATAGTATTGATAACATTAATACTTACATTATTAACATTAATCTTATTATTATCGATATTATTAATATTAATAATAATATTGATAATATTTTAACATTAATATTAATAATATTAGTATTACTTACATTGTTATTAATAATATTAATATTAATATTATTATTAATATTATTGATAACATTTTTAATATTCTCAATACTCTTATTAATATCTCAAACAATAATAATAATGATATTAATATAATCAGTGATATCAATATTATCAATATCATTATTATTGATATTAGAATGATAATATTATGCGTATTGATATTGTTAATATCAATATTATTGTTAATGATATTGTTAATATTAATATTATTGTTAATGATATTGTTAATATAACAATTAATGATATCAATATTAATAATATTAATATTACTAATAATAATATTAGAAATATTATATTAAAATATAAATATTAGTAATATTAATATTATTATTATTAATATTGTTAACATAAATATTGGTATTATTAATATTTTTTAACGTTATTGATATTAAAATTATGAATATTGATATCAATATTACTATTAGTATCAACAATATTGATATTATTAACATTATTAATAATAATATTAATATTATTTTTAATATCAATATTATTAATATTTATATTCTCAATAACAATATTATTAATATTGATAATAATAATATTATTATTATTAATATTAATATCATAAACATTATTATTATATCATTATTATTATCATTATTATTATTATTATTATTATTATTATTATTATTACCATCAATAATCATATCATTATTCATATTATTAATATCCTAATTATAACTATTAGTATTATTAATATTATTTTTATAATATTAATATTATTAGTACTGAAATTGTTATTATTATTGTTATTATTATTATTAATATTATTATTATTAATATTGTTAACATAAATATTGGTATTATTAATATTTTTTAACGTTATTGATATTAAAATTATGAATATTGATATCAATATTACTATTAGTATCAACAATATTGATATTATTAACATTATTAATAATAATATTAATATTATTTTTAATATCAATATTATTAATATTTATATTCTCAATAACAATATTATTAATATTGATAATAATAATATTATTATTATTAATATTAATATCATAAACATTATTATTATATCATTATTATTATCATTATTATTATTATTATTATTATTATTATTATTACCATCAATAATCATATCATTATTCATATTATTAATATCCTAATTATAACTATTAGTATTATTAATATTATTTTTATAATATTAATATTATTAGTACTGAAATTGTTATTATTATTATTATTATTATTATTATTATTATTATTATTATTATTATTATTATTATTATTATTATCATTATTATTGAAATGAGTATTAATAACATTAACATTATTAATATTGATATTATGAGTAATGATATCAATATTAATATTTTAATTTTAATATTATCAGTATTAATATGAGTAATATTAATATTATAAATGATAAAATGAATATTGATATTAATAATATTAATTATAATAATAATAATATTAATATTAAACAAATCAATGATATTTATATTATTAATATTATTAATATTAATAGTAATATTATTAATAACGATATTATCAATATTGATTTTAATAATAATAATATTAATATTTATAATTCTAATATTAATATAATGATTGATATTGATATTAATATCAATATTAATATCCATATTAATATTAATATTATAAATAATAATATTACTAATATTAATGATATTCATATTGTTAATAATATTAATATTAATATTAATAGTAATATTATTATTATTGATGTTAATATTAATATTATCATTAATATTATTATTAATATTAGTAATATCATTAATATTATAAATATTAATATTATTAATATTGATATTGATATTATTATAGATACTAACGATAATAATAAATTTATTATTATTAATATCAATATTATTACCATTAATAGGATTATTATTATTTATAATATTAATATTATTAATAATAATCATTCTTAATATTATAAATAATAATATTAATATTATTATCAATATTGAAATTAATAATGATGAATCTAATATTATTAATTTAATAATATTGTTATTAGTATTATTATTATAAATTTTATCAATATCGATATTATCATTAATATCAATATTGATAATATAAACATCATTAATATTAATAATATTAATATTATTAATATTATTATCAATAAAATCAATATTATATATTATATTATTATTTTTGTTGTTATTAAAATCTTTAATAATATTATTAATGATATTAATATTATTAATAATAATAATATTATCATCATTATTATTATTATTATTATTGTTTATATTCATAATATTAATACTCTTAATCTTGATATTATTAATATGTACATTATTAATAATAACATTAATATAAATAATATTGATATTAGTAATAATAATAAAAATACTAATATTAATAATAATACTAATGATTTTAATATCTATTATATTAATATTTAAAATATTGATAATAATAGTAAGACTATTATTAATATAATTATTATTTAAGTTATTGATATTGGTATTATTATTATTAATGTTATCGATATCAATATTAATATTAATACTATTATTGATATTGATAATATTATCAATAATGATATTATTGATAATAATATTATCAATAATATCATTAATATCATATTAATAATAATAATGTTAATATTATTAATAATATTAATATTTATATTATCAGTATTATTTATAATAATAATTACATTGATATTTATGTTAAAAACAATAATAGTAATATATCATTAATAATCAATATTGATATTATCAATATTATTATTAAATATATTATTACCAATATTATTATTATTATTATTATTATTATTATTATTATTAATGTTAACATTTATATTAGTATTATTGATATTTTTTAATAATAATATTAATATTATTATCATTATTATTCATATTATTGATATTCATATTATGAATATCGATATCATTTATAATATTATCAATATTTATATTATTAAAATTAATATTATTAATATTAATAATATTAATAGTAATATTATTATTATTGATATTATTATTAAAATTGATATTATTTATATTTTTTATTTTTATTATTAATATTATTAATATTAATACTACTAATTTCAATTTTATTATCATTAATATTATTAACTTTAATTTTATATATATTATCATTAGTATTATTGATATTAATATAAATAATTATAATGTATAGATATTAATATTAATATTATTATAAATATTAATAATAATATTAATAATAATAATACGGTTAATATTATTATTATTATTGATGATAATATTATATAGTAATAATATTATGAAAATTAATATTATTAATATTGAAATTAATATTAATAATATTAAATTTAATATTATTATTATTATTATTATTATTATTATTATTATTATTATTATTATTATTATTATTATTATTATTATTATTATTAACAATTTTATTATTAATATTATTAATATTATTGATATTAATGATAATATTGATATTAATAATATTAATATTTTATAATAATATTGATATTTTATTAATAATAATAATAATATCAATACTATTAATATTATTATGGTTTTTAATATTAATATTATTATCAATATCGATAATAATAATAATAATAATAATAATAATAATAATAATAATAATAATAATAATAATAATATTATGAATATTAATTCTATTATTAATATCAATGTTACTATTAAAATTAATATCATTGTAAATAATAATAATAATATCATTATATTATTATTGATATTATCAATATTGATATAATCATCATAATTAATATTGATATTATTAATATTATTATCAATATTATAATTTTCAATATTAATATAAACATTAATATCATAAATATTTATAAAATTGATATTATTATCAATATTAATATTGATATTTTGTTAATATCAATATTATGATTATTAATAATAATATTATTAATAATGATATTAGTGTTAATATTAAAGTTATTAATCTTCTTCATATAATTGATATTAATATCATTATTAATATTAATAGTAATATTAATATTATTATTATTGATATCATTAATATCAATAATGATAGTTTTATTATTAATATCAAAATTGATATTAATAATAATGTCAATATTACTATTCATATCATGAATATTAATATCATTATTAATAATGTTAATATTACTTATATTGATGTTGCAATTATTAATATCAATACTATTAATATTATAATCAATAATAATATTATAAATAATAATAATACTAATAATATTCTTATTACTATTAATAATAACACTAATACTGATATAATTATTAGAAATATATTAATATTGTTAATATTACCATTATTATTATTCGTATTATTAATATTAAAATTAATATTGATATTAATATCAGTATTAATATTAATAATATTATTATTATTATTATTATTATTATTATTATTATTATTATTATTTATTTTATGACTATTAATATTAATTTTATCAATACAAATCAAATTATTAATAATATTATCAATATAATTATTAATAATATTAATATCATAATTATTTAGATTATGATTATTAATATTAATATTATTAATATTGATATTATTAATATCGATATTATGAATATTGATATCACTAATATTATTTTTTATAATATTGATATTAATAATAATAATATTATTAATATTATCATTATTAATAATAATTATATTAATAATAATATTAATATTTATATCATTATTATTATGATTATTAGTAATATTGATATTAATATTAATATTATTAATAGTAATATCATTGTTATCAATCATTGATAATATTATTTTTGATATAATAATAATAATAATAATAATAATAATATTAATAATAATAATAATAATAATAATACTCTTAATAATATTATCATTAATATTATTATTTATATCATTATTATTAATATCAGTATTATCAATAATAATATGATTATTATTAATATTATTATAAATATTATTATTAAGAATTTTTATATTATTTTTATCATTATGTGTATTGATATTATCAATGTCAATAAGAATATTTTTGATATTGTTATCAATATTTTTAGCATTATTTTTTTATAATTATTATTAATATTTTGCTATTGATTTCAATATTAGTAATATTAAATTCAAGATTAGTAATAATAATATAAGTAATATTAATATTCATATTATTAATATTAATATTTTCATTATTACTATTATTATTATCATTATCATTATTATTATTATTATTATTATTATCATTGATATTATTTATTATTAATATTAATATTAACCTAATTGTCATTGACATTAATTTTATCAATATTAATATCATTATTATTGTTATTAATATTATTATTAATAATAATAATAATAATAATATTATTATTATTATTATTATTATTATTATTATTATTATTATTATTATTATTATTATTATTATTATTATTATTATTATTATTATTATTAATCTTATTAATAATATCAATATCATTAAAATTATTGATTTTAATATTATTTTTATTATCAATATTAATGGTATTATTATGATTATTAATATTAATAATATTTCTATTATCGATTTTATTACTATCAATATTAATATTATTAATACCACTATTATTATTATTATTATTATTATTATTAGTAGTAGTAGTAGTAGTAGTAGTAGTAGTAGTAGTATTAATATTAATAATAAGAATAGTATTAATATTATTATTATTAAAATTAATAATAATATTGTTAATAATATTAATCATATTAGTATTATTATTATCAAAATTAATATTAATATTGTTAATAATAAGATTAGTATTATTTTTATAATATTAATATTGATATTAATATCGATATTATTATTAATATTATTAATAATAATATTATTGATATTAATATCGATTTTATTGATATTATTAATATCATTATTATTGATATCATTATAAATATTATTATTACTCTTAATATTAATGTTATTATTATTAATATTATTAATATAACTATTATATATATTATTAATATTTATAATAATAATAATAATAATAATAATGATAATAATAATAATAATAAAAACATCATTAGTATGATTATTATCAATATTATTGTCAATATTATATCAATAATATTAATATTATTAACATTTTCATTATTATTATCATTACAATTATCATTATTATTATTAATAACACTCTCAATATAAATGGAATTAATGTTATTATTATAAATATTAGAAATATTATTATATTTATTATTATCATTATTATTATTATTATTATTATTATTATTATTATTATTATTGTTATTATTATTAACAATAATATTAATATTATTAATATCAATATTATTAATAACAATATGATTATCATTATTATTAATATTATTTGTATTAATATAATCAATATAAATATTAATGATATTATTATTAATATTATTAACATTAACATTAATAATATTATCATTAATATTATTATTTTTAATTATAATATTAATAATAATAATAATATTATCAATAATAATATTATTATTCATATTGATATTATACATATTAGTATTACTATTATTAGTATTATCAATAAAATTTCTTTTAATGATATTAATATTATTATTAAAAATCTTATTAATATCAATATTAATATTATTAATATTAATGTTTAGAATACTAATATTATTATTTTTTATGATAAAATTATTATCATCAATATTAATAATAGTATTATTATTGATATTAATATTAATGAAATAATAGTAATATTAATAGTAGTATCATTATGATATTAATGATATTAATAATTATATTATTATTAATATTAATAATGATAACATAATATAATCAGTATTATAACAATAATAATAATAATAATAATAATAATAATAATAATAATAATAATAATAATAATATTGATGAAAGTATTAATAACATTAATAATATTAATACTAATATCAATAATATTAATATTTATATTAGTAATATTTCAACATTAGTGATAATAATATCAATAATGTTATTATTGATAATATTAATATTAATATTATGATATTGATATTAATAATATTGATATCATTAATCTTATTATCAATATTAATATTAAATGTTGATATCATTATCATTAATAATAATAATAATAATAATAATAATAATAATAATAATAATAATAAAAATGATAATGACGTTGATATTGATATCAATAATATCAATTCTAGTACTAATGATATTAATATTAATGATCTTAATATTTAAAATAATAATATCAATCATATTAATATTAATAATATGATTATTAATATTAATACTAACAATATTAATAATAATAATAACAATATTAATATATAATATTAATAATATTAATATTATATTGATATTTATAATAATATTATTTTTGATATTATTATTATTATTGTTAATAATATTAGTAATATTGATTTTTATAGTATTGATAACAACAATAATAATAATGTTGATATTAAAATATTGATATTATTATTATTATTGGTATTCATAATATTATTACTAATATCAATAATTATGTTAGAATTAATATTATTATTATTAATATTGATATTAATGATATTAATATGAATAATATTAGTAATAATATTAATAACATCAATATTAATACAATAATATTAAGATTAATATTGATAATAATATTAATATGAATAACAATGCTATAATTATTATTTCAATTAATAATATTAAAATTAATATTAATAATAATAATATTAATATCATTTATATTGATATTAATATTAATAATATTATTAATATTAAAAATATAAATAATAATTCTATTGAAATTATTATTAATAATATTATCATTGATATTCATAATATCATTAATCTCAATATTAATAATATTAGTAATAATATGATTATTGATTATATAAATAATATTATCAATATTATCATTATTAATATTAATATTAAGAATATTAATATCAATGATATTAACATTGATAATAATAATAATAACAATAATATTAATAATAATAATAATAATGATAATAATAATAATATTAATAACATCAATATTAATACAATAATATTAAGAATGATATTGATAATAATATTAATATGAATGATATTAATATTTTTAATATTTTGATTAATAATATTAAAATTAATATTAATAATAATAATATTAATATCATTTATATTCATATTAATATTAATAATATTATTATTAATATTAAAAATATAAATAATAATTCTATGGAAATTATTATTAATAATATTATTATTGATATTCATAATAACATTAACCTTAATATTAATAATATTAGTATTAATATGATTACTGATTATATAAATAATATTATCAATATTATCATTATTAATATTAATATCAAGAATATTAATATCAATGATATTAACATTGATAATAATAATGATAATAATAATAAGATCATTGTTAGTATTATTATCAATATTAATATTATTAATAATATTATTATTAAAATAATATAAATTTTGATAATATTATTATTGAAAATAATTATATTAATAATATTAATATTGATATTAATTATAATATTTTTAATTCTTATAGTAATAATATTGAAATCAATATTAATAATATTACTATTGATATTAGTATTAATAATATCACTTAAAATATTAATAATATTGATATTAATATTAATGTAAATTATATTAATATTAATAATATTGATAAAAAGATTACCATAAATAATATAAATTATAATAATAATATTGATATAAACATCAATACTAATATTATTATTAATATCAATATGATAATAATAATAATAATAAAAATAATAATAATAATAAAAATAGTATGAATAATATTGATATTGATAAAATGAATATCAATAATATTATTATAAATATTGAGAATATTAACATTAATAATATTATTAGTAATATTAATAATAATGATAATTATGATAAGTGTATTATATTTCTAATAATTATATTGATAATCATGTTGATATTAATATCAATATCAATAATAATATTAATGGTATTATGAATAATATTCAAAATCATAATATTAGTATTAACAATATTAATAATGATATCAATAATATTATAATATTGATAACAATATTAACATTAATAATAATATTAATATAATACTACTAATATCAATTATATTGATATTAGTAATAATTTATTAATAATGTCAATATTAAAAATATGTATATTAATAATAATAGAATTAACATTAATGATAATAATCATATTAATATTAATAATAATTTCAATATTAATATGAAAAATATCAATGTTAATAATAATAGTAAAAACAACAACAACAATAATAATAATAATAATAATAATAATAATAATAATAATAATAATAATAATAATAATAATAATAATAATAATAATAATAATAATAATAATAATTATTATTATTATTATTATTATAATAAAAATAATAATAATAATAATAATAATAATAATAATAATAATAATAATAATAATAATAATAATAATAATAATAATAATATTGACATTAATTTTAATATAATATTAATATTAATGATAAAGCTGAAAATAATATGAATATTATTAATACTAATATTTCTAATATTAATATTAGTATTGATAATACTAATATAATTATTAATATAAATATTGATAATGTCAATATTCATATTATGATTATTGTTATGATTAATATTCGTAATATCAATATTAATAATATCATTAATATTAATATTAACAATAAAATTAATAATATTAATATAAATAATATTAATAGTAATGATAATAATGTTAGTAATATTAATATAAATAATATTAATATTATTAATAATTTTATATAATATTCATATTAACATATAATATTCATATTACTTTAATAATCATGATAATAAAACTGAAAATATTAATACTATTGATTATAATATTAATAATATTATTATTAATGTTAATTATATTAATAATATTATTATTAGTAATATTAAAAGCAATAGTGTTATTATTAATATTTATAATATTATTATCAATGATATTATTATAAAAAATATAAATAATAATAATATTGATATTAATAATATTGGTAATAATAACAATGTTATTATTCATATTAATATTAATAATATTGATATTTATATGAATTTTATTATGATTAATATTATACTAATAATAAAACAAAAAATGATAATATTAATAATAATATAAATAATAAAGATATCAATATTAGTATTAATATTTATATTGATAATATTGATATTATTATTAATTTTTTAATATAAATATTAATAATATTGATATTATTAATAATAATATCAATAACATTAACATTAATATTAATAATGAAATAATATTAAAAATTATTGATAATATTAGCATTATTATTGAAAATAATAAATATATTGATAGTATTAATATTAATAATAATATAAATATTGATAATATTAATAATAACCTTAATAATATTAATGTTATATATATATATATATATATATATATATATATATATATATATATTTATATATATATATATATATATATATATATATATATATATATATATATATATATATATATATATATATATATATATATATATATATATATATATATATATATATAAATGTTAATATTGATAATGATAATATTAATAATATCCAAATATTATTGTAAGATAATTATTATTAATAATATTAATATTAAATATATTAATATAGATATTATTATTTTTTATTTCATTAAAAGTAATACTAATATTATTAGTAATAACCATATTTTTATCAATAAAAATATTATTAACATTATCAATAATGTTAATATTATTAATAATGATATTAGCATTAACATCAATATTATTATTTATATTAATATTAATATCAATAACAATATTATTAATAATATTGATATTAATATTTATAATAATAATGATATTATTAATATTAAAATAAATATTCATATTGATATTATCATTAATATTGATGTTAATATTAATATAAATATTCATAATATTATTTATATTAATATTATTAATATTGATATTGTTATTATCATTATTATTAATAATATTAATATTGATATTATGTATATTATTCGTATCAATAGTAATAATTCTATTATTGAAAATATTGATATTAATATTTTTTATTAATATTTGAATATTAATAATATTGATGTACATTAATATTAATATTGATATCAATAACATCAATATTATTATTAATAATATTATTTTCATTAATAGTTTTAATGTTAACAGTATTAATATTAAAAATAATAATAATCATAATATTATTATTAATAATATTAATATTATGAATATTATTATTGATATTATTAATAATAATATATATATATTAATAATATTATTATAAATATTATTAATATTATTGATATTAATAATTATCAGTATTAATATTGCTAATAATATTAATGTTATTTTTATTAATATCATTATTATCAATAAATTAATACCAATATTATTAATAATAATATTACTATAAATATCACTATTAATATTAATATTAATAATAATTTTAATATTAATATTGATATTAATAATATTAATATTGATATTAATTATATTAGTGTTAATAATATTATTTTCAATCTTATGAATATAATTATTGAAATTAATATTATTAATATTAATATTAAAAATATTGATATTGAAATTAATAATATTGTTATTAATAATATTAATATTATTATTGATAGTATTATTAACAATTTTGATACAATTATTATGATTATTAATAATATTGAAATTTATGTTAATAATATTAATATTAATTTTAATAATATTGATCTTGATATTAATAATATTATCATTAATATTGTTATTATTATCAATATTATTAATATTAATAATATTAATAATGCTAGAATTAATAATAATAATAATAATAATAATAATAATAATAATAATAATAATAATAATAATAATAATAATATCTATATCAATAATTATAATAATATTAATATCAATAATCATAATAATAATATTAATATTAGTAATAATAAAAATGATAATAATATCAATGTTTATATTAACAATATTAATAATAATATCATTTTAAATAATAATATTAATATTAGTAAGATTAATATTAATAGTATTAATATAAAATATAATATCAATAATAATAATATTGATATTAATAATTTCAATAAAAATAATATTAATAATATTATCATTGATAAAATCTACATTAATTATATTAATAATAATAATATTATTATCAATATTAATACTATTAATATTAATATAAATATAATTAATATTAATAATCGTAATAATAATAATAATAATCTCAATAATATTAATATTAATAACATTAATATTAACAATATTTATATGATTAATAATAATAATAATAATAATAATAATATTAATATGATTAATAATGATAATGATATTATTATCGATATTAAAATTATAATAATAATCATAAAACTAATATTACCATTAATACTGATGGAATTAATGATAATATTATTATTATTATTATTATTATTATTATTATTATTATTATTATTATTATTATTATTATTATTATTGATACAAATAATAATTTCAATAATAATAATATTATGAATAAAAATATTCATAATATTAATAATATTAATATCAAGATTAATAATAATAATGATATTGATATTAATAAAAATGATACTAATATTAATAATATTAATATTATTATCAATAAAATCAATATTATCGATATTAATATTAATGATATTATAATAATAATATCAAAACTAATATTACTAATATTAATATTGATTATATTAATATTCATAATATTAATATCTTTATTAATATTACTATTATTATTATTATTATTATTATTATTATTATTATTATTATTATTATTGTTATTAATATTAATATTAATATTAATATTAATATTAATATTAAAATCATTAATAATATTAAAATCATTAATAATATTAAAATCAATATTAATATTAATATTAATATTAATATTAATATTAATATTAATATTAATATTAATATTAATATTAATATTAATATTATAATTAATATTAATATTAATATCAATATTAATATTAATATCAATGTACTGAAATTCCAAATGGAATTTGTATTTTCTTTTTTATATTATATTATATTTTGTTTTTTATTGTATTTTTTTTTAAAGTAGCATGGTCACTGGAAGACAGTTAGCTTAGTTTCAAGTATTTAACTACCCCCTTGGTTGTTAACAGCTCATTGCCTTCCTGCGGCCGTTTCTGGTTGTTACCTAACCAGCCACTAATGTTTTGCTTTCTTCCTGAGGTTGACGGAAACTTAAGGCTGTTACGAAGGAGTATTCCATCGCTAAGGGTCTTGTAACTCGAGCTCCTGTTCTTGATATAAGAATACACTTTGTACTGCTACCCAGTTAACGTGACAAGAACACTTTCTACATGTCCTTTGAAGTGACGAAGAGTATTATCGCCATGTAAACTCTGTTTAATCCCGACCAGGAAGAAGCTTTCTTTCATCGCAACCCATGTCTACATGTACTTCGCCTTCGTCCCAGGATGATATCGGTGGGTCTGTATAACTCAGGGGAAGTTTTTTTTTATGTCAATCCGAAATCATTTAGAGGGATAATGCCATCCCATATAAATTTGACTTCCAATTATCATCGCTTACTTTTTTCAATAAGTTTTATTTTTTCATACCTTTCAATTTTGTAACGACTTCGTACCCTTTTCAGGGATATCATAAATTGTACTACGTGGACTCCAGTTTGGACTATGGGTGTATATTTATTTACATAAGTTTTCCAAGGTATGCAACATGCCAAGTGTTATAACGTGCTTCACATAATAATTTGATTTTAATATGTATTTATACGATCGTTGTGTAGTATGTAATTAGACATTTGGTAATATTTTAGGTATTTGGAATAAGCTGCATTACTGCGGGTCCCCCTTGCTTCACGATGGTCACCTTTGTGTATTAGCTGCCGCATCAGCATTTGGATGAATTAGGAAATTTATCGAATACAATAAATTACTTAATTTTTTTCACATTTTAATTATCCTTATTTAATTCCTGGTGTTTGTAAATTAAAATCAGCATAATCAATATTAATATTAATATTGATAATAATATTAATATACATATCAACATTAATATCATTATAATAATAGTAATATTAATAATATCAATATTAATAGTATTAATAATAATAATAATATAAATATTAAAAATATTAACAATAATATTAATAACATTAACATTAAAAATGATAATATTAATATTATTGATAATTTAATTATAAATAATATTAATAATAATATTATTAATATTAATATTAAAGTTAATATTAACATTAAAATTGATATTAATATTAATATTTAAATCAATATTAATATTGATATTTATATTATTATCAATATTACCATTAACATAATTATAATGATATTGATATTAATAACATTAATATTAATATTAATAATATTAATAATATTATCAATATATATAATATTAACATTGATGAAAATAATATCAATAATTTTAATATTAATATTAGTATTGATATTATTATTAATATTATGGTTATTAATAAAATTGGTAGTATTATTATCAATTTTGATATCAATACAGCCTAATATAAATAATATTATTATCAATATTGATAATATTAATGTTATTATTAATAATATTAATATCAATAATATTAATAATCATATTAATATCAAAATTAACAATATTAATAATGTTATTAACAATATTAACATTAATAAGATTAATACTAATAATATTGATATTAAATATATTAATAGTAATAACATGATTATTATTAATATTAATATTATTAACATTAATAATAATATTAATAATAATATTGATAATATCCATATTATTGATCAAAATATTAATAATATGGATAATTGCAATATTGATAATATTAATAGTAATATTAATACTAATGATAAGATTATTAAAAATATTAATAATTATAATATTAATTTTTATAATATTATTATCAATAATAATAATCATAATATTAAAAATATTAATATTGATAATATCAGTGTTAATATTAATATTAATGATATTATTGTTAATAATATTATTAATAATATTATTATTATTTATATTGATATGAAAAATATTAATATAAATAATATTAATATCAATATTATAATATTAATATTAAAATTAATATTAATAAAATGAATATCAATATTAATATTGATATTATTAATATCAATATTACTAATATTAATATCCATGATACTATTATTAATATAAATAATATTAATATTGATAATATTGATATTAAAGGGGTTAATATTATTAATATCAATATTAATGATAGTAGCACTAATTTTAATATTATTAAAATACTAATAATATCAATATTAATATTAATATTAGTATTAATATTAATATTAATACTAACATTGATAATATTAATAATAACATTAATAATATTAATATCAATATTAATATTAAATATATTAATATTAAAATTATTAGTATTAATAATATTAATATTATCAATATTAATATTAATACAAATAATGATATTAATAATATTAACAATATGAAGATTAATAATATCATTATTGATAATATTATTATTGATAATATTGATATTAATGATATTAATATTAATATTATTAATAATTTCAAGTTTATCATTATCAATGCTAATATTGTTATTATTAATCATAGTAATATTAATATTATTATCAATAATATTAATAACACTAATATTAATATTAGTATTATTATTAATATTAATATTATCATAAATATTATTATGAATAATAATATTCATATTAATAATATTTATATTAATACTATCAATTTTAATATCAATAGTATTATTAATGAAAATAATTGAATTTTATTATTATTAATATTGATATTAATAATATTAATAGTAATAGTATTAAAATATTAATATTACTACGATCATTAATATTGATAATAATATTAATATATCAATATTAATATTGATAATATTAATATTAATATTAATCATATCAATATTGATATTAATAATATTTTTATTATTATTGATATCATTATTATTGATAATATTTATATTAGTAATATTAATACTAATAATATTAATATTAATATTATTATTAATATTAACTTCAATATTAATAACAATATTAATATTTATATTAATATTAATAATTATAAAAACATTAATAATGTAATTAATATTATCAATAATAGTATCAATTACAATATTATGATTATTAATAATATTGATAATAATAATATTAATATTAATATCAATAGCATTATTTTGAATAATAATAATAATATTAATAATATTAATATTATTAATTTTAATAATATGAAAATTGATATTAATAATATGAAAATTAATATTAATAATATCAAAATCAATATTAATAATATATTTTATTAATATTATTATTAATATCAACAATAGTTATATCAAAATTGATATTATTAATAATAATACTAATATTATTATTAATAATATCAATATCAATATTAATACAATTACTATTCATATTAATAATATTAATCATAATATTAATGATATTATTAATAATAACACTAATATCAATATTAATAATATTATTATCAATATTTAAATTACTATGATTAATATTGATAATATTATTATTAATGTTAATAATATCAATATTAATATTAATAATAATAATATTAATATTATTATTAATAATGATATTAATAACAAAATCAATATCAATAATATTAATATTTGTATGATTAGTATTATTGTTGATAATATTATTAATATTGATAATATTGATATTAATAATATTAATATTACCAGAATTAATGTTAATAATATTGACATCAATATTATTAATAACAACAACAACAACAACAACAATAATAATAATAATAATAATAATACCAATATTAATGATAATTATATCAAAAATAATAATATCGATTTTATTATGATTTCTATTAATAGTATTGATATTAATAATAATATTAATAATAATCATATTAACATCAATATTTTTGATATAGGTAATATTAATATTCATAATATTATTATTGATAATATTAATATTAATGATATTGATATTGATAATATTATTATTAATAATATTATAATTAATATTAATAATATTAATATTGATTTTAATAGAATATTATTTATATTAATATTAACAATATTCATTTTAATGATAATAATAATAATAATAATAATAATAATAATTCTTATTATTATAAAAATAATAACATTGATTATAATATTAATAATATCAATAAGAATATTAATAATATTAATATTGAAAATATTAATATAATTAATATTAATATTATCAATAATAATAATAATAATAATAATAATAATAATAATAATAATATTATCAATATCAATAATATCAATGATAATAATGTCAATATCGATAATATTAATATTAATAATATAATTGTAATAATATTGATTTTAATAATATTATTATTAATAATACTGATATTATTATCAATATTCCTAATATTAATAATATTATTAATATTAATAATATCAATATTAATATTAATTTTATTTTTGTTAATTTTGATATAAATAATAATATTAATATTAATATTAATATCAATATTAATAATAATATTAATTTTAATGTTAATATTAAAATTAATATTATTTTCAATACCAATATTGATATTAATATCAATAATTATATTAAAATTAAAATTATTATTAATATTAATATCAATATTGATATCAATATTAATATTATTATTGTTAATAATGTTAATTAGCCTACATTAATATTAATATTAATGATATCAATATTAATAATATTAATGTCAATGATATCAATATTAATAATTATATTATTAATATTATTATTAATAATATCAATGATAATATTAATATTGATAATATTATTATTAATAAAATTAACAATAATATTAATATTAATAATAATAATAATAATAATAATAATAATAATAATAATAATAATTATGTTATTGTTGATATTAATTTTTATAATAATATTATTATTGATAATAATATAATGATATTATCATTAATATAGATATTAATATTATTATTAATGTAAATAAAATTAATAATAATAATACTAATATTGATAATATTAATAATATTGTGAATAATAATATTAATATTTTAATTATTAATAATATTAATATCATCATAACTATAAATATTAATTTTAATATTATGAATATTAATATTACTGTAATAATAAAGCTATTATTGATATTAATATTTATACAATAGTACTAATATTAATAATATTAATATCAATATTAATAAAATGATATTAATATTGATATTATTATGAATATTAATATTAATATCAATATTATGAATATTAATAATATTGGTATTATTGATATTAATATTAGTAATAATTGCATTAATATTAATATTAATATCAACAATATTGATATTTATATTATAACAATAAAATCGATATTAATAATATTAATATCAATATTAATAATGATAATATTAATAATATTAATAATGTTAATAATATTATTATTGATATTAATAATGATAATAATAATAATATTAATAATCATAATATTTGTATCAATAATAATTATATTAATATCTATAATATTAATATTAATAATATGATTATTATTAATATAAATATTATTACTAGTATTAATAATATTGACAATATCAATATTAATAGTATTAATATTGATAACTAAAAATAGTAATAATTTTAATATCATTTTTGGGAGAGATTGCCATGTTGTCCTGATGGAAGTTCCTAAACTTGCTCCTTAAGGGATATATGTTACTACAGTGATATTCCCATAGAATTAAACCTTCAGGTCCCAGAATTCTAACTCCGGGAGTGAATATCCTCAAATTTTCTCTTAAGGATATTGCATAATATCAGACGACGTAACCTTGACACGCCACATAGCAATCTGCACCCCTAATAGCGTTTACGCTTCGAGGGGGACTTGTCACAATAGAAGGGGAGCCGTATCAAAATTACCCCAGTTCTCGTACTACTATTGACCACCACAACAGCGCCATCTCCAAGATGGCTGACATTCCTTGTAGCATTGAGAATGGTGCTGGAGATACAGTACTTTGGTAGGGATACTCTGAAGATCTTTTCTTTTAGAAAAGAAGGGTGGGTCAATCTCGACGACATGGCGATCTCACCCAAAAATAGATTTTTCGCTCAAAATCCGTTTTTGGGGCTCAAGCCATGTTGTCCTGATGGAAGCGTACCAGAGCATTGGTGTAATTGTCGATTTTCATTAGTGCACTAGCTTTGGGACAACATTTCTATGATAATTTGGACCAATCGAGACAAATAACGTTTTCGTTATACATCATTATCACTAATCATAAACGATGTTAGTGCTTCCTGCCCGCTACAGGGAAGAGTCATTCGAAACAGTAGAAATGAGGTCTCAAGGTTAGCATATATTGTGTGAAAAAATATGAGTATACACTGAATATACAAACCGTCTTTTAATTTGTGTATATTGCCGAATACTTATCAGTGTTTCTGATATCCATTGTTTGTGACCATACAAATATATGAAGAGTACATACTCTGGTCTTTTAATCGTGTAAATACTAATATTAATATTAATATTATTAATATTGATACTAATAATAATATTAATATTATTAATTTTGATATAATTGATAAATATATTATTAACATTAATATTATCAATAATATTAATTTTAATATTATCATTATAAATATTAATATTGATATTAATAATACTAATATCAGTATTATTATTAATGATATTAATGTTATTATTACTATTATTAATAACAATATTATTGATATCAATATTAATATGAATATTGATATTATTATTAATATTATTAACATTAACATTATTATTATCAATATCATCAATAATATTAATAATATCATTAATGATATTAATATTAATGTTAATATTCATTTCAAAATTGATGTTAATATCGATATTAATAATATTGTTAATATTATTATTAATAATATTAATAAATATATAATCAATATTAATAATATTAATATTAATTATATTAATATTAATATAATAATATTATTAATAATATTAATATTAATATTGATAATATTATTGTTGATGTAAACAATATTAATATTGATAATAATATTATTAATAATATTAATATAAATAATATTATTATTAATATTGTGATTATTAACATAAATAATATTAATATTATTCATAATAGTAACAATATTAATACTTATATCATTATTATTGATATTAATAATAATAATATTAATACTAATAATTTGAATAATAATATTATTATTAATATAAATGTTAATAATATTATTGATAATGATAAAAATAATAATAATATTAATATTAACATCAATATTAATATTAATACTAATATTAATATTGATATTAATAATAATAATAATAATAATATTAAAATTGATATTAATATTAATAATAACATCAATATTATTAATATTAATATTAATAATATTAATACAAATATTCATAATAATAGTATTATTATTAATATCAATATGAATTTTAATATTAATAATATTGATAATGAAATTAATATTATTGATTTTAATAATAATATTATTAATATTTATATTAATAATATTAATATAGATATTGATATTCATATTATGATTATTGTTAATAGTATCAATATTAATAATATAAATACTAACATTGATATTATTATTAATATCAATATTATTAGTGATACTAATAATATTAATATTAATATGAATATTGAAATTGATATTAATAATAACATTAATGTTAATAATAGTATTTATAATATTAATGTTAATAATATTAATATTGATAATAATAATATTAATAATATTAGGATTAATGATAATAATATTGACATTCATATTAATATTAACAATATTGATAATAGTATTATTGATATTAATATTAATAATATAATAATAATATTACATATATTAATGTTAATAATTGTGATATTGACATTGATATTAATAATATTGATTATATTAATATTAATAATAATATTATTATTAATAAATTTCTTATTAGTATTAATATTAATTTTAATATTAAAATTATTAATGTTGATATTAATATTATTAATATCAGTATCAATGATATTGAAATTAATTATATGAGTATAAACGGTAATATTAATAATATTATTATTAATATCAATATTAATATTAATATCAATAGGATTAATACTATCATTGATATTAATAATATTGATATCAATATTGATATTAGTAACATTGATATTCATATTAATAATATCATTGATTAGTATTAATAACATTAATATTAATATCAATAATAATGATATTAAAATTCAATATTAATAATATTCATATTATTAATATTAACAATATTAATATTAATAATATTAATATTAATAATATTAATTATATGAACATTATTATTATTTAATATAAATATTAATATTTATGATATGATTATTAATATTATTAAAATTAATAATATTGATATTGCTTATATAAATAATAAAAACATTAAATTCATAACATTAATAATAAAAATAATAATATCAATGATATTAATATAAATATTGATATCAATACTAATGTTAAATTCATATTCAAAATATTATTGATAATATTATTATTAAAAGAAAAATGATTAATAGAGATCTTATTAAGAAAAATATCAAGAATATTAATATTACTATTATTATTTATAATAATATTTATATTAATATTATCATTAATATTAATTTCATATTAATCTTAATATCAATATCAATATTAATTTTAGTAATAATGTTAGTAATATTATTAATGTGACCATTAATATTAATATTTATATTAATATTAATATTATTATTAATAATTATATTATTGGTAATAATAATATTTACATTATTATTAATAATATTGATATTGATATAAATGATGTTAATAATATTAATAGTGATATTATTAGTAAGAACACTAATATCAAAAATATTATCATTAGTAATATTAATTCTGATGATATTATTATTAAAATTTATATTATTATATTGATAATATTAGAACCAATAATATTCGTAGTAATAATGTTAATATTTATAATATTAATATTAATATTACTAACATTAATATTAATAAAAATAATGGAAATTATGTGAATGATATTAATAGTAATGTAATTAATAATATCAAGATTATAATAATAATAATAATAATAATAATAATAATAATAATAATAATAATAATAATAATAATAATGATAGTATTAGTATTAATAAAATTAATATAATTAATATTAATATTTATATTAATAATATCAATATTAATAATATTATTATTACATATATATATTCAATAATAAAATTATTAATATTAATAGAATAAATATTATTATTGTTATTATTATTATTATTATTATGAATATATATATTATTAATATTGATAATAATAATAATATTATTATTATTAATATTGATATTAATAATTATAATGTTAATCACATTAATATTATTATTAATATTATTATTATTGATATTATTAATATCAATATTATTATCAATAATAATATTACTATTAATATTAATATTAATAATAAATTTAATATTGATAATAATAAAAATATTATTTATATTATTATTTGTATTAACATTAATAATATTGATATTAATATTAATATTAATATTAATATTAATATTAATATTAATATTATTATCAATAGTAATATTATCAACATTGATAATATTACAATAGTAATATTATCAACATTGATAATATTACAATTAATAATATCAATATCAATAATATTATTATCAATAATATCAATATTGATAATATTCATATTAATAATATTAGTATTATTAATATCAATAATAATATTGATATTAATAATATTAATATTAAAAATATTATTATTGATATTGATAATATAAATTATATCATTAATCCTATTAATAATAATTATAATATTTCAATAATAATCAAAATAAAAATAATATTAATATTATTATTAATATTAATAATTTAAATGATATTAATATTATCAATAATAATAATAATAATATCAAGGATGATAATATTAATATTATTAATATTGATATAATGATATTATTATTAATATGAAAATTATCACTTTAATAATATTAAAATAATATCATTGATATTATTATTAATATTATTAATATTGTTATTAATATCAATATTGTCAATAATATTGATATTAATAATATTTATATCAATAGTATTAGTATTAATAATAATAGCTGATATCGATAATATAAATGATAATATTAATAATAACAATATTACTAATCATAATGATATTAATATTATTAATATTAATATTAGTAATATTATTATTAATAATAACAATATTAATATCAATAATATTAATATTAAAATTAATAATAATAGTTATAATATCATCATTATTAATATTGATATTAATATTAATATCAATATTATTTTTAATATTGATAATAATAATATTAATCATAATAATATGATAATAATAATATTATTATTTATATTAATATTATTAGAAATATTATATTTAATATTATTATTAATAATATTGATATCAATCATATTGATATTATTAATCTTAATAATTTTAATAATACTAATATCAATAATAATATTAATATGAATATTGTGAATAATATTATTAATATTATTAATATTATTGATAATAATATTATTAATATTAATGTTAATAATTATATAAGGAATATCAATATAATTATGAATAATAATATTAATACCAATATAAATATTAATATTTTTAATGTCACTATATTTAATAATATTGATAATATTAATAACATTAATATTAATAATATTATTATTAATTATATTAATATTAATAATCTTAATAACATTAATATTAATAAAATTAGTTTTAAAAAGGATAATATTAATAATAATATTAAAATATTAATAATAATATTATTATCCAAATTAGTTTTGATAATAATTTCAATAATGTTATTGATAATAATATTGTTAATGTTAATTTCATTGTTAATGATAATAATATTATTAATAATTATACTATCTATATTAATGATATTGATATTAACAATAATATTACTATTAATCATAATAATAATAGTAATAACAATAATATTAATAATATTAATATCAATAATACTAATATTAATAATAATGATAATAATATTGATAATAATTATTGAAATTATAATAATTTTATCAATCATAATATTAATATTAATATTGATATTAATATTAATATGAGAATAATAATATCAATATTAATAATATTGATATAAATATTCATAATATTAATATTAATAATGATATCAATATTAATTTTGATATTCATAACATTAATAATAATATTAATATTATTAATATTAATATCAATATTTATAATATCAACTTTGATATCAATATTCATATTAATATCAAAGTTAATAGTATTGATATTAATAATATAAATTTTAACATTAATATTAATACTAATAATAATAATATTAGGATGAATGATATCAATATTATTTTTAATATTAATATTATCATTAGTATAAATAATAATATTAAAATTGATATTAATATTAATATTATTTTCTTATTAATAATAATATTAATAAAAATATTATTGACACAATTAATAATGCTGATTATAATATTATTAATTTTATTATCAATAATGTTGATAATTATATTAATATTTATAATGTTGACGTAAAAATATTAATAATAATGATTATAGTAATATTAATATAATTGATATTATCATTAATAAAATTATCATTAATATAAATATTAATTTTAATATTAAGATTATTGATGTTAATACTAATATTATAAATATTAATATTATTATTATGAATAATAATATTATTATTATAATTGACATTAATATTAATATTATTAATATCAGTATTAATGATATTAATATTAATAGTATAAATATAAACATTAATAATCATAATATTAATATAGATATTAATATTAATATTATTAATAATATAATTATTAATATTAATTTGAGTAATATTCTTAATGATATTAATAATAATAATGATAATATTATTATTAATAATGTTAATATTACCAATATTAATGTTAATAATATTAAGATTAATAATATTAATAATATAAATATTAATATTAATATTTATATGAATATTTATATCATTAATGATATTATTTATAATAATAATATTAGTATTAATATTATTATTAATAATAATAATATTGATATTAAGATCATTATTAAAATTATTAATATTAATATTGAGAATATTATTATTATTATAATTATTATTATTATTATTATTATTATTCATAATAATAATATTAATATTAGTATCATTATTATTATTATTAATATTAATGAGATTAATATCGTTAATCATATCCATAATAATAATAATAATATTAATATGATTAATATTGATATTATTATTGATAATATTGATAATGATATTATTGATATTATTAATATTAATGATAATAATAATGATAGTAATTATAATATCAATAATATTATTATCAATAATAATAATATTAATAATATTAGTATTAATGTTATAAATATTAATATCTATATTATTAATACTGATAATATTGATACCAATAATATTCGTAGTAATATTAATATTATCAATAATATCAACATCATTAATATTATTATTAACATTAATATTACTATTATAATTAATAATAGGAATATTAATAATATTAATATTAATGATATTAATATCATTAAAGTTAGTATAAATAATATTATTATATCAATAATAGAAAAAATGATAATATTAATATTAATAATAATAATAGAATTGATATCAATATTAATAATAATGATATTAATAATATAAATGTTAATATTAATATTCTTAATATTAATGTAGATATTATTATCATTAATAATATTAATTATAATATAAATATTTATATTTTTATTATTAATAATATTATCAATATTAGCATTAATAATAATAACAATATTATAATAATGATATTATTATTATTATTATTATTATTATTATTATTATTATTATTATTATTATTGTTAATAATAATAATAATAATAATAATAATAATAATAATAATAATAATAATAATAATAATAATAATAATAATAATAATAATAATATTATTATTATTATTAGTATTATTATTATTATTATTATTATTATTATTATTATTTTTAATATATTGTTAATATTAATATCATTGATATTGATATTATTATTATTATTAATAATTTTAATATTCATAATAATATTATTATTTTTAATATACATATTATTAATATTGATATTATTATCAATAATGTCAATAATAATATTGATAATAATATCAATATTGATAATATTCGTTTATATTAGAAATTTAAATATTAATTCTTAATATCAATATTAATATTAATAATATTAATATTAATAATATTGATAATAAAATTGATATTAATAATACTGATATCATTGATGTTAATATTAATATTAAAAATAATAGTGATAAATATATTATTATTTATAAAATCAATATTAATATTAATAATAATAATAATAATAATAATAATAATAATAATAATAATAATAATAATAATAATAATAATAATAATAATAATAATAATAACATCAATAATATAATAATATTAATATTAATATTAATATCAATATTAATATCAATATTAATATTAAAATTAATATCAATAATAATAATAATAATATTATTAATAATAATATTTATATTAATAGTAATAATATTATTATTATTAATGTTGATATCATTAATAATATTAATATTGATACTAATTTAATTAAATGATTTAGTTAATAATAATAGTATTAATATTACTATTATTAATATTGATATTATTATTAATAATATCAATATTAATAATAATAATAATATTATTATTAATAATATTATGAACATTATTAATAATAAAATAATTATTAATAGTAATATCATTAATATCATTAATAATACTATTATAATTATCAATATTAGTAATATTATTATTATTATTTTTATCATTATTATTATTATTATTATTATTATTATTATTATTATTATTATTATTATTATTATTATTATTATTATTATTATTATCATTTTTAAGATCAACAATGATAATATAATTTATATTAATATCATTCAAATTATTACTATTATTTATAATAATATTATTGATATTACTGTTAATAAAATTAAAAATTTTAATATTGATATCATTGATATCATTAATAGTATTATTGATATTATTAATAACATTGATATCAATAATATTAACATTATTTTATCAATATCATTAATATTAATATTAATATTATTAATACCTTTGATAATAATATTAATATTGATACTGATATTAAAATTTTTATCAATATTAATATACTGATATTAATATTAATTTTGATGTTAATATAAATATTCATATTAAGCTTAGTATTAATGATAATATTAATTTTAATACAACATTAATATTAATATTATTATTAACTTTGATAATGATATTATATTAATACTAATATTAAAATTAATATCAACATTAATATTACTAATATTGATATTAATTTTTATATAATATAAATTTAAATATTAATATTATTGTTATTAATATCATTATTATTAATATTATTATTAATAATAGTATTAATAATATCATTATCAATACTCATATTAAAATTGATCATAATATTATCATTAGTAATATTAATATCATTAATATTGATATAAATAATAGTATTATTATTCTTATTATTATTATTATTATTATTATTATTATTATTATTATTATTATTATTATTATTATTATTAATACTTATAAAATATTGTTAATAATATAAGTATTAATGATATTAATATCAACATTATTTTTATTATATTAATAATATTAATATTTGTATTTACATTATTAATATTAGTAATAATATGGATAATAAGAATAATATTAATATAGTTATATTAATATTATTATTAATACTAATATTAGTATAATAATATTATCATTAATGATATTAATATCATTATTATTATTATTATTATTGATATTAATAATTTCATTATTAATAACTTTAATATTGATAATAATAATATTAATGATAATAATACTTATATTAAAATTGATATTTATAATAATAATAATAATAATAATAATAATAATAATAATAATAATATAAAAAATATTAATATTGAATATTAATATTAACAATAATAATAATGTTAATAATGATATTAATATTATTATTAATATTTTATTATTAAAAATAATTATTAAATTAATATTTATAATAATATTAAAAATATTAATATTAATAATGTTAATAATAATATTGATAATATTATTATTAATGACATTGATGTTAATATCAATATTGATAATATTAATATTAATATCAATATTAATGTTAATAGTGATGATAATGATATTAATGTTAATAATATTAATATTATTAATAATGATGATATATTAATAATATCACTCTTAATATTAACATTATTATTAATGATAATGTTAATATTAGTATTGATATTAATTTTGGAAATAAAAATACCAATATTAATAATAATATCAATAATAATAATATCAATATCAATATTATATCAATAATATAAATATTAAAATTATTAATATTAATAATATAAATATTAATAATATTGATATTTATATTGATAATATTATTATTAATGATAATAATATTAGTAATGATAATATCAATAATAATAATATTAATAATGATATTATTATTTATCATATAATATTGATGAAAATATTAATAAGATCAATGTTAATAATATTATTATTATTATTAATAATATTAAAATTATTATTAATATTAATGATTATAATATTAAGATAAAATATTGTTAATATTGATATTATTGATATTATTATTATGATTATGAATATTATTGTTATTATTAATATTATCATTTATATAAATATTAATAATAAAAATGTTTTTATATTAATATTAATGATATTATTTTAAATAATATTAATATTACTATAATTAATAATGATAATATTACTAATATCTATATTAACAATAATATTAATAATATTAATATCAATAATATTAATATTATTATTCTTATTAATATTGATATTTATAATATTTCTATTAATAATATTAATAATATATATAATATGAATAGTATATATAATATTATTAATATATAATAAAATTATCATGATATCAATAATAATAATAATAATAATAAAAGTAATAATAACAATAATGATAATAATAGTGATAATATTAATATCAATAATATTATTTTGAATAATAATAATAATAATATTGATAAAATTTCTTTTTAATAATAATAATAATAATAATAATAATAATAAAAATATTAATGTTATCAATAATATTAATAACATTACTAATATTAAAAATATCATTATCAATAAAATAAATATCAATAATAATAATATTAATATCAATAATATCAGTATTAATAATATTAAATTTAATAATAATAATATTATTAATATTTGTAATATTAATGATAATATTAATAATGTTATCAATATTAATTATTGTCATGTAAAGGAGAAAATTTCACACTAAATAAAGTGATATCTGTATTTAAGTATTCATGAGTTTTATTCGTTAGTTAAATGATAGAGAGACATTGAAATAAAGAGAGAGAGAGAGAGAGAGAGAGAGAGAGAGAGAGAGAGAGAGAGAGAGAGAGAGAGAGAGAGAGAGAGAGAGAGAAAAAGAAAGACGAGAAAAATGAAGTTGGAGTGAAGTGGTACTTGGAAGGCAATGTTTGTGAAAAGTGCAGACAGCGATAAGTTGGCCAAAACTACGACCAACGATGGAAGCAGATCGAGTGACTCACGCAAATGGAATGCATGCCGGTTCGCTTGCCGAGTAACCGGAAGTGACATATGTATGACGTTACCATTACGTCAGAAGAAGGGACCAATGGAACACAAGAATAGTCACATGACGTGGCGCAATTACAACGCCCTTATTCTAAGCTACTTAAACAGTTGATGGCATAGAGGAAGCGGCTCTTTCCCACAAGTAACCGCGATAATCGGTTGTCCCTTCTCCCTCTCCCCCCATCATGGGGGAGGCCCTACCTCTGGTGCATAGTTGGCCTGCACTAACTAAACGTCAAGTTAACAAGATATTTTCCAAAGATGGACAACGAAGGGACCGAGTTCCCTAACTGCCAACAAATTACCTCTCAACCGGGAGATATAAGATTATCTTCGATGAAGGAGAAATTACTAAGAAGAGTGTCAGTGAGTGGACACATCTACGAAGAAGCGATCCCCATATCCCCCACATAGAATTCAAGGATTTCCCATCCAGAACGCTGAAGTGAAGGCAGAAGTCTACAGTTGCAGCGTCCAATCTTCAAGAGTTTTTATTGTTTTTATTGTCTGTATTTAAAACCCAATTATTCCACGTAGAAGAATACTGTAAACCTAATATACATATAGTTCAAGAAGAAAAGTTAAGGAACTACACGGCATTTTACCATCACCCACTTTCCTGAGGGTCTTATTATGAATAATATCAATAATAATAATATTAATAATATTAATAATATTAATATTACTAATATTATTATTAATAATATTGATAATATTAATTTGAATATAAATAAAATAATTAAAAATAAAAATAATAAAGATAATAATAATAATAATAAAAATAATAATAATAATGATAATAGTAATAATAATAATAATATTTATAATATAATTAATATTCATATTGATATTAGTATTAATAATATTAATAGTATTAATAATATACATAATATTGACAATATTGATAAAAATATTATTCATCATAATGATGTAAAAAATATTAGTACCAATAATAAAGATAATATTGATATTGATATCAATAATATCAATAATATCAGTAACATTAATAATATGAATAATATTAATAATATTAATATTAAGAATATTAATAATAACAATATGATTATTAAGAATATCAATATTAATAATAGTAATATTAATAATATTAATATTAATTATATCAATATTAATAATATTAATATTAATAATATAAATATTAATATTGATAATATCGAAATTTATAATGATAATAATAATATTAATAATATTAATATTGATGACAATTATATTAATAATATTAATAAAATCAATAATATTAATATTATTATTAATATTAATATTGATATTAATATTAATATTAATATTAATATTAATATTTATATTTATATTATTAATATCAATCTTAAAAATATTAAATTGATAATATTAATAATCATAATAATAATAGTCACAATAATAATATTAATATTAATTATAATAATAATGATATTAATATATTTATTATTATTAATAATAGTAATATAGATAATATCAATATTAATAATAATAATAATAATAATAATAATAATAATAATAATAATAATAATAATAATAATAATATAGTAATAGTAATAATAATAATAATAATAATAATAATAAATTGATATCAATAATATCAATATAAGTATCAACAGTAATGATATCAATATTATTAGTATGGATATTAATGATACTAATATTAATAATATTATTATTAATATTGTTGTCAATATAAATATTATTGATATTATTATTAATAATGTCAATAATAATATTGATAATAATATCAATATTAATGATATTCATTTATATTAAAAATTTAAATATTAATTTCAATGTTATTTATATTACTATTTATAATATTAATATTAATATTAATAATGTTAATAATACCATTAATATTAATAATATTGATATCAATAATGTTAATATTAATATTATTATTTATAAAATAAATATTAATAATAATAATAATAATAATAATAATATCAATAATATAATAATATTAATAATAATATTAATAATAATAATATTAATATCAATATTAATATTAGAATTATAATCCATATTAATAATATTAATAACAATATTAATAATAATAATTTCTAAATTAATAGTATTAATATTAATATTATTAATATTGATATTAATTTAATTAATATTAATATTAATATTAATCATATTGATTTTGCTATTATTAATATCAATATCATTATTAATAATATTAATATTATTATTAATAATAATATAATTAATATCAATATTATGAACATTATTAATGATAAAATTATTATTAATATTAATATCATTAATATTATTAATAATACTATTATTATTATTATTATTATTATTATTATTATTATTATTATTATTATTATTATTATTATTATTATTATTATTATTATTCATATTATTGATATCCATAAAAATAGTATTGATATTAGTAATAATATCAATATCAATAATATTAATATTAATATCATTAATATTAATATTAACATTATTATAACTTTGATAATAATATTAATATTAATACTGATATTAAAATTTATATCAATATCAATATTACTAATATTGATATTAATTTCGATATTATCATAAATATTCATATTATAATTATTAATTTTAACTTTAATGATAATATTAATTTTAATATAATATTAATATTAATATTATTATTAACTTTGATAATAATATTGATATTAATACTAATATTACAATTAATATCAATATTAATATTACTAATATTAATATTAATTTCGATATTAATATAAAAATAAATATTAATATTATTATTATTAATATCAATATTATTAATATCAATATTAATAATATTAATAATGTTATTATTAGTACTCATATTAACATTAATAATAATAAATTGTTAATAATAATAATATCATTAATATTGATATAAATAATAGTATTATTATTTTTATTAACACTAATATTATTATTATTACTAACATTAATATCATTTTAATAATTATAAAATATTATTAATAATATAAGTATTAATAATATTGATATTAAAATTATTTTTATTATATTAATAATATTGATATTAATATTTATATTATTGATATTAGTAATAATATGGATTATCATATTAATGTTATTATTATTATATTAATATTGTTATTAATACTAATATTAGTATTAATAATATTATCATTAATGATATTAATATTATTATTTATATTGATATTAATAATTTCATTAATAATAATTTTAATATTGATAATAATAATAATATTAATGATAATAATAGCAATATCAAAATTGATATTTATGATATCAATAATAATAATAATAATAATAATAATAATAATAATAATAATAATAATAATAATAATAATAATATTAATATAAAAAATATTAATATTATGTTAATAATATTGGTATCAATATAAATATTATTATCAATATCAATATTAGTATTAATATTAATTTTAATACTAATGTTAATAATGACATTAATATCATTTTTAATATTAATATTAATATTTATATTAATATTGGAAATAAAAATACCAATATTAATAAGAATAATATTAATAATAATAATAATATCAATATTAATATCAATAATATTAATTTCAAAATTATTAATATTAATAATATCAATATTAATAATATTGATATTCGTATTGATAATATTATTAGTAATGATATTATTATTAGTATTAATAATATCAATAATACTATTAATAATAATATTAATATTAATCATATAATATTGATGAAAATATTAATAATATCAAGGTTAATAATATTACTATTAATAATATTAAAATTATTATTAATAATGGTAATTATAATATTAATATAAATATTGTTAATTGTGATATTATTGATATTATTATTATGATTATGAATATTATTATTATTGTTAATATTATGATTTATATAAATATTAATAATGAATATATTTTTATATTAATATTAAAAATATTATTTTGAATATTATTAATATTACTAATATTATTAATGATAATACTGCTAATATCGATATTAATAATAATAATAATATTAATATTATTATTTTTATTAATATTGATATTTATAATATTTCTATTAATAATATTAATAAACATAATGTAAATAGTATATATAATATTATTAATATATAATAATAATATTATGATATCAATAATAATAATAATAATAATAATAAAAGCAATGACAACAATAATGACATTAATAATATTGATAATAATAATATCAATAATACTAATATGGATAATAATAATATTAAATATATTAATTTTAATAATAATAATATTACTATTATTAATATTGATCATATTGATAATATTAATAATATTAATAATATTATAATTGATATTGATAATAATATTAATAATAATAATAATAAAAATAATAATAATAATAATAATAATAGAACTATTAATTTTATCAATAATATTAATAATATTACTAAGTTAAAAATATCATTAATTATAAAATAAATATTGATAATATTAATAATAATAATTTTGAAATTACTAATATTAACATCAATAATATTAATATTAATAATATTAAAGTTAATAATAATAATATTATTAATATTTGTAATATCAATAATAATATTAATAATGTTATCAATATTAATAATATCAATAATAATAATATTAATAATATTAATAATATTATATTATTAAAATTATTATTAATAATATTGATAATATTAATATGAAGATTAATGATATTAAAAATAAAACTAATAATAATAACAATAATTTTAATAATAATAATATTTATTATATAATTAATATTCATATTGATATTAGTATTAATAATATTAATGATATTAATAAAATACATAATATTGACAATATTGATAATAATATTTTTCAACATATTAATAATATAAAAATATTAGTATCAATAATAAAGATAATATAGATATTGATATCTATAATATCAATAATATCAGTAACATTAATAATATGAATAATATTGATATTAAAAATATTAATATTAACAATATGATTATTAAAAATATCAATACTAATAATAGTGATCTCAATAATATTAATATTGATTATATCAATTTTAATAATATTAATATTAATATTGATATTATAAAAATTTATAATAATAATAATAATATTAATAATGTTAATATTGATGATAATGATATTGATGATATTAATAAAATCAATAATATCAATATTAATGTTAATATAATAATAATAATAATAATATTGATATTTATATAAATAATATCTATCTTAATAATATTAAATTGATAATATTAATAATCATAATATTAATAGTCATAATAATGATAATATTATTATTAATTATATTGATAATAATAATAATAATAATATTATTAATCATATTATTAATATTGATAATATCGATATTAATGGTAATGATATAATTAATAATAATAATAATAAATTGATATAAATAATATTAATATTAGTATCAATAATATTAACGGTAATAATATCAATATTAATAATATTGATATTAATGATACTAATATCAATAATATTAATATTATTATTGTTGTCAAAATTAATAATATTGATATTCCTAATAATAATATTAATAATATTGATAACAATTATAATATTAATAATATTATTATCATTAATAGTAATAATAATTTTATTATAAATAATATTAATATTGATAATATTAATATTAACGATATCAATATCAGTAATATCAATATCAATAAGATGATTATTAATATCAATATCATTAATAATATTATTATCAATATCAATTATACTTATAATATTAATGATATTACTATTATTAATATTGATAATAATCGTAATATCAAATATATTAATATTGATATTAATATGAATGATAATAATAATATTAATATTTTTAATATTATTATTAGTAATATTAATATTTTGATATTAATAATATCAATATTAATAATATCTATATTAATAATATTAATGTCAATATTAATAATATTATTATCAATAATATTAATAACACGAATTTCAATATTATAACATCAATCATATTAATATTATTATCAATATTATTACAAGTAATATTAATGATATCAATATTAATAATATTATAATAATAATATTTATATTAATAATATTAATAACATAATATCATTAATATTATTTTCATTATTACTGATATAAATATTGATAATATTTTAATTATATATAAATGATATTACTGCTGATAATAATATTAATATTATTATAAATATTAATAATGGTATTAATAATAACATTATTGATAATAAATTGATATTAATATTAATAATAATATTATTAATATTTATAATATTAATCTTAACATTAATAGTATTGATATTAATAATAATAATTTCAATAATATGAATATTGATAAATTAGTAATCATAATAATACTAAAAATAATGTTATTAGTAGTAATTTTATTAATATTATTAATATTGATTATATTTATAATAACAATATTAAGATTAATAATATTGATATTAATAATATTAATATTACTAATCATGATATTATTGATAATATTATTGATATTACCATTATTAATATTAATGATGAAAATATCATTAATATTGATATAGATAATAATAAAATTAATAATATTAGTAATTATAATATTATTATCAATATTATTGATATTATTATAATAATATTATTAATATTAATATCAAGAATATTATTAATATTATTATTAATATAAATAACAATAATATTGATAATAGTAATAATATTATTAATATCAGTAATATTAATATCAATAATATTAATAACATTGATATTAATAATATCAGTATTAATAATAGATATAATAATGTTAATATTATTATTAATAATATTAATAATAATCAAATCAATAATAATGATAATATCAAAAATAATAATAATAATAATATTAATAATAATAATAATAATAAACATTAATGATTTTAATAATATTAATAATATTGATATTAATAATATTACTAATATTGATATTATTATTAATGATATTAATATTAATATCAGTATTAGTATTGATAATTTTATTAAAATAGTAATTATATTACAAAAAATATCATTTATATTGATAGTATTAAAAATATTAATAATATCAATAATATTAATTGTATCAATAATATAAATAATATTAATATTAGTAATATTGATATTAATAATATCATTATTGATAATATTAATATTAATAATATTAATATTAATACCAATAATACTAATGTCAATAATAATAAAATTATTAATATAAATATTAATATTTATAATAGCATTAATATTAATAATATCAATATTAATAATGTTAAAATTGATATTAATAAAGTTAATATTGATATTAACAATGTTAATATAAATATTTATATTATAATATTAATAATATAGTACTATTAATGATATTGATATTTATATTGATAATAATAATATTAATAATATCAGTAATAATAATAATAATAATAATAATAATAATAATAATAATAATAATAATAATAATAATAATAATAATAATAATAATAATAATAATATCAATAATAACAATAAATGAATAATGTCAATGTTATTCTTAATAATATTACTAATATTATTATCAATAATAATAATGTTATTATTAATATTATTAATATTTATATTAATAATGATAATAATATGAATATCATACATAATATCAATATAATAAACAATATCGATAATATTAATGATAATAATAATATCAATATCAATAATATCAATTATATTGAGATTAATAATATCAGTTATAGTATTATTAATGATATTATTATCAATAAAATTGATATTAATATTATTAAAAATAATATTAAAAATATTAATATTCATATTATTTATAATAATATTAATAATATTAATCATGTAAATAATAATGATATTAATAACAATAATACTAATATTATTAATATTAATATCAATAATAATAATATGATTATAATTAATATTAATATCAATATTAATAATATAAATAATATTAATATTAATATTAATGATAATATCATTATTAATAATAATAATATTAATAACAATAACACTAATTTTATTAATATTAATATCAATAATATTAATATGATTATAAATAATATTAGTATCAAATTTGAAAATATTAATAATATTAATATCAACAATATTAATATTAATAATAGTATTATTAATAATATCTTTAATCATATTATTATTAATATTAACAATAATAGTCGTCATATAAATATTAATAACTTTAATATTAAAAATATTATTAATAATAATATTAATAATGTTATTAATATGCTATTAGGATTAATATTGATGTTAATATTAATATTGATATTGATATTAATACTAATAATAAAATTATTAATATGAATAATAATTTATATCAATATTATTATCACAAATATTAATATTTATATTATCATTATTATTGAAAATATTGATATTAATACAAATAATAATATTGATATTAATACTAATAATAAAATTATTAATATGAATAATAATGATATTAATAATCAAAATATTAATAATAATAATATGAATAATAATGATAATAATATAATTAATAATGATGTTAATAATAATAATAATAATAATAATAATAATAATAATAATAATAATAATAATAATAATAATAATAATAATAATAATAAAAACAAATATAATAATATTAACAATTTTATTAATTATAATAATTTCAATAATTTCAATAATTTCAATAATTTTAATAATACTAAAGATATTGATGATATTAAAACTATTAATATTATAAATATCAAAATTATTTATGATATTATTAATAATACTATTAAAAATATGATCATTATTATTAATATTAATAATATCACTGTTGTTATTAATAATATTATTAATAATATTAATAATATCAATATTAATAATATTAATGATATCAATATTAATAATATTATAATTAATAATATCAATATATAATAATAATAATAATAATAATAGTAATAATAATAATATGATTAATAATATCAATATTAATAATAATATTATTATTATTAATGATAATAGTATTAATAATAATACTAATAATATTAATATGATTATTAATAATATCAATACAAATATTATATATTTTAATATTAATATTAATACTAATAATATTACATACATTAATATTAATATTAATATTATTATTACTAATGTTTTATATTATTATTATTGATAATATTATTATATTGATAATGATATTATTAATATTAACATTGTTATTAAAATTAAAATCATTAATAATAATATTCTTAACATAAATATTAATGATAATATTAATAATAGTATTAAATCTATATTCATTAAATTTAAAATTATTAATAATAATAATATTAATATAAATATTAATATTGATATAATAATAGTATTGAAATGATCAATAATATTATTAATATTAATTTTAGTATTAATATTATTAATATTAATAATATGATGATGAATACTATAATATAATAATATTTATTATATTAATGATAATTTCAATAATAACATTATTTATAATGATATAGATATTATTATTAATAATGATATTTATAATATCATTAATAATGGTGATAATATTGATAATAATATCAATATTAATATTGGTATTAATAGTAATATGAATATTAATATTAATATTAATATCAATATCAATATAAATATTAATTTTATGTATTAACAATATTAGTTAAATAATAAGAATATCAATATTAACAAAAATATAAATAATATCAATATCAATAATTTTAATATTATTAATAATTTTATCATTATTATTATTATTAAAAATATTAATATTAACAATAATAATATTAATATTAATATTTATGATATTAATAATAATATTACAATATTAATGTTAATAATGTTGAACTTAATAATGATAATAATAATCTTGATGATAATAATAATAATGTTAATTTTGATAATATTAAAATTAATAATACTAATATTAATGATATTTATATAATATTATATTAATAGTAATATCAATATTAATATTATTAATCGTAATATTATTATTACTAAAATTCATATTGATAATATATTATTAATAATAATAATAATAATAATAATACTAAAATTAATGATAGAAATATTGATATTAATAATATTATCATTTATATTAATAATATTGATATTGATATTAATAATGATAATAATATTAATATTATTAAAGTTAATTTTAATTTTGATAATATCAATAATAGAAATATTAATATGAATATTATTGATATTAATATCAATAATATTAATATCGATAATAATAATATAAATAATATTATTTTTAATAATACTATTATTATTAATATCGATATTGAAAATAATAATTATAATAAAATTGATATTATTAATAGTAATGATAATAATAATAATAATAATAATAATAATAATAATAATAATAATAATAATAATAATAATAATAATTGTATTATGATTATTAATAATCATATTATTAATAATAATAATATTACTATTATTAATAAAAATATAAATAATATTGATGTCAATAATATTAATATTATTAATATTAATAATAAAAACAATAATATTTTTAATATCAATGATAAAAATATTACTGGTATTTATAACAATACTATCAATAATAATATTATTAGTAATGTTGATAATATTAATACTAATGTTAATAATCTTAATAATTTTATTATTAATAATATTAATAATATGGAAGTTAATAATATTAATATTAGTAATATCAATATTAATAATATTAACACTACTATAAATAATATTAATAATAATAATAATAATAAAAATTATATCATTTATGATGATATTAATAAAAATAATAATGATATTAGTAGAATAATAATAATTTTATTATTAATATTAATAGCATTAATATTAATTATATTATTATTAATATAATTAATATTAATAATATAAATATTAATGATATTAATAATAATAATATTAATATTAATATTATAAATAATAATATCAATAATAGTGATATTAGTATTAATAATATTTATATTATAATATCATTATTATTATTATTATTATTATTATTATTATTATTAATATTAATATTAATAATATTATTGATAATATCAATATTATTATTATCAATATCAATATCAATAATAATATGATTAATATTAATTCTTATTATATTAAATATGATAGTAATTCTGATAATAATATAATGAATAACGTTAATATTTATAATAATAGTATTTATAATGATAATAATCATGATATTAATATTGATAATATCAATATAAATAATATTATTATCCATAATATTGATAATATTAACAACAATAATAATAATAATAATAATAATAATAATAATAATAATAATAATAATATTGATAATAATAATAATAATAATAATAATAATAATATCAGTAATAGTATTAATAGTAATAATAATAATAATAATAATTATTATTATTATTATAATAATAATATATTAAAAATAATAATAATATAATAATAGTATTAGTAATACTAATAATAATATTGATAATATTAATAATATTGTAATTAATGGTATTAAAACTGATAATATTGAAAATATTACTAAAAATGATAATATTAATAATATTATTATAAATAATATCAACATTAATAATATTCATAATAATAATAATATTAATATTAATAATGCTAACATATAACTGCTAATATAAAAATTCTTGATAACAATATTAATAATATTGATATTAATGATATCAATATTGATGATGATAAAATTAATAAAATTAATAATGATATATTGATAACAATATTAATAATAATATTGATATTAATAATATTATTAATAATACTATTAATACTATTAATAATATTGATGATAATTTGAATTTCAATATTAATATTTTTATTAATGATATTAATATTAATAATCATAACATTACAATTAATATAAATATTAATATTAATAATAATACCAATTTTATTATTATTGATATTAATAACAATATTGATAATAATAATATTAATAATAATAATATTAATATCAATGTTAATAATATTGATATTAATAATATTGATATTATTAATAATAAAAATGGTAATATTAATATCAATATAAATGTTAATATTAATAATATTCATATCATTAATGTAAATAATAATATTAATATCACTCTTAATATTAATATTACTATTAATATTAATGATATTAATATCGATATTAATATTAATATTATTAATATTAATAATAATATTAATATTAATAATATTATTATACTATTAATAGTATTTATGATAATAATAATAATAATAATAATAATAATAATAGTATCAATATTATTAATATAATTATTAATAATATCAATAATAATAATATTGATATTAAAGATATTAATATTAGTATTAATATTAATAATAGTATTAATGTTATTAATACTAATATTAATAATAATAATAATATTATCAATACTAATTTTGATAAAAATAGGATTAATATTAATAATATAAATATCAATAATAATAATAATAATGATAATAAAAATAATAATGATAATAATAATAATAATAATATTAAAAATATTATCAATGATAATACTTATGATAATAATATTAACACTATTATTAATAATAATGATAATCTCAATTATAACATTTATAACCTTCAAATTAATTATTATTATTAATAATATTAATATCTATAATATAAATATTGATAATAATAATATTGTTAATAACAATATTAATAATAATAGTGATAATATTGATATTAATATTAATATTAATAATATTAACAATATAAAGATTAATAAAATTATTATCAATATTACTAATATAAATATCAATAATTATGTTAATTATATTAATAATATTAATATTAATAACAATGATATTGATATTAATAATAATAATAATATTATTATTAATAATTTTAGTAATAATTTTGTTGGTATTGATATTATTAGTGATAAATTTAATAATATTAATGAAAATATTACAATTAATATCATTGATATTACTATTGGTAATATTAATATTGTTAATAATAATATTATTAATATTGATATCAATAACAATGATATTGATATTATTAATAATAATATTAATATTATTATCAATAATCTAAGTAATAATTTTGTTGGTATTGATATTATTAGTGATAAATTTAATAATATTAATTAAAACAATACAATTAATATCAATAATATTACTATTGGTATTATTATTATTATTATTATTATTAATAATAAGAATATCAATATTAACAATATTATTGTTAAAAATAATAATACTAATAATATTATCAATGTTAAAAATGTTAACATTAATAATATTATTATTAAAAATATGTATATTTATATTATTAATAATAATGATAATAATAATAATGATAAAAATAATAATATAAATAAATATAATAATGAAAATAATATTAATAATAATGGTTATAATAATAATATTAATAATAATGTTAATAATTTTAATATTAATATTAATAATATACATATTGGTAATATCAATATTGATAATATTTATAATAATATTAATAATACTATTATAAATAACAACACTAATAACATTAATATTATTATAGATAATATTCATATTAATAATAACAATATAAACAATATAATTATTGATAATTTTGAAAATATTACTATCAATAATATATATATCAATATTAATAATAATAATATTAATGATATTAATAACGATAATAATAAAATTATTATTATTAATAATAATAAAAATATTAATGATAATATTAATAATAATAATAATAATATTGATAATACTATTATCAATATTAATGATATTAAAATTGATAATAAGAATATTGATAATAATAATAAAAATAGTAGTAAAAATATTGATATTATTAATTTTAACATAAGTAATAATAATATTATTATTGATACAATCAATATTGATAATATCAATACTGATAATAATAATATTAATAATATCAATGATATCAATATCAATAATAATAATATTAATAATATTAATATTAATATTACTAATATAAATGATATTGATATTAATGATATTAATGCTACTATTGATAATATCAATAATACTATTAAAATAAATATTGATAATAATATTATTGATATTATTATTAATATTCATAATAATATTAATATTATCAATATATTAATAATAATAATGTGATTAATAATATCAATAATATGAATATTAATATTGATAATAATAATTATATTAATATTGATATTAATAATAATAATAATAATAATAATATAAATAATGTTAATATTGATATTAATAACATTAATATCAATACTATTAATACTAATATAATTAATATGAATTATACTAACATTAATAAAATTATTAATAATAATATTAATTTTAATAATTTTAATAATAATATCAATAATATTAATTTTAATAATATTTATATTAATAATATTAATTTTATTCAAATTTATATTATTAATATTAATAATAATAAGCCTAATAATAATAATAACATTAAAAATTATATTGTTAATATTAATGATATTATTACTAACAATAATATTGATATTAATAAATTTAATATTAATAATATTATTGTTAATAATAATAATATTAATGTTAATAATAATAATATCAATTATATCATTATTAATAACATTAATATTAATAATATTGATATTAAGAGTATTAATGTTGTAAATATTAATATTATTATCAATATTATCATTAATATAGTTAATGATAATATTAATAATATTATTAATATCAATATTCGTAATAATAATAATAATAATAATAATATTAATAATAATATTATTATTAGTAATATTGATAATATTAATACTAATATTATTAATAATAAAAATATTAATATTATTAATATCAATAATAATAATAATAATAATAATAATAATAATAATGATAATAATAATAATATTAACATTAAAATCATACTTAATAATATTATTAATATTAATATTGATAATAATATCAATATTATCAATAACGTAATTAATATCAATAATATCAATATTACTAAAATAAATAATAATGATAATAAAATTTATAAAATTATTAATCATAATAAGAATATTGATAATATTAATATTAATAATATTGAGAATAATAATATTATTATCTATCATATTAGTATTATTAATATTTATATTATCAATATTATCAATATTAATATTATTAGGAATAATATTGATATTAATATTTATAATAGTCACAATAATAATATTAATAATATTAATATCAATAATATTAACATTAATATTAGTATTAATTTTGATAATAAAAGAATTATTATCAATAATAATGTTAATGATGATATCAATAATAATATCAATATTAAAAATAATATTGACATTAATATTAATATTAACATTAATATTAATATCAATAATAATAATATTAATAATATCAATATTAATAATTTTAATATTTATGTTAATAATATTGATAATAATATCAATAATATTAATATTAATATTGTTATTAATAATATTATATTAATATTAATAATAATATTACTATTAATATTATTCATATTGATAATATTATTATCAATAGGATTAATAATAATAATAATTATGATAATAATAATAATAATAATAATAATATCAATATTTATATTAATATTAATAGTAATTTCAATAACAAAAATAATAATAAAATATTAATAATATTAATAAATTTAATCATTTCAATAACCTTAATAATATTAATGTAATGATTAATGTTAATAATATTAATAATATTAATGATATTAATGACATTATTAATATTAATAATATTAGTATTCATAATATTATCATTATTATCAATAATATTATTATAAATAATGATATTAATAATAATGTTAATAATAATTTTTATCAATATCAATATTAATAATATTATTCTTACTAATAATAATAATAATAATAATAATAATAATATTAATAATAATAATGATAATAATAATATTAATATTAATATTGATAATAATCTTTTTATTATTAATGATATTATTAATATTAATAATAACATAAATAATATTAATAATAATATTATTGATATTATTGTAAATAATATAATCTTTGATATTAATATTAATAATAATAATTTAAATATCAATATTAATATCAATTATATTAATATTAATACTTATATTAATTATATTAATATTGATATTAATATTATTAATATAAATATTAATAATATTAATATTAATCCTAATATTAATAAAACTAGTATTACTATTGACAAGTTTTTAATGATACTAATATTATGATGTTAATAATATTAATATTGATAACATTATTATTATTAATCAAAAATAATGATAATCTTAATGATATTAATGTTATTTCTATTAATATTGATATTATATTAATGATTATATCATTATTATTGACATTACTGATGATAATATTAATAATAATGTTATTATTATTAATATTAATAACAATAATATTAAAAATATTAATATCAATAATATTTGCATTGATAATATTACCATTAATAATAAAAATATTAATATTAATCATATTAGTATAAATATTTTTAATATTTCTATTAATATTATTAATATTAATAATATTAATATCAATATTATTATCAATATTAATATTATTAGGAATAATATTGATATTAATATTTATAATATTCACAATAATAATATTAATAATATTAATATCAATAATATTAACATTAATATTAGTATTAATTTTGATAATAAAAGAATTATTATCAATAATAATGTTAATGATGATATCAATAATAATATCAATATTAAAAATAATATTGACATTAATATTAATATTAACATTAATATTAATATCAATAATAATAATATTAATAATATCAATATTAATAATTTTAATATTTATGTTAATAATATTGATAATAATATCAATAATATTAATATTAATATTGTTATTAATAATATTATATTAATATTAATATTACTATTACTATTAATATTATTCATATTGATAATATTATTATCAATAGGATTAATAATAATAATAATTATGATAATAATAATAATAATAATAATAATAATAATATCAATATTTATATTAATATTAATAGTAATTTCAATAACAAAAATAATAATAAAATATTAATAATATTAATAGATTTAATCATTTCAATAACCTTAATTATATTAATGTAATGATTAATGTTAATAATATTAATAATATTAATGATATTAATGACATTATTAATATTAATAATATTAGTATTCATAATATTATCATTATTATCAATAATATTATTATAAATAATGATATTAATAATAATGTTAATAATAATTTTTATCAATATCAATATTAATAATATTATTCTTACTAATAATAATAATAATAATAATAATAATAATAATAATAATAATAATAATAATATTAATATTAATATTGATAATAATCTTTTTATTATTAATGATATTATTAATATTAATAATAACATAAATAATATTAATAATAATATTATTGATATTATTGTAAATAATATAATCTTTGATATTAATATTAATAATAATAATTTAGATATCAATATTAATATCAATTATATTAATATTAATACTTATATTAATTATATTAATATTGATATTAATATTATTAATATAAATATTAATATTATTAATATTAATCCTAATATTAATAAAACTAGTATTACTATTGACAAGTTTTTAATGATACTAATATTATGATGTTAATAATATCAATATTGATAACATTATTATTATTAATCAAAAATAATGATAATCTTAATGATATTAATGTTATTTCTATTAATATTGATATTATATTAATGATTATATCATTATTATTGACATTACTGATGATAATATTAATAATAATGTTATTATTATTAATATTAATAACAATAATATTAAAAATATTAATATCAATAATATTTGCATTGATAATATTACCATTAATAATAAAAATATTAATATTAATCATATTAGTATAAATATTTTTAATATTTCTATTAATATTATTAATATTAATAATATTAATATCAATATTATTATCATTAATATTATGAATAATATTATCAATATCATTATTAATAATATAAATATTATTATAAATAATAATAATGATAATAATAGTAATAGAAATAATATTAATATTATTAAAATAAATTTTATTATGAAAATTAAAATTATATTAATATTAAAAATAATATTAATATTAATATTGATAATATTATGATTAATATTATTATTATTAATATTAATAATGATATATATAATATTTATAATAATATTAATTATAATATTCATAATATCAATATCAATAATATCAATATTAAAAGTATTAATAATATCATTAAAAATAATAATAATGTTAATAATGATATTTTATTATTAATATTAACAATATTAATATTGATAATATTGATAATATTATTAATAATATTAATATCATTATAAAAAATATTAATACTAATATTAATAATATTTTGAAGTAATATTAATATTAATAATGTTAATAATATTGATATTAATAATAATAATCTTAATAATAATGATAATAATATCTATAATAATATTATTATTAATATTAATATTAATAATAATAATATTAATGATACTAATATCAATAATATTATTATTAATATTAATATCAATATTATTAATATTGATAATATACATATTGAAATTCATAATATTATTATTAATATTTTTAATAATAATTTTAATATTAATAATACTAATAATAATATCAATGTTAATAATGTTAATATTAACAATAATATGATATTCATTCAAATATTTATAATATTAATATTAATAATATTATTAATAACGATATTAATATTAATAATAATAATATCAATAATATTATTAATAATAATATTAATATTGATAATATTATTATTAATCATATTGTTATTAATAACATTGATATTATTAATATTAATATTAAAGATATTAATATTATTAATTATAATGATAATAATAATATTATTATTGATAATATGATTATTAATATTAATGATATTAATAATATTAATATTACATTTGATAATATTTATATAATAATATTAATGTTAATAATATTAATTTTAATAATATTAATACTATTAATATTAATATTATTAATATTAATATTAATAATAATAATATTAAATATATGAATAATAATAATAATATTACGAATAATATTAATACTAATAATATTAATAAAAATAATATTAATATTATTATTATCAATATTAATAATATTAGTATCAATAATATTAATTATATTGATATGATTAATATTAATAATATTAAATTTAATATTATCAATATCATTAATGATAATTATAATAATACCAATAATATTAATATTAATAATTTTATTATTAATATCAATACAATTAATATTAACTATATTTTTATTGATAATATTAATATCAATAATATAAATATTAATAATAACAATATTGATAACATAAATATGTTAATGTTAATATCAATATTATTAATATTAATAATAATAATAATATTAATAATATTATCATTAATATTAATAATATTACTATTATTAATATCAATATTAATATTAATAATGGTAATAATTTCACTATTATTAATATCAATAATGATAGTATCGACATTAATAATATTAATATTAATAATACTAATATTAATAATAATATTAATAATATTAATATTAATAATATCATTATTAATAATATGCATATTATTATTATTAATAATAATATTAATACATACATACATATACCAAGGCACTTCCCCAAATTTTGGGCAGTAACCGACATCAAACAAATGAAACAGAAAAGGTAACCTCTTCTCTCTACGTTCCTTACAGCCTAACAAGGGACTCAACCGAGTTCGGTTTGTATTGCTAGGGGTACCACAGCCCACCCTCCCCCGTTAGCCACCACAGATGAAGCTTCATAACGCTCAATCCTCTACTGCTCCTACCTGCATGGTCTTCCAAGGCACCGGAGGAACCAGGAGAGCTTACTGGAACCACATCACAATCGCTCGCCTTTCATTCCTATTTCTAGCACGCTCTTTTGCCTTTCTCACTTCTATCCTCTTATCACCCAGAGCTTTCTTCACTCCATCCATCCACCCAAACCTTGGCCTTCCTCTTATACTTCTCCCTTCAACTCTTGCATTCATTCCCCTTCTTTAACAGACAGCCATTTTCCATTTTCTCAACATGGCCAAACCACCTCAACACATTCATATCCACTCTAGCTGCTAACTCATTTCTTATACCCGTTCTCACCCTCACTACTTCGTTCCTAACCCTATTTTCTCGAGATACACCAGCCATACTCCTTAGACATTCCATCTCAAACACATTCAATTTCTGTCTCTCAGTCACTTTCATTCCCCACAACTCCGATCCATACATCACAGTTGGTACAATCACTTTTTCATACAGAACTCTCTTTACATTCATGCCCAACCCTCTATTTTTTACCACTCCCTTAACTGCCCCCAACACTTTGCATCCCTCATTCACTCTCTGACATACATCTGCTTCCACAACACCATTTGCTGCATCAACAGACCCCAAGTACTTAAACTGATCCACCTCCTCAAGTAACTCTCCATTCAACATGACATTCAACCTCGCACCACCCTCCCTTCTCGTACATCTCATAACCTTACTCTTACCCACATTAACTCTCAACTTCCTTCTCTCACACATCCTTCCAAAATCTGTCGCTAATTGGCCAAGCTTCTCTTCCACGTCTGTAACCAGTACAGTATCATCTGCAAACAACAACTAATTTACTTCCCATTCATGGTCATTCTCGTCTACCAGTTTTAATCCTCGTCCAAGCACTCGAGCATTCACCTCTCTCACCACTCCATCAACATACAAGTTAAACAACCACAGCGACATCACACAACCCTGACTCAGCCCCACTCTCACCGGAAACCAATCGCTCACTTCATTTCCTATCCTAACACATGCTTTACTACCTTTGTAGAAACTTTTCCCTGCTTGTAACAACCTTCCACCAACTCCATATAACCTCATCACATTCCACATTGCTTCCTTATCAACTCTATCATACGCTTTCTCCAGATCCATAAACGCAACATACACCTCCTTACCTTTTGCTAAATATTTCTCGCATATCTGCCTAAATAAAAATCTGATTCATACAACCCCTACCTCTTCTAAAACCACCCTGTACGTCTAAGATTGCATTCTCTGTTTTATCCTAAATCCTATTAATCAGTACTCTACCATAGACTTTTCCCACCACACTCAACAAACTAATATCCCTTGAATTACAACACTCATACACATTTCCCTTACTCTTATATAGTGGTACAATACACGCACAAACCCAATCTACTGGTACCATTGACAACACAAAACACATTAAACAATCTCACCAACCGTTCAAGTACAGTCACACCCACTTCCTTCAACATATCAGTTCTCACACCATCCATACCAGATGCTTTTCCTACTCTCGTTTCATCTAATGCTCTCCTCACTTCCTCTCTTGTAATCTCTCATCTCCTATCACCGGCACCTCAACACCTGCAACAGCAATTATATCTGCCTCCCTATTATCCTTATCATTCAGTAAACTTTCAAAATATTCCGCCCACCTTTTCCTTGCCTCCTCTCCTTTCAACAATCTTCTATTTCCATCTTTCACTGTCTCTTCAATTCTTGAACCAGCCTTCCTTACTTTCTTCACTTCTTTCCAAAACTCCTTATTCTCTTCATATGAATGACCCAATCCCTGACCCCACCTCAGGTCAGCTACCCTCTTTGCCTCACATACCTTGCGATTTACTTCCATATTTTTCTCTCTATATCTTTCATACTTTTCTACACTATTACTCTGCAGGAATTCTTCAAAAGCCCTCTTTTTCTCTTCCACTTTTACCTTCACTCCTTCATTCCACCATTCACTGCCCTTCCTCATGCTGGCTCCAACAATCTTCTTGCCACACACATCACTTGCCATCCCAACAAAATTTTCTTTTACTAACTTCCACTCCTCCACTAAATTGCCTGTTTCTCTTACTTTCACTTCGTCATATGCTCTTTTCAACCTTTTTTGATATTTACTCTATTCCCCCACTCTTTTACTACAACTAATTTTCCTTCCACCAAAAAATGATCAGATATACCGTTAGCCATACCCCTGTATACGTACACGAGTTTCAATCTTCCAAATATTCTTTTAGTTATCAACATATAGTCCATCAACGCCCTTTCTACCACTCTTCCATTTGCCACTCTTACTCATGTATACTTGTTTTTTTTATCTTTCTTTTAGAAAAAGCTAGAATTTTTCACCATCTCTTGCTCAACACAGATATCAACCAGTCTCTTACCACTCTCATTTTCACCTGGTACGCCATACTTCCCAATGATACCTTTTACCTTTCCAGTGGCCACTCAAGCATTTAAGTCACTCATGACAACTACATAATTCCTTTTACCCAGTCCTTCTACACACCTAGTTAATTGATTCCAGAACTCATTGCGCTCTTCTTCACTTTGTTCACAACCTGGCGCATACGCACTGACAAAAGCCCAACATTCCCTACCCAACCTAACCCTTACCAACATTAACCTAGATAATATCACCTTCCATTCCACTACTTTACCTGTCATCCATTCACTCAGCAATAAAGCTACACCTTCTCTTGCTCTTCCCCTTTAAATCCAAGACACTCTACCAGACATTTCACCAACCATCACTTCACCTTTCTCATTTATCTTTGTCTCACAAAAAGCCAATATATCCATCCTTCTATTCCTAAACATACTTCGTATCTCACATCTTTTACTCTATCGTACTGCATCGACGTACATTCAAAAACCCCAAAACTAGAGTCCGGGGAGCAGTCAATCTCACCAGAGCTCCACTTCTTTGATGTCTCACAAGATTAAAATAGAGGAGAGAGGGTTCCCAGCCCCTTAGTACAGTCCCTTTCAGTCGCCTCTTATGACAAACAAGGATAAGTTGGCACTATTCTAATTGTTTTTATGCTCCTGCGGCCACATATCAATAATATTAATGATAATAATAATATATAATAATAATAATAATAATAATAATAATAGTAATAATAATAAAAATAATAATAATAATAATAATAATAATAATAATAATAATATTAATAATAGTATTATTAATAATTTTATTATTAACAATGTTAATATTTATAATTTTATTATAAATCATATTAATATGATTAATATCAAAATAATTATATTAATATTAGTAATATTGATAGTATTAATATTAATAATACCAATATGAATAATATTTATAATAATGATATTGATGATATTGATATTAATAATATTAGTAATAATAATATTAATAATATTATTATTAGAACTTCAATAATATTAATAATATTAATATTAGTATTAATAGTAATATTAAAAATATTATTAATACTATTATTAACAATATTAATAATAAAAATATTAATAATAATATAAATAATATTCACATTAATATCAATATAAATAATATTGATATTATAAGTATCAAAATTGATAATAATAATATTAATATTATCAATATGAATAATATTAATGATATTAATAATAATATTAATAATATTATTGATAATACTATTAACAATATTCAAATTAATAATAACAACATTATTAGTATCAATATTGATAATATTAATATTATTAATATTAATAATATTGATAATATTATTATTAATAATAATAGTAATATTATTAATAATAATAATATTAATATTAATAATGTTAATAATAATATTGATATTAATAAGAATATTAATATTGATAATGATAATAATATAAATATTAACATTAATATTTATAATATTAATATTAATTTTAATAAAATTACTATTAATATTAATATTAATTTAAATTCTAATAATAAAAATATTCAAATTAATATAAATACCAATATTCATATTGATAATTTTAATCTTGATAATATTAATATCAATATTAAAAATATTACTAGTAGTAATATTAATAACATTAATATTAATATTATTAAGAGTAATAATGTTATCATTTATAATATTAATGATATTAATAACGATATTAATATTGATGATATTAATATCAATGATATTATAATTAATAATATTAATACTAATAATAACAATATTAATAATATTAATATTGATAATATTAAAATTATTATTAATAATATTGATATTGATATTAATAATATTAATAATAATATTATTAATATTATCAATAATGATATTAATAATAATACTAATAGTAATAACTATATTAACATTAATAATAATATTAATATTATTGTTAATATTACTATTAATAATATTACTGATAATATTAATACTAATATTATAAATATCAATAATATTACTATATTTGTTATTGATATTATTAATAATAATATATTTAATATTAATATTAATAATAATATTAATAATATCAAAGAAAACAATATTAATAATAATATAAATAATAAAATTAATAATATTAGTACTGATATAAATAATATTAAAAATATTAATATCAATAATATTGATAGTAAGAATAATAATGTTAATAATATTAATATTAATAACCATGATATGAATAATTTTAATAATATTAATATTATTAATATTAATAATAATAATATTAGAAATATTTCTAATGATCAATAATATTGATAGTAAGAATAATAATGTTAATAATATTAATATTAATAACCATAATATGAATAATTTTAATAATATTAATATTATTAATATTAATAATAATAATATTAAAAATATTTCTAATGATAATATTAATAATAGTAATAATAACAATATTGATATCAATAATAACGATTTATTATTAATATTAATAACATTAATATAAATAAAATTACTATTAATAATATTAATATTATAATATTAATATTTATAATATTAATATTAGTAGTAATAACATCGATAATATTGATAATATTATTATTATTAACAAAATTATTTCAATGTAAATATTATTAAAATTGATAATAATATTATTGAAACTAGTATTTATAATAATGTTAATAATATGATTAATATTAATATTGATATTATTAATATGAATATTAATATTATTATTAATAATGTTAATAAAATTATTGATATTAATTATATTAAAAATAATTTTGATAACATTAATTTAATGATAAAATTAAGGATTAAGATTACTATTAGTAATATTTATATTAATAATAATAAAATTAATATAGATAATAATGATATCACTACTAATAATATTAATATCAATAATATGAATATTGATAATATTAATATTATAAATATTAATAATATTAACATTAATAATATTATCATGATAATAATAATAATAATAATAATAATAATAATAATAATAATAATAAAAATAATAATAATAACAATATTAGTTATATTATTATTAATAATGTTAAAATTAATAAAATGAATATAAATAATATTAATGTTGATAATATTATTATTGATAATTTCAATATAATTATTAATATTAATAATTTTGATAATATTAATATTAATAATATTAATATCAATATTAATATTGACAATATTAATAATAATAATAATAATAATAATAATAATAATAATATTAATATTGATAATATTAATAATAATGATATTAATAATATTAATATAAGTAATGTTAATATTAATAATCTAATTATTAATAATAATATTAATAATATTACAATAAATGATAATAATATTAATAATATGAATATTGATATTATTGATAATATCAATACTAATATTTTTAATAATAATATCAATGATAATAATATCAATATAATGATATCAACAATATTAGAATTTATAATAACAATATGAATAAATGAATATTAATAATGTCAATATTATTAATATTAATATTTATAATATTAATGACATTAAGATCAATAATAATAATATTGAGAATATAAATATAAATAACATCAATAGTAATAATATTAATATTAATAATATTGATAATGGAATAAATATTAATATTATTATTAATATTAATAATATCAATAATAATAATAATATCAATGCTAATATTAATACTAATATTTTTATTAATATAAATAATACTGTTAATATCAATACTAATATTAATAATAATTTTTAAAATAATAATATTAATATCAATAATAATTATGTAATTAATAAAATTACTAGTAATATTAATATTAATAATAAGATTGATTATATCAATATCAATATCATTAATAAAATTAATAATATTAATCATAATAATATTATAAATGTAAACAATATTAATATTAGTAATATTAATAATTTAAACATTAATGTTAATATTAAAATTATTAATATTAATAATATTAATACTTATCATAAAAATTATATTAATAAAAGCGATATTGATAATAACGATATTAATATCAATGCTATTATTAATAATAATATTAATATTAATAATACTAATATTAATAATAATAATAATAATAGTAATATTAATAATATTGATATTACTATTAATTATATTTATAATAATATCAATGATAATACTAAGAGCAATGATAATATTAATATTTTTAATAATAATATTATTATCAAAAATATGAGTACTAATAATATTATTGATAATATTAATAATGATTATATTAATATTAATATAAGTATTATTATTAATATTAATATTAATAATAATAATATCAATAACATCAATATTATTGATATTAATATTAACAATAATAGTATTATTAATATTAATATTAATAACAATATTAATAATATTAAAGATATCAATACTAATAATAATATAAATAATAACATTACTAATAATAATAATAATAATAATAATAATAATAATAATAGAACTATTAATTTTATCAATAATATCAATAATATTACTAAGTTAAAAATATCATTAATTGTTAAATAAATATTAATAATATTAATAATAATAATTTTGAAATTACTAATATTAACATCAATAATATTAATATTAATAATATTAAAGTTAATAATAATAATATTATTAATATTTGTAATGTTAATGATAATATTAATAATGTTATCAATATTAATAATATCAATAATAATAATATTAATAATATTAATAATATTAATATTATTAAAATTATTATTAATAATATTGATAATATTAATATGAATATTAATGATATTGAAAATAAAAATAATAATAATAATAATAATAATAATAATAATAATAATTATTATTATTATATAATTAATATTCATATTGATATTAGTATTAATAATATTAATGGTATTAATAAAATACATAATATTGACAATATTGATAATAATATTTTTAAACATATTAATAATATAAAAATAGTAGTATCAATAATAAAGATAATATTGATATTGATATCTATAATATCAATAATATCAGTAACATTAATAATATGAATAATATTGATATTAAAAATATTAATATTAACAATATGATTATTACGAATATCAATACTAATAATAGTGATCTCAACGATATTAATATTGATTATATCAATTTTAATAATAATAATATTAATATTGATAATATAAAATTTTTTAATAATAATAATAATATTAATAATGTTAATATTGATGATAATGATATTGATAATATTAATAAAATCAATAATATCAATATTAATAATAATATAATAATAATAATAATAATATTGATATTTATATAAAGAATATCAATCTTATTAATATTAAATTGATAATATTAATAATCATAATATTAATAGTCATAATAATGATAATATTATTATTAATTATAATAATAATATTAATAATAATATTATTTTTAATTATATTATAATATTGATAATATCGATATTAATGATAATGATATAATTAATAATAATAATAAATTGATATAAATAATATTAATATTAGTATCAATAATATTAACGGTAATAATATCAATATTAATAATATTGATATTAATGATACTAATATTAATAATATCAATATTATTATTGTTGTCAATATTGATAATATTGATATTCCTAATAATAATATTAATAATATTGATATCAATTATAATATTAATAATATTATTATTATTAATAGTAATAATAATTTTATTATAAATAATATTAATATTGATAATATTAATATTAACGATATCAATATCAGTAATATTAATATCAATAAGATGATTATTATTATCAATATCATATATACTTATAATATTAATGATATTACTATTATTAATATTGATAATAATCGTATTATCAAATATATTAATATTGATATTAATATGAATGATAATAATAATATTAATATTTTTAATATTATTATTAGTAATATAAATATTTTGATATTAATAATATCAATATAAATAATATTAATATCAATATTAATAATATTATTATCAATAATATTAATAACACCAATTTCAATATTATAACATCAATCATATTAATATTATTATCAATATTATTACAAGTAATATTAATGATATCAATGTTAATAATATTATAATAATATTTATATTAATAATATTAATAATATAATATCATTAATATTATTTTCATTATTACTGATATAAATATTGATAATATTTTAATTAATATTATAAATGATATTACTGCTGATAATAATATTAATATTATTATAAATATTAATAATGGTATTAATAATAACATTATTAATAATAAATTGATATTAATATTAATATTAATATTATTAATATTTATAATATTAATCTTAATAACATTAATAGTATTGATATTAATAATAATAATTTCAATAATATGAATATTGATAAATTAGTAATCATAATAATACTAAAAATAATGTTATTAGTAGTAATTTTATTAATATTATTAATATTGATTATATTTATAATAACAATATTAAGATTAATATTATTGATATTAATTATATTAATATTACTAATCATGATATTATTGATAATATTATTGATATTAACATTATTAATATTAATGATGAAAATATCATTAATATAGATATAGATAATAATAAATTTAATAATATTAGTAATTATAATATTATTATTAATATTATTGATATTATTATAATAATATTATTAATATTAATATAAAGAATAATATTAATATTATTATTAATAAATATAATAATAATATTGATAAGAGTAATAATATTATTAATATCAGTAATAATAATATCAATAATATTAATAACATTGATATTAATAATATCAGTATTAAGAATAGATATAATAATGTTAACATTATCATTAATAATATTAATAATAATCAAATCAATAATAATGATAATATAAAAAATAATAATAATAATAATAATAATAATAATAATAATAATAATAATAATAATGATGTTAATAATATTAATAATATTAATATTAATAATATTACTAATATTGATATTATTATTAATGATATTAATATTAATATCAGTATTAGTATTAATAATTTTATTATTAAAATAGTAATTATATTACAAAAAATATCATAAATATTGATAGTATTAAAAATATTAATAATATCAATAATATTAATTGTATCAATAATATAAATATTATTAATATTAGTAATATTAATATTAATAATATCATTATTGATGATATTAATATTAATAATATTAATATTAATACCAATAATACTAATGTCAATAATAATAACATTATTAATATAAATATTAATATCCATAATAGCATTATATTAATAATATCAATATTAATAAAGTTAATATTTATATTAACAATGTTAATATAAATATTTATATTATAATATTAATAATATATGTAATATTAATAATATAGTACTATTAATGATATTGATATTTATATTGATAATAATAATATTAATAATATCAGTAATAATAATAATAATAATAATAATAATAATAATAATATCAATAATAACAATGAATGAATAATGTCAATGTTATTTTTAATAATATTACTAATATTATTATCAATAATAATGATGTTATTATTAATATTATTAATATTTATAATAATAATAATAATAATATGAATAGCACACATAATATCAATATAATAAACAATATCGATAATATTAATGATAATAATAATATCAATATCAATACTATCAATTATATTGAGATCAATAATATCAGTTATATTATTATTAATGATATTATTATCAATAAAATTGATATTAATATTATTAAAAATAATATTAAAAATATTAATATTCTTATTATTTATAATAATATTAATAATATTAATCATGTAAATAATAATGATATTAATAACAATAATACTAATATTATTAATATTAATATCAATAATAATAATATGATTATAAATAATATTAATATCAATATTAATAATATAAATAATATTAATCTTAATATTAATAATAATATCATTATTAATAATAATAATATTAATAACAATAATACTAATATTATTAATATTAATATCAATAATATTAATATGATTATAAACAATATTAGTATCAAATTTGAAAATATTAATAATATTAATATCAACAATATTAATATTAATAATAGTATTATTAATAATATCTTTAATCATATTATTATTAATATTAACAATAATAGTCGTCATATAAATATTAATAACTTTAATATTAAAAATAATATTAATAATAATATTAATAATGTTATTAATATGTTATTAGGATTAATATTGATGTTAATATTAATATTGATATTGATATTATTATTTATATCAATATTATTATCACAAATATTAATATTTATATTATCATTAATATTGAAAATATTAATATTAATATCAATAATAATATTGATATTAATACTAATAATAAAATTATTAATATGAATAATAATGATATTAATGATCAAAATATTAATAATAATAATATGAATGATAATGATAATAATATAATTAATAATGATGTTAATATGATAAAAATATTAATAATTATAATAATAATAATAATAATGATAATAATATTAATAATAATAATAATAATAATAATAATAATAATAATAATAGTAATAATATTAATAATAATAAAAACAAATATAATAATATTAACAATTTTAATAATTACAATAATTTCAATAATTGAAATAATTTTAGTAATACTGAAGATATTAATGATATTAAAATTATTAATATTATAAATATCAAAATTATTTATGATATTATTAATAATGATATTAAAAATATGATCATTATTATTAATATTAATAATATCACTGTTGTTATTAATAATATTATTAATAATATTAATAATATCAATATTAATAATATTATAATTAATAATATCAATATATATAATGATAATAATAATAATAATAATAATAATGATAATAATAATAATAATAATAATGATATGATTAATAATATCAATATTAATAATAATATTGTTATTATTAATGATAATAGTATTAATAATAATACTAATAATATTAATATGATTCTTAATAATATCAATACAAATGTTATATAATTTAATATTAATAATAATACTAATAATATTACAAATATTAATATTAATATTAATATTAATATTACTAATCTTTTATATTATTATTATTGATAATATTATTATATTGATAATGATATTATTAATATTAACATTGTTATTAAATCTATTTTTATTAAAATTAAAATCATTAATAATAATATTCTTAACATAAATATTAATGATAATATTAATAATAGTATTAAATCTATATTCATTAAATTTAAAATTATTAATAATAATAATATTAATATAAATATTAATATTGATATAATAATTGTATTGAAATGATTAATTAAATTAATAATATTAATTTTAGTATTAATATTATTAATATTAATAATAATATGATGAATACTATAATATAATAATATTTATTATATTAATAATAATTTCAATAATAACATTATTTATAATAATCTTTATATCAATATTCATGATATAGATATTATTATTAATAATGATATTTATAATATTATTAATAATAGTAATATTATTGATAATAATATCAATATTAATATTGTTATTAATAGTAATATGAATATAAATATTAATATTAATACCAATATCAATATAAATATCAATATTATGTATTAACAATATTAGTTAAATAATAAGAATATCAATATTAACAAAAATATAAATAATATCAATATCAATAATTTTAATATTATTAATAATTTTATTATTATTATTATTAAAAATATTATTATCAATAATAATAATAATATTAATATTTATGATATTAATAATAATATTATAATATTAATGTTAATAATGTTAAAATTAATAATGATAATAATAATCTTGATGATAATAATAATAATATTAATTTTGATAATATTAAAATTAATAATACTAATATTAATGATATTTATATAATATTATATTAATAGTAATATCAATATTATTATTATTAATCGTAATATTATTAATATTAAAATTCATATTGATAATATATTATTATTATTATTATTATTATTATTATTATTATTATTATTATTATTATTAATAATAATGATAATAATAATAATAATATTAATGATAGAAATATTGATATTAATAATATTATCATTTATATTAATAATATTGATATTGATATTAATAATGATAATAATATTAATATTATTAAAGTTAATTTTAATTTTGATAATATCAATAATAGTAATATTAATAGAAATATTGATATTAATATCAATAATATTAATATCGATAATAATAATATTAATAATATTATTTTTAATAATACTATTATTATTAATATCGATATTGAAAATAATAATTATAATAAAATTGATATTATTAACAGTAATGATATTGATAATAATAATAATAATAATAATAATAATAATAATAATAATAATAATAATAATAATAATAATAATAATAACAATAATAATAATAATAATTATATAATGATTATTAATAATCATATTATTAATAATAATAATATTACTATTATTAATAAAAATATAAATAATATCGATGTCAATAATATCAATATTATTAATATTAATAATAACAATAATAATATTTTTAATATCAATGATAAAAATATTACTGGTATTTATAACAATACTATCAATAATAATATTATTAGTAATGTTGATAATATTAATACTAATGTTAATAATCTTAATAATATTATTATTAATAATATTAATAATATGGAAGTTAATAATATTAATATTAGTAATATCAATATTAATAATATTAACACTACTATTAATAATAATAATAATAATAATAATAATAATAATAATAATAATAATAATAATAATAATAATAAAAATTATATCATTTATGATGATATTAATAAAAATAATGAAAATATTAATAGAATAATGATAATTTTATTATTATTATCAATAGCATTAATATTAATTATATTATTATTAATATAATTAATATTAATAATATAAATATTAATGATATTAATAATAATAATATTAATATTAATATTATAAATAATAATATCAATAATAGTGATATTAATAATAATAATATTTATATCATGATATCATTATTATTATTATCATTATTATTAATATTAATATTAATAATATTATTGATAATATGAATATTATTATTATTAATATCAATATCAATGATAATAAAATTAATATTATTTTTTATAATATTAATAATGATAGTAATTTTGATAATAATATAATAAATAATGTTAATATTTATAATATTAGTATTTATAATGATAATAATCATGATATTAATATTGATAATATCAATATAAATAATATTATTATCCATAATAATAATAATAATAATAATAATAATAATAATAATAATAATAATAATAATAATAATAATAATAATAATAATATCAGTAATAATATTAATAGTAATAATAACAATAATAGTTATAATAATAATATTTAGTAATACTAATAATAATATTGATAATATTAATGATATTGTAATTAATGGTATTAAAACTGATAATATTGATAATATTACTAAAAATAATAATATTAATAATATTATTATAAATAATATCAATATTAATAATATTTATAATAATAATAATAATATTAATATTAATAATGCTAACATTAATACTGCTAATATGAAAATTCTTGATAACAATATTAACATATTGATATTAATGATATCAATATTAATGATGATAAAATTAATAATATTAATAATGATATGTTGATAACAATATTAATAATAATATTAATATTAATAATATTATTAATAATACTATTAATACTATTAATAATATTGATGATAATTTGAATTTCAATATTAATATTGTTATTAATGATATTAATATTAATATTCATAACATTACAATTAATATAAATATTAAAATTAATAATAATATCAATTTTATTATTGATATTAATAACAATATTGATAATAATAATATTAATAATAATAATATTAATATCAATGTTAATAATATTGATATTAATAATATTGATATTATTAATAATAAAAAGGGTGATATTAATATCAATATAAATGTTAATATTAATAATATTCATATCATTAATGTAAATAATAATATTATTATCACTCTTAATATTAATATTAATATTAATATTATTATTAATGATATTAATATCGATATTAATATTGATATTATTGATATTAATAATAATAATAATATTAAAATTAATAATATTATTATTATACTATTAATAGTATTAATGATAATAATAACAACAATAATAATAATAATAATAATAAAAATATCAATATTATTAATATTATTATTAATAATAATATCAATAATAATAATATTAATATTAAAGATATAAATATTAGTATTAATATTAATAATAGTATTAATGTTATTAATACTGATATTAATAATACTAATAATATTATATATACTAATTTTGATAAAAATATGATTAATATTGATAATATAAATATCAATAATAATAATAATAATGATAATAATAATAATAATAATAATAATAATGATAATAATAATAATAATAATATTAAAAATATTATCAATGATATTACTTATGATAATAATATTAACACTATTATTAATAATAATGATAATCTTAATTTTAACATTTATAACCTTCAAATTAATTATTATTATTAATAATATTGATATCTATAATATAATTATTGATAATAATAATATTGTCAATAACAATATTAATAATAATAGTGATAATATTGATATTAATATTAATATTAATGATATTAACAATATAAAGATTAATAATATTATAATCAATATTACTAATATAAATATCAATAATTATGTTAATTATATTAATAATATTAATATTAATAACAATGATATTGATATTAATAATAATAATACTAATATTATTATTAATAATTTTAGTAATAATTTTGTTGGTATTGATATTATTAGTGATTAATTTAATAATATTGATGAAAATATTACAATTAATATCATTGATATTACTATTGGTAATATTAATATTGTTAATAATAATATTAATAATATTGATATCAATAACAAGGATATTGATATTATTAATAATAATATTAATATTATTATCAATAATCTAAGTAATAATTTTGTTGGTATTGATATTATTAGTGATAAATTTAATAATATTAATTAAAACAATACAATTAATATCAATAATATTACTATTGGTATTATCATTATCATTATTAATAATAAAAATATCAATATTAACAATATTATTGTTAAAAATAATAATACTAATAATATTATCAATGTTAATAATGTTAACATTAATAATATTATTATTAAAAATATGTATATTTATATTATTAATAATAATGATAATAATAATAATGATAAAAATAATAATATAAATAAATATAATAATAAAAATAATATTAATGATAATGGTAATAGTAATAATATTAATAATAATGTTAATAATTTTAATATTAATATTAATAATATACATATTGGTAATATCAATATTGATAATGTTAATAATAATATCAATAATATTATCATAAATAACAACACTAATAACATTAATATTATTATAAATAATATTAATGTTAATAATAACAATATAAACAATATAATTATTGATAATTTTGAAAATATTACTATTAATAATATATATATATATATATATATATATATATATATATATATATATATATATATATATATATATATATATATATATATATATATATATATATATATATATATATATATATATATCAATATTAATAATAATAATATCAATGATATTAATAACGATAATATTAATATTATTAATATTAATAATAATAAAAATATTAATAATAATATTAATGATAATAATAAAAATATTAATAATACTATTATCAATATTAATGATATTAAGATTGATAATATGAATATTGATAATAATAATAAAAATAGTAGTATAAATATTGATATTAATAATTTTAACATAATTAATAATAATATTATTATTGATACAATCAATATTGATAATATCAATACTGATAATAATAATATTAATAATATCAATAATATAAATATCAATAATAATAATATTAATAATATTAATATTAATATTACAAATATAAATGATATTGATATTAATTATATTAATGCTACTATTGATAATATCAATAATACTATTAAAATAAATATTGATAATAATATTAATAATAATAATAATAAAAATCATATTAGCAATAATAATATTATTGATATTATTATTAATATTCATAATAATATTAATATTATCAATAATATTAATAATAATAATATGATTAATAATATCATTAATATGAATATTAATATTGATAATAATATTAATATTAATAATAATTATATTAATATTGATATTAATAATAATAATAATAATAATAATAATAATAATAATATAAATAATGTTAATATTGATATTAATAATATTAATATCAATACTATTAATACTAATATAATTAATATGAATTATACTAACATTAATAAAATTATTAATAATAATATTAATTTTAATAATTTTAATAATAATATCAATAATATTAATTTTAATAATATTTATATTAATAATATTAATTTTATTCAAATTTATATTATTAATATTAATAATAATAAGCCTAATAATAAATATAACATTAAAAATTATATTATTAATATTAATGATATTATTAATAACAATAATATTGATATTAATAAATTTAATATTAATAATATTAATGTTAATAATAATAATATCAATTATATCATTATTAATAACATTAATATTAATACTATTGATATTAAGAGTATTAATGTTGTAAATAATAATATTATAATTAATATTAACATTAATATAGTTAATGATAATATTAATAATAATAATAATAATAATAATAATAATAATAATAATAATAATAATAATAATAATAATAATATCAATAATAATATCATTATTAGTAATATTGATAATATTAATAATAAAAATATTAATATTATTAATATAAAAAATAATAATAATAATAATAATAATAATAATAATAATAATAATAATAATAATAATAATAGTATCAATATTAATAATAATATTAATAGTATTAATATTAACATTAATAATATCATACTTAATAATATTATTAATATTAATATTGATAATAATATCAATATTATCAATAACGTAATTAATATCAATAATATCAAAATTACTAAAATAAATATTAATGATAATAAAATTTATAAAATTATTAATCATAATAAGAATATTGATAATATTAATATTAATAATATTGAGAATAATAGTATTATTATCTATCATACAAGTATTATTAATATTTATATTATCAATATTATCAATAATCATATTATTAGGAATAATATTGATATTAATATTTATAATATTCACAATAATAATATTAATAATATTAATATTGATAATATTAACATTAATATTAGTATTAATTTTGATAATAAAAGAATTACTATCAATAATAATGTTAATGATGATATTAATAATAATATTAATATCAAAAATAATATTGATATTAATATTAATATTAACATCAATATTAATATCAATAATAATAATATTAATAATATCAATATTAATAATTTCAATATTTATGTTAATAATATTGATAATAATATCAATAATATTAACATTAATATTGTTATTAATAATATTATATTAATATTAATATTACTATTACTATTAATATTAATATTACTATTACTATTAATATTATTCATACTGATAATATTATTATCAATAGAATTAATAATAATAATAATAATAATAATAATAATAATAATAATAATAATAATAATAATAATAATAATAATAATAATATCAATGTTTATATTAATATTAATAGTAATTTCAATAACAAAAATAATATTAAAATATTAATAATATGAATAAATTCAATCATTTCAATAACCCTCATAATATTAATGATATTATTAATGTTAATAATATTATTAATATTAAGGATATTAATGACATTATTAATATTAATAATATTAGTATTCATAATATTATCATTATTATCAATAATATTATTATGAATAATAATGTTAATAATAATGTTAATATTAATTTTTATCAATAATATCAATATTAATAATGTTTTTCTTACTAATACTATTAATAATAATAATAATAATAATAATATTAATAATAATAATGATAATAATAATATCAATATTAATATTGATAATAATCTTTTTATTATTATGATATTAATAATATTAATAATAACATAAATAATCTTAACATTAATATTATTGATATTATTGTAAATAATATAATCTTTGATATTAATATTAATAATAATAATTTAAATATCAATATTAATATGAATTATATTAATATTATTATTTATATTAATAATAATAATATTGATATTAATATTATTAATATAAATCTTAGTATTATTAATATTAATCCTAATATTAATAAAACTAGTATTACTATTGACAAGTTTTTAATGATATTAATATTATAATGTTAATAATATCAATATTGATAACAAGATTATTATTAATTAAAATAATGATAATCTTAATGATATTAATGTTATTTCGATTAATATTGATATTATATTAATGATTATATCATTATTATTGACATTAATGATGATAATATTAATATTAATGTTATTATTATTAATATTAATAACAATAATATTAAAAATATTAATATTAATAATATTTGCATTGATAATATTACCAATAATAATAATAATATTAATATTAATCATATTGGTATAAATATTTTTAATATTTTTATTAATATTATTAATATCAATAATATTATTATCAATATTATTATCATCAATATTATGAATAATATTATCAATATCATTATTGATAATATAAATATTATTATTAATAATGATAATGATGATAATAGTAATAAAAATAATATTATTATTATTAAAATAAATTCTATTATTAAAATTAAAATTATATTGATAATAAAATAAATATTAATATTAATATTGATAATATTATGATTAATATTATTATTATTAATATTAATAATGATATTTATAATATTTATAATAATATGAATAATATTAATTATAATATTCATAATTACAATATCAATAATATTAATATTAAGAGTATTAATAATATTATTAAAAATAATAATAATGTTAATATTGATATTTTAATATTAATATTAACAATATTAATATTGATAATATTGATAATATTATTAATAATATTAATATCATTATAAAAAATATTAATACTAATATTAATAATATTTTGAAGTAATATTAATATTAATAATGTTAATAATATTAATATTAATAATATTAATCTTAATAATAATGATAATAATATCTATAATAATATTACTATTAATATTGATATTAATAATAATAATATTAATGATACTAATATCAATAATATTATTATTAATATTAATATCAATATTATTAATATTGATAATATACATATTGAAATTCATAATATTATTATTAATATTTTTAATAATAATTTTAGTATTAATAATACTAATAATAATATCAATGTTAATAATGTTAATATTAACAATAATATTAATATTATTAATATTTACTTCAATATTAATAATACTAATAGTAATATTAATATTAATGATTTTCATTTAATTATTTATAATATTAATATTAATAATATTATTAATAACGATATTAATATTAATAATAATAATATCAATAATATTATTAATAATAATATTAATATTAATAATATTATTATTAATAATATTGATGTTATTAATATTAATATTAAAGATATTAATATTATTAATAATAATGATAATAATAATATTATTATTGATAATATGATTATTAATATTAATGATATTAATAATATTAATATTACATTTGATAATATTTTTATAATAATATTAATGTTAATAATATTAATACTATTAATATTAATATTATTAATATTAATATTAATAATAATAATATTAATATTATGAATAATAATAATAATATTATGAATAATATTAATGAAAATAATATTAATATTAATATTATTATTATCAATATTAATAATATTAGTATCAATAATATTAATTATATTGATATGATTAATATTAATAATATTAAATTTAATATTATCAATATCAATAATGATAATTATAATAATACCAATAATATTAATATTAATAATTTTAATAATATCAATACAATTAATTTTAACTATATTTTTATTGATAATATTAATATCAATAATATAAATATTAATAATAACAATATTGATAACATAAATATTTTAATGTTAATATCAATATTATTAATATTAATAATAATAATAATGTTAATAATATAATCATTAATATTAATAATATTAATATTATTAATATCAATATTAATATTAATAATGGTAATAATTTCACTATTATTAATATCAATAATGATAGTATCGACATTAATAATATTAATATTAATAATACTAATATTAATAATATTATTATTATTAACATTAATAATAATATTAATAACATTAATATTAATAATATTAATATTAATAATATCATTATTAATAATATGCATATTATTATTATTAATAATAATATTAATACATACATACATATACCAAGGCACTTCCCCAAATTTTGGGCAGTAACCGACATCAAACAAATGAAACAGAAAAGGTAACCTCTTCTCTCTACGTTCCTTACAGCCTAACAAGGGACTCAACCGAGTTCGGTTTGTATTGCTAGGGGTGCCACAGCCCACCCTCCCCCGTTAGCCACCACAGATGAAGCTTCATAACGCTCAATCCTCTACTGCTTCTACCTGCATGGTCTTCCAAGGCACCGGAGGAACCAGCAGAGCCTACTGGAACAACATCACAATCGCTCGCCATTCATTCCTATTTCTAGCACGCTCTTTTGCCTTTCTCACTTCTATCCTCTTATCACCCAGAGCTTTCTTCACTCCATCCATCCACCCAAACCTTGGCCTTCCTCTTATACTTCTCCCTTCAACTCTTGCATTCATTCCCCTTCTTTAGCAGACAGCCATTTTCCAAATTCTCAACATGGCCAAACCACCTCAACACATTCATATCCACTCTAGCTGCTAACTCATTTCTTACACCCGTTCTCACCCTCACTACTTCGTTCCTAACCCTATTTTCTCGAGATACACCAGCCATACTCCTTAGACATTCCATCTCAAACACATTCAATTTCTGTCTCTCAGTCACTTTCATTCCCCACAACTCCGATCCATACATTACAGTTGGTACAATCACTTTTTCATACAGAACTCTCTTTACATTCATGCCCAACCCTCTATTTTTTACCTCTCCCTTAACTGCCCCCAACACTTTGCATCCCTCATTCACTCTCTGACCTACATCTGCTTCCACAACACCATTTTCTGCATCAACAGACCCCAAGTACTTAAACTGATCCACCTCCTCAAATAACTCTCCATTCAACATGACATTCAACCTCGCACCACCCTCCCTTCTCGTATATCTCATAACCTTACTCTTACCCACATTAACTCTCAACTTCCTTCTCTCACACATCCTTCCAAAATCTGTCGCTAATTGGCCAAGCTTCTCTTCCACGTCTGCAACCCGTACAGTATCATCCGCAAACAACAACTGATTTACCTCCCATTCATGGTCATTCTCGTCTACCAGTTTTAATCCTCGTCCAAGCACTCGAGCATTCACCTTTCTCACCACTCCATCAACATACAAGTTAAACAACCACAGCGACATCACACATCCCTGACTCAGCCCCACTCTCACCGGAAACCAATCGCTCACTTCATTTCCTATCCTAACACATGCTTTACTACCTTTGTAGAAACTTTTCCCTGCTTGTAACAACCTTCCACCAACTCCATATAACCTCATCACATTCCACATTGCTTCCTTATCAACTCTATCATACGCTTTCTCCAGATCCATAAACGCAACATACACCTCCTTACCTTTTGCTAAATATTTCTCGCATATCTGCATAAATAAAAATATGATTCATACAACCCCTACCTCTTCTAAAACCACCCTGTACGTCTAAGATTGCATTCTCTGTTTTATCCTAAATCCTATTAATCAGTACTCTACCATAGACTTTTCCCACCACACTCAACAAACTAATACCCCTTGAATTACAACACTCATACACATTTCCCTTACTCTTATATAGTGGTACAATACACGCACAAACCCAATCTACTGGTACCATTGACAACACAAAACACATTAAACAATCTCACCAACCATTCAAGTACAGTCACACCCACTTCCTTCAACATATCAGCTCTCACACCATCCATACCAGATGCTTTTCCTACTCTCGTTTCATCTAATGCTCTCCTCGCTTCCTCTCTTGTAATCTCTCATCTCCTATCACCGGCACCTCAACACCTGCAACAGCAATTATATCTGCCTCCCTATTATCCTTATCATTCAGTAAACTTTCAAAATATTCCGCCCACCTTTTCCTTGCCTCCTCTCCTTTCAACAATCTTCTATTTCCATCTTTCACTGTCTCTTCAATTCTTGAACAAGCCTTCCTTACTCTCTTCACTTCTTTCCAAAACTCCTTATTCTCTTCATATGAATGACCCAATCCCTGACCCCACCTCAGGTCAGCTACCCTCTTTGCCTCACATACCTTGCGATTTACTTCCATATTTTTCTCTCTATATCTTTCATACTTTTCTACACTATTACTCTGCAGGAATTCTTCAAAAGCCCTCTTTTTCTCTTCCACTATTACCTTCACTCCTTCATTCCACCATTCACTGCCCTTCCTCATGCTGGCTCCAACAATCTTCTTGCCACACACATCACTTGCCATCCCAACAAAATTTTCTTTTACTAACTTCCACTCCTCCACTAAATTGCCTGTTTCTCTTACTTTCACTTCGTCATATGCTCTTTTCAACCTTTTTTGATATTTACTCTATTCCCCCACTCTTTTACTACAACTAATTTTCCTTCCACCAAAAAATGATCAGATATACCGTTAGCCATACCCCTGTATACGTACACGAGTTTCAATCTTCCAAATATTCTTTTAGTTATCAACATATAGTCCATCAACACCCTTTCTACCACTCTTCCATTTGCCACTCTTACTCATGTATACTTTTTTTTTTTATCTTTCTTTTAGAAAAAGCTAGAATTTGTCACCATCTCTTGCTCAACACAGATATCAACCAGTCTCTTACCACTCTCATTTTCACCTGGTACGCCATACTTCCCAATGATACCTTCTACCTCTACAGTGGCCACTCTAGCATTTAAGTCACTCATGACAACTAAATAATTCCTTTTACCCAGTCCTTCTACACACCTAGTTAATTGATTCCAGAACTCATTGCGCTCTTCTTCACTTTGTTCACAACCTGGCGCATACGCACTGACAAAAGCCCAACATTCCCTACCCAACCTAACCCCTACCAACATTAACCTAGATAATATCACCTTCCATTCCACTACTTTACCTGTCATCCATTCACTCAGCAATAAAGCTACACCTTCTCTTGCTCTTCCCCTTTAAATCCAAGACACTCTACCAGACATTTCACCAACCATCACTTCACCTTTCTCATTTATCTTTGTCTCACAAAAAGCCAATATATCCATCCTTCTATTCCTAAACATACTTCGTATCTCACATCTTTTACTCTATCGTACTGCATCGACGTACATTCAAAAACCCCAAAACTAGAGTCCGGGGAGCAGTCAATCTCACCAGAGCTCCACTTCTTTGATGTCTCACAAGATTAAAATAGAGGAGAGAGGGTTCCCAGCCCCTTAGTACAGTCCCTTTCAGTCGCCTCTTATGACACGCAAGGATAAGTTGGCACTATTCTAATTGTTTTTATGCTCCCGCGGCCACATATCAATAATATTAATGATAATATTAATATATAATAATAATAATAATAATTAAAATGATAATATTAATAATAATAATATTAATATTAATAATGGTATTATTAATAATTTTATTATTAACAATGTTAATATTTATAGTTTTATTATAAATAATATTAATATGATTAATATCAATATAATTATATTAATATTAGTAATATTGATAGTATTAATATTAATAATACCAATATGAATAATATTAATAATAATGATATTGATGATATTGATATTAATAATATTAGTAATAATAATATTAATAATATTATTATTAGAACTTCAATAATATTAATAATATTAATATTAATATTAATAGTAATATTAATAATATTATTAATATTATTATTAACAATATTAATAATACAAATATTAATAATAATATAAATAATATTCATATTAATATAAATATAAATAATATTAATATTATAAGTATCAAAATTTATAATAATAATATTAATATTATCAATATGAATAATATTAATGATATTAATAATAATATTAATAATATTATTGATACTACTATTAACAATATTAAAATTAATAATAACAACATTATTAATAACAATATTGATAATATTAATATTATTAATATTAATAATATTGATAATATTAATATTAATAATAATAATATTAATATTAATATTGTTAATAATAATAATAATATCGATATTAATAAAAATATTAATATTGATAATGATAATAATATAAATATTAACATTAATATTTATAATATTAATTTTAATTTTAATAAAATTACTATTGATATAAATATTAATTTAAATTCTAATAATAAAAGTATTCATATTAATATAAATATCAATATTCATATTGATAATTTTAATCTTGATGATATTAATACCAATATTAACAATATTACTAGTAGTAATATTAATAATATTAATATTAATAATATTAATATTAATATTATTAGGAGTAATAATGTTATCAATTATAATATTAATGATATTGATAACGATATTAATATTGATGATATCAATATCAATGATATTATAATTAATAATATCAATACTAATAATAACAATATTAATAATATTAATATTGATAATATTAAAATTATTATTAATAATATTGATATTGATATTAATAATATTAATAATAATATTATTATTATTATCAATAATGATATTAATAATAATACTAATAGTAATAACTATATTAACATTAATAATAATATTAATATTATTGTTAATATTACTATTAATAATATTACTGATAATATTAATACAAATATTATAAATATCAATAATATTACTATATTTGTTATTGATATTATTAGTAATAATATTTTTAATATTAATATTAATAATAATATTAATAATATCAAAGTAAACAATATTAATAATAATATAAATAATAAAATTAATATTAGTACTGATATAAAAAATATTAATAATATTAATATCAATAATATTGATAGTAAGAATAATAATATTAATAATATTGATATTAATAACCATAATATGAATAATTTTAATAATATTAATATTATTAATATTAATAATGATAATATTAGAAATATTTCTAATGATAATATTAATAATAATAATAATAACAATATTGATATCAATAATAATGATTTTATTATTAATATTAATAACATTAATATAAATAAAATTACTATTAATAATATTAATATTATAATATTAATATTTATAATATTAATATTATTAGTAATAACATCGATAATATTGATAATATTATTATTATTAACAAAATTATTTCAATATAAATATTATTAAAATTGATAATAATATTATTGAAACTAGTATTAATAATAATGTTAATAATATTGTTAATATTAATATTGATATTATTAATATAAATATTAATATTATTATTGATAATGTTAATAAAATTATTGATATTAAGTATATTAAAAATAATTTTGATAACATTAATTTAATGATAAAATTAAGGATTAAGATTACTATTAGTAATATTAATATTAATAATAATAAAATTAATATTGATAATAATGATATCACTACTAATAATATTAATATCAATAATATGAATATTGATAATATTAATATTATAAATATTAATAATATTAACATTAATAATATTATCATTAATAATATTATTGATAATAATAATAATAATAATAATAGTAATAATAAAAATAATAATAATAATAACAAAATTAATAATATTAATTATATTATTATTAATAATGTTAAAATTAATAAAATGAATATAAATAATATTAATGTTGATAATATTATTATTGATAATTTCAATATAATCATTAATATTAATAACTTTGATAATATTAATATTAATAATATTAATATCAATATTAATACTGACAATATTAATAATATTAACATCAATAATAATAATAATAATAATAATAATAATAATAATAATAATATTAATATTGATAATATTAATAATAATGATATTAATAATATTAATATAAGTAATGTTAATATTAATAATCTAATTATTAATAATAATATTAATAATATTACAATTAATAATAATAATATTAATAATATGTATATTGATATTATTGATAATATCAATACTAATATTTTTAATAATAATATCAATGATAACAATATCAATATAATGATATCAACAATATTAGAATTTATAATAACAATATGAAAAAATTAATAATAATAATATCAATATTGATAATATTAATATTTATAATATTAATGATATTAATATCAATAATAATAATATTAAGAATATAAATATTAATAACATCAATAGTAATAATATTAATATTAATAATATTGATAATGAAATTAATATTAATATTATTATTAATATTAATAATATCAATAATAATAATATCAATGCTAATATTAATACTAATATTTTTATTAATATAAATAATACTGTTAATATCAATACTATTATTAATAATAATTTTTGAAATAATAACATTAATATCAATATTAATTATGTAATTGATAAAATTACTAGTAATATTAATATTAATAATAAGATTGATTATATTAATATCAATATCAATAATAAAAATAATAATATTAATCATAATAATATTAATATGAATGTAAACAATATTAATATTAGTAATATTAATTATATAATCATTAATGTTAATGTTAAAATTATTAATATTAATAATATTAATATTTATCATAATCATTATATTAATAAAAGCGATATTGATAATAATGATATTAATATCAATGATATTATTAATAATAATATTAATATTAATAATACTAATATTAATAATAATATTAATAATAGTAATATTAATAATATTGATATTAATATTAATAATATTTATAATAATATTAATGATAATACTAAGAGCAATGATAATATTAATATTTTTAATAATATTATTATAAAAAATATGAGTACTAATAATATTATTGATAATATTAATAATGATTATATTAATATTAATATTAGTATTAGTATTAATATTAATATTAATAATATTAATATCAATAACATTAATATTATTGATATTAATATTAACGATAATAGTATTATTAATATTAACATTAATAACAATATTAATAATATTAAAGATATCAATACTAATAATAATATAAATAATAACATTAATAATAATAATATTAATACTAATATTAATATTAATAATAATAATATGATTAATAGTAATAACATTAATAATATTATTATTAGTAATAATGATTTAAAGAACATTTTTAATGATAATATTAATAATAGTAATATTAACAATAATAATATTAACAATAATAATTTCAATATTAATAATATTAATATTAATATAAATAAAAATATTATTTATAATAATTATATTGATAATAGGGATTTTTATGATAATATTAATATTAATGATGATATTGATATTAATAATAATAATAATAACAATATGAATATCATTAATATCAATATTATTATTGATATTATTATTTTTAATAATAATGTTAATAATAATATTATTATTAGTAGTAGTAATATAAATAATAATATTAATAATGTTATTGATATTATTTATATTATTTTTTATTAAAAATAATATCAATAATAATAATATTAATAATAAAAATAATATGATTAAAATTACTAATAGTAATATTAATAGTATTATCAATATCATTATTATTATTAATAATATTGAAAAAAATATTAATAATATTATTATTAATACTAAGAATAATAATACTATTAATATCAATTTTACAAATATTAAAAATAACAATAATAATAATAATAACAATAATAATAATAATAATAATAAAATGATAATATTAATAATAACTAATAAAAATAATAATAATAATAATAATAATAATAATAATAATAATAGTAATAATAATAATAATTATTATTATTATTATTATTGTTAATACTAATATCAAAATTTATATAATAACATTATTATCAATAATAATATCAATAATATTAATAAAAACAGTATTAATAATGATGGTATTTATATTAATATGATGAATAAAAATATTAATATTAATTATATTAATATCGAAAATATAATTACAAATAATATTTATATTGATAATATTAATATTTTTGATATTAATATGAATAATATTAATATTAATAATAATAATATCATTAAAATAAATATCTAAAATGTTAATATTAATAGCATTAATGTGAATAATATTATTATTATTAATATTTGTAATAATAATATTCATAATAATAACTTTTATAATATTAATAATATTGATATTAATAATATTAGTTTTAATAATATTTCCATTAATAATATTAATATTATTAATATTTTTATTAATGTCTATTAATATTAATATCATTAATATTAATATTATTATTATTATTATTATTATTATTATTATTATTATTATTAATATTATTGATATTATTAATATTGATATCAGTATTGATATTTTTAATCTTAATAAAATTAATACTAATATTATTAATATTAATATTATTATTGATAATATTAATGTTAATTATATTAATATTAATATTAGTATTAGTAATAATACTAATATTAATAATATTAATATCAATAACATTAATATTATTGATATTAATATTAACAATAATAGTATTATAAATATTAATACTAATAATGATATTAATGATATTAAAGATATCAATATTAATAATAATATAAATAATAACATTGATTATATTAAAGATATCAATATTAATAATAATATCAATAATACTAAAGTTATCAATAATAATAATATAAATAATAATATTAATAATAATAATATTATTAATATTAATGATAATATTAATTATATTAATAATATTAATATTATTATTATTAATAATAATAATATAAAAAGATTTTAATGATAATATTAATAATAGTAATATTAACAAAAATAATATTAATAATAAGAATTTTATTATTAATATTAATAACATTGATATAAATAAAACTATTATTAATAATTATTATATTTAAGATATGGATATTTATAATATTAATATTAATATCAATGATAATAATATTAATTATAACAATATTAACAATATGAATATTATTTATGTTAATATTAATATCATTGATAGTATTAATAATTATAATGTTAATGATATTATTAATATCAATATTAATATTCATAATATTGATATTATTATTAATAATAATATTAATAATGTTAATAATATTATTAATATTAATATTATGAAGAATAATATTGATAATATTAATATCAATAATAACATTAATATGATTAAAATTACTATTTGTAAAAGTAATATTAATAATAATGATATAAATATTATTAATGTTAATATTACTAATATCAATAAAATTAATATTGATAATATCATTATCAATAATATGAAGGATAATACTAATTTTACAAATATTAATAATAATAATAATAATAATAGTAAAAATAATAATAAAAATAATAATAATAATAATAATAATAATAATAATAATAATAATAATAATAATAATGATATTACTATTAATATTAATAATAATAATATCAATAATAATAGTACTTATATGAATAATGTTAAAATTAATAATATTTTTATTATTAATAATATCAATAATATTGCTTTTGATAATATTGATATTAATAATATCAATATTATAATAATAATAATATTAAAAATAATAATATTAATATCATTATCCATAATAATATTACTAATATAATAATATCCATAATATTTGAATTAATAATAACAACATAAATAATATCAACAATAATAATATCAATAATAATAATATCAATATTAATAATAACAATAATAATAATAATAATAATGATAATATAGATATTAGTAATATTAATAGTAATAATATCAATATTTATAATCTTGATGTTAATAATATTAATAATGTCATGAATAATATTATGATCAATTATATTAAAATTAAAATTAATATTAATAATATTAATATTATTAATAATATCATAATTATTGATAATATTAATATTAATATGAATAAAGATATTAATATCAATATTAATATTAATAATAATAATGATATTAATATCAATGTTAATATTGATATTAATAATATTAAGAATCAAATAATTATTAATTAAATTAATATTAGTAATAATAATATTATTAATAGTAATATTAATATTAATAATATTAATATTGATAATATTAATATTGATTATATTATTATTTATAATATTAATATTATTATTAATAATATTGATTATATTTATATCAATATTATTAATATTAATAATAGAAATATTAATATTTATATTGAAAATATCAATGATAATATTAATTTAATTATTCATATTAATATTAATATAAATATTGATAATAGTAATATCAATATTATTATCAATATTAATAGTAATGATAATAATAATATAAATGATGATATTAATATCAATATTAATAATAATAATATTGATATGGATATTAATATTAATATTAATAATATTAATATTAGATGTTAACAATAATAATATTAATATTAATTATATGAACATTAGTAATTTTATTAATATTAATAATATTATTATTGATTATTTTAATGTTAATAATATTAAAATTAATATTGGTAATATTTGTATTAAGATATTATTATTAATAATATTAATTATATTAATATTAAAAATATTGATATTAATATTAATAGTATTAATATTGATAATATGAAAAATAATATTATTATTAATATTAATAGTAATAATAATAATATTAATGATATTGATGATAACAATATCAATTATATTAATATTAATAATATTATTAATATCTTTAATATCATTAATATTAATGATGATAATATTAATATTAAGAATATTCTTTTTAATAATATTATTATTTCCAATATTAATGTTAATAATATTATTATGAATAATATGAATATTTGATATATGATTATTAATAATATCAATATAAATAATATTAATATTGTTAATATTAACATTAATAATATTATTAATCATAATAATATTAGTATTAATAATAATAATGATAATAACAATACTAATATTAATGATATTATTATTAATAATAGAATTGATAATATTAATAATAATATTAATATTAATAATGATATTCATATTAAAAATATTATTATTAATAAGATTAACACTAATAATACAAATATTATTAATATCATTATTGTTAATATTAATAATATCAATATTAATATAATATTATTAATATTGATAATAATAATAATATCAATAATATTAATAAAAATATTGATAGTGATGGTATATATATAAATATGATCAATAAAAATATTAATATTGATAATATTAATATAAATGATATTAATATTGATAATATTAATATTATTATATAATATTAATATTATAAATAATAATATTATTAAAGTAAATATTAATAATAATAATATTAATAATATTATTATTAATAACATCAATATCTAAACAGTTAATATTAATAGCATTAATGTGAATAATATTATTATCTATAATATTAGTAAAAAAATATTATTAATCATAATTTCAATAATATTAATAACATTAATATTATTAATATTAATTTTCATAATATTTTCATTAATAATAATAAATTTATTAATATTTTTATCAATGATATCAAATAATATTAATATTATTAATGGTAATATTAATATTAATATTATTATTATTATTATTATTATTATTATTATTATTATTATTATTATTATTAATCTTGATATTAGTATTGATATTATTAATCTTAATAATATTAATATTAATATCATTAATATTAATATTATTGTTAATACCAAAATTAATATCAATATTAATTATGATAATTTTTTTATTAATATTATTGATATTGATGATAATGTTATCAATTTTAATATAAATATTAATATTAATATTATTAATATATTAATAAATATTTATGTTATTAATATTTATATTATAAAAATTAATACTATAAATATCAATAGCAATATTATTAACATTAAAATCTTTAAAATTAATATTAATATTATTAATAATATTAATATCAATATTATTAATATTAATAATTATGATGTAAATATTATTAATATTATCGATAACAATAATATTAATATTAATACTTACAATATTAATGTTATTAAAATTAATATTATTAATATTTATATCATTGATAATAATATTAATATTACTAAAATTTATATTGTTACTATTATAATAATATTATTATTATAAATATTATCAATTTTAATATTGTCAATATCTATATTATTAATATAATAATAATATTAATGTAAATGATGATATTATCAATATTAATATTATTAATATTTTTATTATTAATATAAATATATTTAATAATAACATTGTTAATATTAATAATATTATTAATATTAGTACTATTATTATTATTATTAATATTATCAATATTAATATAGTTATCATTAGCATCATTAATTAAAATATCAATATTATTGATATTCATATTATCAATATTTATATTAATAAAATTAATATTACATTTATTATCAATATTATTATTATTATTATTATTTTTATTATTAGTATCAATAATAATATTAATATTATAATATCAATATTATCAATATTGATATTTATATCATTAATATCAATATTACTAATATTATTATTAATATTTACATTATTAATGTCCTTATTTTAAATATTAATTCTAATAATATAAATATTATTAATATCAATAATAATATTGTTATTAATATTGATATTATTAATATTAATAATAATATTAATATTACTAATATTAAGATTAATAATAATAATACTATTGATATATATATATATATATATTAATATTATTTATATTAATATTATATCAATAATATTCATATTATTGATATTAATATTGATAATATTAATTTTAATATTATTAACATTAGTATTATTAATATTGATATACTTAATATCATTATTATTTTTATTAATATTATTAATATTGATAAAATCAGTATTAAGTTATCAACATTAATATCAACATTTTTAGTATTAATATTAATAACATCATTATTTATATTAGTAATATTAATATTAGTAATATTAATGTAATTGATATTAGTATTAATATTATTATCAATATTAATTATAATATTTATATTAATAATATCATTTTTATCAATATTATTATCAATATTCTTAATATTATTACCATTAATATTATTAATAATGATAATAATATCAATATTATTAATATTGTTATAATATTAATATTAATAATATTATTATTAATAAAAAATATTATCATTAATATGGATATTGATAATAATAATATTAATATTATTATTTTTATTGTTATTATTATCATTAATAATATTATTAATATTCCTATTATCAATATTAATATTATGGAAATTAATACTAATATTGATAATATTATTATTATTATAATAATTATTTCATAAATGATATCAACAATAATATTACAAATATTAGTATTACTCTTAATAATACTATTAATATTATCAATATTAATATAAATTATAATATCATTTTTGATAATAATAATATCAATATTGATAATTATATCAATAGTATTAATATTACTAATAATATTAATATTAAGATTAAGATCAATAATAATATTATTATTGATATATTTATCATTGATATTTTCATTATTATTATCATTAATATCATTAGTATTATTATTATTAGTATCAATATTATAAATAATATTATTATTAATATTGATATCAATATTTATTAATATTATTAATATTGATATAAATATTATGAATATCAATATTAATAATAATAATAATAATAAAATTAATGATATTAATATATTATTGATACTATTATAATCATTATTAATATAACTGATAGCAATATTAATATTGATATTATTAATAATATTATTATTATTAATATTAATAATAATGTTATTAATAATGATATTATTATTACTATTAATAATAATACTATTAATATTGATATTACTAAAATTATTAATATTATTACCCTTATTATTAATATTATCGATAATAGTATTATTGATATTAATATCAATATTACTATTATTAATATTAGGTATCATTATTAATATTATTAATATTATTAATAATATTATTTTCATTATCTATATTATTATTATTAATACTAATATGATTAAAAATGATATTATTGATGATAATATTAATAATATTCATATCATTTATATTAATATCATGAATATTATTATTAATATTTATATTATATTAATAATAATTTTAATATTAATATTATCAATATCAATATTATTGTTATTAACCTTAATATTAATAATAATAATTTAAATTTTAATAATTACATAATTATTATCAATATTAATATCATTTTTAATAATATTTCTTATATCAATAATATTAATATTAATGTTAATATTATTATATTAATATTAATATTATTATTAATATTAATAATAATATTAATATTAGTATTATTATTATTCAAATTCTTAATATCTATAATAATATCAATATTATAAAAATAATATTAATATAATTAATATCAATATTAATATTATTATTATTGTTATTATTATTATTAATATCAATATTAATAAAATCAATATTATTAATCTTAATATTATTATTTTTAATATTAATAACATTATTATTGATTTTAATATTTATATTATTAATATTATTATTATTATTATTATAACAATATTAATAAATTTATATTATTAAAAATAATATTGATATTTTTCATATAAACTATATTTAATATTAATAATAATTTTGTTATTAACAATATTAATCTTATCAAAATCAATATTATTACTATTAACATTATTAATTTTAATAATATTATGATTATAATAATATTATTAACACTGATATTAACATTATTAATAATAATGTTAATATTATTAATATTGATATTATCAATACTAATATTATTAATATTATCATCACAAATATTAAAATCATTAATATTATTATTATTAATATAAATATTGATATTACTACTATTAATATTATTAATATTAATATTTTTAATAACAATAATTATTATTATTATTATTATTATTATTATTATTATTATTATAGATATTATTATTAATATCGTTTATATTATTAATATTATCAATATTATTAATATCAATATTATTAATATTAATGTTAATATTGATATTAATAATATTATTATTAATACTAATATATTCGATATAAATATTAATATTTTTAACATTAATATTGATATTAGTCGTATTGATATTGATATTATTAATATTATTATTATTTATATTATTAATGCTATTATTATTGATAATTATAATACTAAGATTAATATCATTTATATTCTATTATTAATATTAATATTATTATTAATGTTAATAATATTGATATTAATATTGATAGTATTATGATTATTATTAATGCAATATTAATATTATTAATAATAATATTAATATGATTATTAATATAAATATTATTATTATCAGTATAAATATTATTATTATTAATATTAATTTTATAATATTAGTACTATTAATATTAATATTTATATTAATGATATTATTATTATTAGCATTAACATTACTATTATTAATAATGATATTATAAATATTGATATTATTAATAATAATATTATTAATATTATTCATAATAATATTATTAATATCATTATTAATATTATTGATATTGATGTTAGTAATAATAGTATTAATATTAATATCATCAATAATAATATTAATTTCAATATTATAAATTTTAATGCTATTAATATTAATATTATTAATATAAATATCAATATAAATATTAATATATATATATATATATATATATATATATATATATATATATATATATATATATATATATATATATATAAGTATATATATATATATATATATATATATATATATATATATATATATATATATATATATATATATTAATAATAGTACTATTAGTGTTAGTAATAATATTATTATTATTAATAAGATTAATGTTATTGATATTATATTATTAATGTTGTTAATATAAAAATCAATATTGATATTATTAATGGTAATTTAATTGATTTTACTATTATTGATATTGATATTATTAGTATTAATACAATTAATAATAATATTATTGATACTAATATTACTGATATTAATTTTTCTAATAATAAAATTATCAATATTAATATTATTGATGTTAATATTATTGAAATTAATAGTAATACTATAATAATAACATTAATATATATATATATATATATATATATATATATATATATATATATATATATATATATATATATATATATATATTAGTAATAATATTATTAATATTGATATATATATATATATATATATATATATACATATATATATATATATATATATATATATATATATATATATATATATATATATATATATATATATATATATATACATATATATATATGTATATATATATATATATATATATATATATATATATATCAATATTAATAATATTATTACTAATAAAAATATGAATGTTATTATATCAATATTATTATTATCAATATTGATATCAATATTAATATTATTAATAATATTGTTATTATTAATATTAATATTAATATCTTTATTAATAATATTAATATTATTATCATAAGTACTATCATTATTGATATAATTAATAATCATATTATTAATATTATTATCCTAATATTAATATAAATATTATATATAAAAATATTGTTGATATTAATACTGATGTTATTGATATTAATAATAATATTATCAATATTAATATTAGTATTAGTAATAATAAAATTATTCAATAAAAATATTTTTAACATTAATATTAATATTAATATTATCAAAATTGATATTAATAATTATAGTATTAATATTAATATTATCAATAATAATATTAATATGAATATTATTAATATTAATGTTGATATTAATATTATTAATATGAATATTAATATTATCAATATCAATATTGATATTGTTAATATTAATATTAATATTATTAATAATATCATTATCAATATTAATATTGATATTATTAACGTTAATATTATTGATATTACTATTTTTCATAATAATAATATTAATATTTATATTATTAATAATAATATTATTAATATTAATACTATTGATGTTGATAATATTAATGTTATTATCATTATTAATATAAACATTACTAATAATGATATTATCATTAATATTATCAACATTGATATAAATATAAAAATTAATGATAATATTGATATTAATATTAATATTAATATTAATACAAATATTAATATTAATATCAATATTAATAATAATATTAATATCAATATCAATATTGATAATAATATTAATATAAATGTTAATATCAATATTATTATTAATAATATTATCAATAATAATATTAATACTCATTAATATTAACATTAATACTATTAATAATAATATCAATATAAATATTAATATTAATATTAATATCAATATCAATATTATTACTAATAGTATTATAAATTTTAACATTATTAATATTAATGTTATTGATATTAATATTATTAATATTAATACTATTAATATTAATATTATTCATATTAGTATTATTAATATTCACAATAACATTATTGATGTTATTAATATTATTGATATTAGTATTAACAATGCTAATATTATTAATATTAATGATAATATTAACATTATTTGTATTAATATTAATAGTAATATTAATATTATTAATAACGATATTAATATTAACATTAATAATTAATATTAATATTAATATTAATATTAACGATATTAATATTAACATTAATAATTAATATTAATATTAATATTAATATTAATATCAATAATAATATTATTATTAATAGTATTAATAATAATAATATTATTAATGATAATATTATTGATATTAATATTAACAATATTATGAATGTTGATATTATTAATATTATTTTCATGTATTAATATTAATATTATTCATTTTATTATTATTAATATTAATAATAATATAATTAATATTAATATTATCAATATTAATATTACTAATATTATTAATAATATCAACATTATTAATATTAATATTAACATTATCAATATTAATATTCATATTAATATTAATAATATTAATATTAATGTCAATTTTAATATTAATATTAATATTAATAGTATTAATATCAATATTTTCAATGTAAATATTATTATTAGTATTAACATTAATACTAATATTAATAATGATAATAATAATAATAATAATAATAATAAGATTATTAATAATAATATTAATATCATCAATGTCATTATTGATATTAATATTATTAATATTATTATTATTATTATTATTATTATTAATATTATCAATATTAATAATAATATCAATATTATCAATATTAATATTAATACTAATATCAATACTATTAATATTAATAATAATATTAATATTTTATAATATTAACATTGTTATTATCGTTTTTATTATTAAAAATAATATTATTAATAATTATATGAATAAAATTAATATAGATGATATTAATATTGATATTATTGATATTAATAGTAATATTAATAATATTAATATATTAATATTAATATTATTAACATTAATATTAATAATATTAATATTATCAATATTAATAATATTGATATTAATATTTTTAATATTAATGTTATTATTATTAATATTAATAATATTAATATCAATGTTAATGTTATTAATATTAATATTAATATTAATATTATTAAAAATAATATTATTAATATTAATATTATTAATAATGAAATAAATAATAATATTATTAATATTGATATCAATATTGTTAATATTAATACTATTGATATTAATATTATTAGTATTCATGATTATAATAATGATTATAATTATAATAAGACAATTCCTATCAATCACTAAAAACTAGCAGCAGAAGAGGATCGCCAAATATCCTCTTCAACAGCTTAATCATTGTTACCGCATGTGAAAAACCCTGTCATCTGAATGGATCCATAAACTTTTCAAGTATTGTAAACCGTGTGGTGACGCACAGTTTAGCAGTGCATTCCGTTTGGAAATCACTATAGTCCCGTATCCTTCCGCATTGTTATTTTTCCCAGCGTGTGAGGGGCCTCATTGGGCTACATTGATATCTAAATCGCTTGATCTCAACAGCACGGTTTCAAACCGCTTGTATAAAGTACAGTGATATACCTACTCATACTTCAGACTGACCTCTAATGGGAACATGAGTAAGTTAAGCATAAACACAATGGTACATACTAAAAACTGGCATCGCAGTGGTTCCCAGTAGATGTATATCTACGCATACGGCCTTTACTCTTCTCGATAGAGCAAAAACAGGTCAGTTCCGGCTTACGGAAGTAAACAGGAGCAAGATACATGAATGTGTGGTCCCAGCATTACTGCTTGGATGATTGCGGCCACTGGATTATGTACCTCTTCCTCTGTCTCCCATCCAACAGCTCTTTTTCCCAGGGCCACAGTTGTGTGTTCTGGTGCAAAAGTAATTGCTGGTTTCAGATCAGGAAGGCTAAGGGTGGAACGGAAATAAATGCCTACCGGCAGGTGCTACGTAAAACACCTGTACTGTCGTGAGCTGTGGGTAAATGGACAAAATTCTGCATCAGTGGCTGTCATCTTGTTTTATGCTTCCAAATAAGTGAGACTTGTTGTGCCTTGTGTCTAAGATATGTAGTTGACGTGCCATATCGGGTCTTTCGTGAAGGGCATCATACTTTTGTAAGGAGTGAGGTTTAAGCAAAATTTTGTTTAAGATACATAGAGCAATCTAGCAACTCCAGAGGAATATACACAATAAAAATGCTTACTAATCTGGTATACCAAAATTGATAATCTATAAAGAGTAGTTAGAAAAATGCAGGCGCTATGGACAAATAAAACCATCCTAAAATGAATCAAGCCTGAAATGACACTGAGAAATAAAAACAAACTGCTTGTAAGCTAGCAATAATAAATTATGTTAAAACCAAGGGAAGAATTCATCTCAAAACACGCAGCTTAAGGAAGGAACCAGTGTACAGAGCGTAAGGACCTTGTCTTCCGTTTAGACTGCATTGACGTCACGAAAACAGAGGAGTTAATGAAAACTTTAACGTAGTCTACCAGTGTAACGGTAGAAGAAAACGTAAAATGAGGAAACTACAATACCAGGGGAAACTACTATATTAGCCCTACCGTTAACCTAATACAAGAAGGAAAAAAGGAAGAAAATTCGTCACACACACACACACACACACACACACACACACACACACACACACACACATATATATATATATATATATATATATATATATATATATATATATATATATATATATATATATATATATATATATATATATATATATATATATATATATATATATATATATATATATACATTTATATATATATATATATATATATATATATATATATATATATATATATATATATATATATATATATATATATATATATATATATATATATATAAAGAAATCATCAACATCATCTCTTACGCCTATTGACTCAAAGGGCCTCGGTTAGATTTCACTTGTTATCCCTATCTTGAGCTTTTAAACCAAAACTTCTCCATTCATCATCTCTTACTTCACGCTTCATAGTCCTCAGCCATGTAGGCCTCGGTCTTCTAATTCTTCTAGTGCCTTGTGGAACCCAGCTAAACGTTTAGTGTACTAATCTCTCTTGGGGAGTGAGTAGAGCATGCCCAAACCACCTACATCTACCGTTCATCATGGTCTCATCAACATATGGCACTGGAATATTCTCTCTTATAGTTTCATTTCTAAACCTGTCCTGCCATTTACCTCCCAATATCCTTCTGAGGGCTTTGTTCTCAGATCTACTAAATCTATTGGAGATTCTTTCATTGTCATATCATGACTCGTGTCCATACAGTAACCCCGATCATTCTAAACTGATATAAAGTCTAATTTTTATATGTAATTTCAGGCAATTTTATTTCCAAATGTTACTTAACCTAGTCATTGTCTGATTGAATTTTTTCAAGCTTTCACTAAACTCTAATTCTAAAGACCCTTTATTGGAGATCATAGTTCCTGGATATTCAATGATTCTACAGTATTAATCCCTTTCTCCTTCCAATGATATTTCAGCTTCCATTGCATATACCGTTCTCATCATCTCTGTCTTTCTTCTATTTATCATGAGCCTAACCTCGTGGGATATTTCATACATTTTGATAAGCAAACATTGCCAATCCTGTGGTGTTCTGCTAATAAGGAACGCATCATCAGCATACGCTAGGTCTGCTAATCTCCTGTTAACAAATCCACTCCAACCCTTCTCCACCATTTCCGACTGTTCTAAGCATTACAAAATCCACGAGGAGGATAAACAACATAGATGAAAGCCCATTCCCTTGGAGTACTCCGCTGTTCACTGGAAATTCATTTGAAAGGACCCCATTAACATTAACTTGGCGTTTGTTATGCTCATGAACAGACTTAATCAAAATTACATATTCAAGAGGAATTTCATAATAACGCAGTACTCTCCACAAAATAGGCCAGTGCACACCATCAAAGGCTGTTTTATAGTCCACAAATGCCATCAAAAATGGATTTCTATATCATATGCATTTCTGTACAACATGCCTCAAAATGAAAATTTGGTCAGTACATCTACCTTTTCGAAATCCTGATTGTTCATATTTCAGCTTTTCATCAATTTTTCTCCCCAGTCTCTTTAGAATAAGCATACTGTATATTTTCAAAACAACTGAGGTAAGTGTGATGCCTCTGTGATTATTGCAATCAGTCAGGTCTCCCTTTTTTTTTACCATTTTTACCACTACTCTTAACTTCCATTCATCAGGTTTTTGCTCTTCATGCCACATTCTACAAAATAGTCTTGTAAGTATGCTGGGGGTTACTTCGTTTTCAGCTAAAATCATCTCTGCAATTATTCCATCGTATCCAGGGACTTTCCATCTGTTGAGTTTTTAATGATAGCTTCGATCTCAAACACACTGAATCAGGCTGTGAGCAAATCATAAATGAAGCTACTCACAGGTCTGGTAATTGCTTGGACCTCGAATACAATGACTCCCCTGGCGTTACAACTAGTAAGGTTGGTTCTCCAGTCGGGACATCTGATCATGCCTTGATTTTATTAGTAGTGAAGACTGAGCAGCCTGTCCCTGATATATCACACTCTTGTAGAATTTATATGAAATCCCAAGCAGACTGGAATGGGATTTTGCATGATTTTTTTGTGCTTGAATTGGTCACAATTATATAGTAGTGTAGATCCTGTTGAATGAGGATCTAGTAAACATAATTGATAGGCGTATCCCTTCTCGTGTGCTAAGGTACCAAGTGAAGGACAGACCGTGGTTCAATGATGATTGTAGACGTGCTTATTTGGAGAAGTAGGAGGCCTATCATCTTTGGAAGGGTAACAGATCAGATTTGACCTGGAACAACTATACTATGCTTCGAGCGTTTGCTCAGAGAGTTTATGCCTCGACTGAAAAGGAGTACAATTTAACCATAAAAGAAACCCTTTCTGGTACAACTCAGGAACATAAATGGTGGTCTACCCTTAAATCTGCACTCTTTGGTGTAGATGCAACAGTCCCTCCTTTACTTAAACCGGATGGCTCAGTCACTCACTGTCCAAAGGAAAAGGCAACCCTGTTGGCTGAAGTTTTTGACAGTAAACAGAGTAATGAAAAACTTGAACTTCCTCATTCCTGTTTTCCTGATGCTAAACTAACTAGTTCAGGTTTTCGTTCTCGTGAGATTAAAGCTCTGTTGATGGACCTTGATGCTTATGGCATTTTTCCTTTGTTTTTTATAAAGACAGCAGATTTCTTAGCTCCAAAGTTATCTGTTATTATGCGCAGGTTAGCAAGAAGAGGAGCTTTTAGCACTTGTTGGAGAATTGGTAATGTTACTCCACTATGTAAATGCGTTTGTGGTAGCTCAAGTCCCACTGAATACCGCCCAATTTCCATAACTCCCATATTATCTAAAGTTTTTGAACGCCATCTGGCAAAATGTCTTAATAGGTTTGCTGAAGGTAATAATTTATTCCCTAGTTAGCAATTAGGTTTTCGTAAAGGCCTTGGAGCATGTGATGCCCTTCTTACAATCTCCAAAGCTGTACAGAAATCCCTTGATTGTGGTCAGGAAGTTTGTATGATTGGCCTTGATTTTAGTGCTGCCTTTGACCGTGTTAATCACGAGGCCCTTGTTTTCAAACTCAAACAGTTGGGAGTGGGTGGTTCGTTTCTTAGCATTATTATTGATTTTTTAAGTAATAGATCTCAAAGAGTTGTTGTTGATGGGCACCATATTGAGTATAGGAATGTGATGTCCGGTGTTCCACAGGGTAGTGTTCTTGGCCCATTACTTTTCATACTATATACACATGACATGTGTTTTGGCCTAGAAAACAAGCTTGTTTTACATGCAGATGATGCTACTCTCTTTGCATCAATTCCATCCCCTGAATGTAGATCTGGGGTTGGCGAATCCCTTAATAGAGATTTGGCTAAAATTAGTGCATGGTGTAAATCATGGGGTATGAAGTTGAATCCTAATAAAACTCAAAGTATAATTGTAAGTAGGTCAAGGACGGTGACTCCTCAACATCCGGATCTCAGTATTGATAATGTTTCCTTAAATTTGTATGACTCTTAAAATTTTATGTGTGATTCTCGACAGCAAATTTACTTTTGAGAAACACGTTAGGTCTGTCTTCTTCAATTGCACAAAAAAGAAATTGGCTTATTGAGAAAGTCTTACAAGATTTTCGGTGATCAATCTATTCTGAAGAAGTGTTTCAATTCTTTTATTCTACCTTGTTTTGAGTATTGTTCTCCTGTCTGGTCTTCAGCTGCTGATTCTCATTTTAATTTGTTGGACAGAAACTTACGGTCTATTAAATTTCTTATTCCTGATCTAGATATTAATCTTTGGCCCCGTCGTTCAATTAGTTCATTATGCATGTTGCATAAGATTTTACATAACTCTGACCATCCTTTACATTCAGATCTCCCTGGACAATTATATCTTGTTCGTAATACTAGGCAGGCAGTTAATTCCAATAGTCAGGCCTTCTCCATCATAAGGCTCAATACTACACAGTATTCTAGAAGTTTTGTTCCAGCTGTTACCAAGTTGTGGAATGATCTTCCTAATCGGGAAGTTGAATCAGTAGAACTTCAAAAGTTCAAAGTTGGAGCAAATGCTTTTATGTTGACCAGCCTAACATGAGTCTTTTTATAGTTTATATATGACATATCTGTTTTTGACATTGTTATTAGTTTATATAGGACATATCTGTTTTGACGTTATTACTGTTTTTAGAATGATTTATTGTTAATTTATTTTCATCATTTATTTATTTCCTTATTTCCTTTCCTCGCTGGGGTATTTTTCCCTATTGGAGCCCTTGGCCTTTTAGTATCTTGCTTTTCCAACTAGGGTTGTAGCTTGGCTAGTAATAATAATAATAATAATAATAATAATAATAATAATAATAATAATAATAATAATAATAATAATAATAATAATAATTCATGCATGGGCACATCAAGGTCTTCATTAGCTTCAGGTGTATCAATCAAATTATTCCCTTCATATCTTAACTTTTTGGAAAAAAAATTTTTTATCTGATCTAGATATTAATCGCTTGCACCGTCGTTCAGTTAGTTCTTGATGCATGTTGCATGAGATTTTTTCATAATCCTGACCATCCTTTACATGCGGATCTTCCCAAACTATACCACCCTGTTCGTAATACTAGGTACGCAATTAGTTATCAGAGTCTTTTCTTGACCTCACTAAAGTGTTCCATCCAACGTTCTTTCTGCATCTTCTGTTGTTATAACAGATCATCTCTCCTATTAATGGATATATGGTTCTTCTTCTTTGCTCCAGTAGAGATTTCATTAATAATTCTATGAGCGATTCTTACACCATAGCCACTCCCTGAATTCATAGCTTTATCAACCTCATTTCTAACTTTTATTTTGACCTCACTATTGATACTAGGATACTTAGCATGCTCTACCTTGTAATTTTCATTACTTCAATTTCTGTCTTTTCTCCTTTTTATGGTATCCCACGTATCATTTGATATCCATGACTTTCTCCTTTTAACTGTGCCTCCCAAAACTTCACTACCAACTGACTGATATATGTTCTTAATATTACACCATTCTTCATTTATTGTGTGTTCATCGTCTCTTGAAGTCTCTAAGACTACAAATCGATTCCCACATTCAATTACAAATTTTTCTCTGTGTTCTTCTTCTAGAAGCTAAGTTGTATCAAGCCTAGGTATTCTATCTATCTACATTTCTGTTGGCTGCTTTCAGCTCTAATTTCAGTGTGCCAATGAGGAGCTGGGGATTACTACCAATATCTGCACCTCTATAACTTCTTATATTTCTCAAGGTCCTCATTCTCTATTAATTAATGGTAATGTGATCTTTTTTATTTTTGTAATAGCCACATGGGAAAGTCCATGTATATTTGTGGATGTCCTTATGCTGGTAAAGATTTCCTCCAATAACAAGATTGTTTGCTGAACAGAAACTTATGAAATGTGCTCCATTTTCATTTGCAACTTCGCCAAGATCTTCGAGACCCATCACAATTTCTATATCGTGATTATCCCTTCCGACCTAAGCATTGAAGTTGCCAATCATAATATTTACATCTCGCTTTAGGATCTCATCTATTACACTCTGCAGTTCTTCAGAGTATTTATCTTTCCTTTCTTCAGAGGAATCATTTATTGGGGCATAGTACACTATAATAATCATGTTGAACTGTTTTCATTTAAACTTTATAAGTAAAAATACTATTTACAGCTCTCCAATCAGTTAGTGCCTATTCTGCTCTTGATGTCATCATCATTCCTATCCCTTCTCTTCCAACTCCATCTGTTCATCCTGAATATATATATATATATATATATATATATATATATATATATATATATATATATATATATATATATATATATATATATATATATATATATATATATATATAAATATATATATATATATATATATATATATATATATATATATATATATATATATACATATATATACATATATATATATATATATATATATATATATATATATATATATATATATATATATATATATATATATATATATGTATAGCACTTGTTGGAGAACTAGTAATGTTACTCCTCTATGTAAATGTGTTTGTGGTAGCTCAAGTCCCACTGATTACCGCCCAATTTCCATAACTCCCATATTATCTAAAGTTTTTGAACGTCTTCTGACAAAACTCCCAATAGGTTTGCTGAAAGCAATCATCTATTCCCTAGTTTGTAATTTGGTTTTCGTAAAGGCCTTGGAGCATGTGATGCCCTTCTTACAATCTCCAATGCTGTACAGAAATCCCTTGATTGTGGTCAGGAAGTTTGTATGATTGGCCTTGATTTTAGTGCTGCCTCTGACCGTGTTAACCATGAGGCCCTTGTTTTCAAACTCAAACAGTTGGGAGTGGATAGTTCGTTTCTTAGCATTATTGTTGATTTTTAAGTAATAGATATCAAAGAGTTGTTGTTGATGGGCACCATAGTGAGTATAGGAATGTGATATCCGGTGTTCCACAGGGTAGTGTTCTTGGCCCAGTACTTTTCATACTATATACTCATGACATGTGGTTTAGCCTAGAAAACAAGCTTGTTGCATATGCAGATGATGCTACTCTCTTTGCATTAATTCCTGAATGTAGGTCTGGGGTTGGGGAATCCCTTAATAGAGATTTAGCTAAAATTAGTGCATGGTGCAAATCATGGGGTATAAAGTTGTATCCTAATAAAACTCCAAGTGTGATTGTAAGTAAGTCAAGGACGGTGGCTCCTTAGCATCCGGTTCTCAGTATTGATAATGTTTCTTTAAATTTGTATGACTCATTTGAAATTTTAGGTGTGATTCTCGACAGCAAATTTACTTTTGAGAAACACATTAGGTCTGTGTCTTCTTCAATAGCACAGAAAATTGGCTTATTGAGAAAGTCTTACAAGATTTTCGGTGATCAATCTATTCTGAAGAAGTGTTTTAATTCTTTCATTCTACCTTGTTTTGAGTATTGTTCTCCTGTCTGGTGTTCAGCTGCGGATTCTCATCTTAACTTGTTCCATTTGCTGTAACTTCCCAATCTGATTCATGGTTCTTACATTGCAATTACCAATTTTCTATTTTTCTTTATTTTTTACTAATCAGGAGTTTCTTAGCACTCCGCTACGACCGGGACTGGGGGCCATTCTACCATCCTATCTTTCCATTGACTGACTAAATCTAAAAATAAATCATTTGCTAAATTCACCAAAGAATAGCTAGTTTCTTGTGATGCGCAGTGCCTCTCTAACTAAGGCAAGTGACCCCCGCCGTCCATAATAATTCCAGTAAGATCAATCGCCAGTCATCAGGAGTAAAAGCCGAAGAGGCCGTTTTTCTACTTCCTTAAATCTAATATATATATATATATATAAATATATATATATATATATATATATATATATATATATATATATATATATATATATATATATATATATATACACACATATATATATATATATATATATATATATATATATATATATATATACACACATATATATATATATATATATATATATATATATATATATATATATATATATATATATATATATATATATATATATATATATATATATATATACAATATACACAGTGGTACTTCTACATACGAATTTAATCCGTTCCAGAACCAACTTCGGATGTAGAAAATGTTCGGATGTAGAAACGAATTTTCCCATAAGAATACATTGAAATAGGATTAATCCGTGGTTGAGCCCAAAAACCTATGATAACTTCTTAATAAACTACTACACATAATTTCCCATAAGAATAATGCACACTAAATTAGATAATACACATGTAAATAAGAAGAATTAGCAAAAAATGATAAATAAGAAACGGATTTTCAGCGTCACTTTACCTTAGAAACTCCAGCGCAGGTGTTGTTGGTCTTGCTACGCAGAGAGGAGACGGACGGGCGGCGAGGAGGTAGAGAGGTTAACTACGATAAACGCACACTACCGCAACTTATTCTAACTTACACTTAGTGAACTTTAACATAATTTAGCTTATTTTTTTTCATTTTTTATATTTAATATTTTCTCTTACATTTTCTTTTTTTCTTTTTGATGATTAATTTTAATCACTTTCACTCTCTACACTTAAAATTGACTGAATTTCTTTCGCTTCACTCTTTGCCGTTTTCTTTGTTTCATTTTCTTCCGCTTCACTCTTTGCCGTTTTCTTCGAATCACTTACATCCTCTTCATCATGAGTTCGCTTTGTAGTTTTTTTAAAGAAATTATCGATAGATAGCTGCTTGGTACAGCTTTTCAAAATGTTTTGAAAGTGAGTTAGGCAAACATCATCGAACTGCGAAACTACACAACAAACCTGCAATTTTTTTGGGTGGTATTTGTCGATGAAGTCGACCACGTCTTGATATTTTCCTAACACCTCTTTTATATGCGCCGAACCTAACACAGGTTCTACCTTCCTCGTCATCACTCATGTGCTCAGAGATTGAGTTCCTTGAGCTCATCTGTGGTAAGTTCGTCGTGATGTTCGACGACGAGTTCCGTAACGTCATCTGCGTCGACCTCACTTTACCTTAGAAACTCCAGCGCAGGTGTTGTTGGTCTTGCTACGCAGAGAGGAGACGGACGGGCGGCGAGGAGGTAGAGAGGTTAACTACGATAAACGCACACTACCGCAACTTATTCTAACTTACACTTAGTGAACTTTAACATAATTTAGCTTATTTTTTTTTCATTTTTTATATTTAATATTTTCTCTTACATTTTCTTTTTTTCTTTTTGATGATTAATTTTAATCACTTTCACTCTCTACACTTAAAATTGACTGAATTTCTTTCGCTTCACTCTTTGCCGTTTTCTTTGTTTCATTTTCTTCCGCTTCACTCTTTGCCGTTTTCTTCGAATCACTTACATCCTCTTCATCATGAGTTCGCTTTGTAGTTTTTTTAAAGAAATTATCGATAGATAGCTGCTTGGTACAGCTTTTCAAAATGTTTTGAAAGTGAGTTAGGCAAACATCATCGAACTGCGAAACTACACAACAAACCTGCAATTTTTTTGGGTGGTATTTGTCGATGAAGTCGACCACGTCTTGATATTTTCCTAACACCTCTTTTATATGCGCCGAACCTAACACAGGTTCTACCTTCCTCGTCATCACTCATGTGCTCAGAGATTGAGTTCCTTGAGCTCATCTGTGGTAAGTTCGTCGTGATGTTCGACGACGAGTTCCGTAACGTCATCTGCGTCGACCTCCAGACCCATGGATTGCCAAGAGAGACAATTTCCTCTACGGCTTCCGCTGCACCCACCAAGGGATCAGGTTTGGGGTCAAACCCTTCGAAATCTCGGGAAGAAACTGCATCAGGCCACAGCTTCTTCCAGGCAGAATTGAGGGTCCGTCGAGTTAATCCCACCCAAGCCTGATCTATGATCTTCAAGCAGTGCACGATGTTGAAGTGGCTCCTCCAAAATTCACGCAAAGTTAAGTTGGTGCTTTGTGTGACATTAAAGCACTGCTTAAATAAGTGCTTGGTGTACAACTTCTTAAAATTAGAGATGACTTGCTGGTCCATGGGCTGGAGGATAGATGTGATATTCGGTGGAAGATACAGCACCTTTATGAACTTAAATTCATCGAAGATATCATCTTCAAGTCCGGGGGTGGGGGGTGAGCGGGTGCATTGTCAAGGCATAGCAGGCACTTTAAAGGCAATTTCTGTTCATGAAGATACTTCTTCACAGAAGGGCCGAAAACTTGGTTAACCCATTGCACAAAGAACTGCCTAGTGACCCAGGCCTTCGAGTTGGATCGCCAGAAAACATGAAGCTGGTCCTTATCGACGTTGTGTGCCTTAAAGGCCCTAGGGTTCTCGGAATGGTAAACCAGTAAGGGCTTGACTTTAAAGTTTCCGCTAGCGTTGGCACATAGGGCAAGAGTCAACCGATCCTTCATCGGCTTATGCCCAGGCAATTTCTTCTCTTCGGCGGTGGTGTAAGTTCGACTGGGCATCTTCTTCCAAAACAGCCTGGTTTCATCACAATTAAACACTTGCTGCTCTACGTAGCCTTCTTCCTGCACGATCCTTTCGAAGTTCTTGACAAAGTCAGCTGCAGCCTTTGTGTCCGCACTAGCAGCCTCTCCGTGGCGAACAACTGAATGAATCCCGGACCTTTTCTTAAATTTCTCAAACCAGCCACGAGATGCCTTGAAATCATCTGAGGAAGGCTCGGTTGAACTCTCCCCAGCATCACCCCCAGAGCTCTCCTCCTTCAAGTCCGTAAAGATGGCGTGCGCCTTCTCGCAGATGACGGTCTCGGTGATGGTGTCGCCAATGATCTCTCTGTCCTTGATCCACACTAGCAGAAGTCGTTCCATCTCTTCTATGATAGGGCTACGGCGTTTTGAAATTATGGTGATCCCCTTAGAGGGTTTCACTGCTTTAATAGCTTCCTTCTGTTTAAGGATTGTCGAGATCGTCGACATATTACGGCCATACTGTTTAGCAAGTTCACTCACGCGGACGCCACGCTCATGTTTTTCAATAATTTCCCGCTTTACGTCTAAAGAAAGCATTTCCTTCTTCCTTTTCTCACCACTACCACTACCACTTGCAAAACTAAGCCTTTTAGGACCCATACTTTACGTAAATTACCGTTAAAGGATGCACGTAAAAAATCACGATTAAAACACAGTTAATAGCAGAACGCACAGGGCAAAACCGCAAGAAGCCGACGAGAACAACTGACCCGAGCCGCGCTAATTGAGGGTC
>NC_090730.1:139040260-139270260 GCF_036898095.1 Palaemon carinicauda
AATTCTTCAAAGCAGCAACCAGCGAAAGAAGCTCAGATTATTGAGTTATGGCAGGCAGGATAGTGGTCAGGTATCTTTCTGAAAAATAAGTAAAAGAACTATAATGTATACTGTACAAAATTATGAAAGTAATGTTTGAACAGGTTGCAACCACTCCTTACCGGAGGTTAATAACAGAAACAGGATTATGTCCAGTTGAAAATAAAATAGAGTATAAAAAGGTGATACTGTTTCATAATATCAGATGATAAAAAATTAGTTAAGGAGATAGTGGAAGACCAAATAAGGGAACCATATAAGGAATACTGGAAAAAAAAGTATGATAGAACTATGCAAAAAATGGGATATTGAAATTGAAGAAGTAAGAAAGTACAAAAAGCAAGAACTCAAGAAATAAATAAAAAGTAGAGTGTCAAATACAATTAAAAGAAAATTAGAAGAAATGAAAGCTGAAATGACCAAAGTGAGGTTTGTAAATGGTAAAGGAAGAGATTACATAGGAGAACTTAACACCAAGGAAACAGTAATAGATAGAAAACAAAGATGCATATAATAGAATTAAAAGAAAATTATAGAGACAGGAATGAAAAGGATAGGCTGTGTGTTGTATAGTAAGACAGATGGTAAAATTGACCATATGTTTAGCTATAATGAATTAAGGAAATTTATAGGCAGTGACATAGAATTATGGAATTTAGAAACGCTAACTTAAGATGTTGCCCGATATATTAGACAGGCACTGTGAGTTAGAAGTAAAAGTAAGCAAGCTATGCTGTCTGCAGTGTAGGAGGTAACTAATGATAAGGAATTTTCTGCAAATTGCAGCGCTTTGCGCCTACTACGCTCCTTCTAGTAGTGTGCCCACAAATTTTGGGCTGTGCCTTGAGTGTAAGTGCTGCTTATCCTCCCCTGTTGATATTTGAGTAACTGACGTAGGGAGACTTTCCTGGACTAACTAAGTTCCCACTCAAACATTTGATTAAATATAAAAAATAATGCTCCACAAAAATAAAACAATTTTAGAACAGTAAAAACATTGAAATAAATATTTCATATATCAACTATAAAAAAATTAAAAAAAAAAAACAAGAGGAGAAATAAGATAGAATAGTGTGCCTGAGAACTCTACACCAAGATAGCGAAAGACCATGGTACAGAGGCTATGGCACTCCAAGACCCGAGAAAACCATAGGTTTGATTTTATAGTGTCCTTCTACTAGAAGAGCTTTTCACCATAACTAGAGTCTCTTCTTCCCTTACCAAGAGAAATGTAACCACTGAACAATTACATTGAAGTAGCTAATCCCTTGAATGAGGAAGAATTGTTTGTTAATCTCAGTGTTGTCAGGTGTATAATGACAGAGAGGACTGTGTAAAGAATATGCCACACTATTCGGTGTATGTGTAGGTAAAGGAAAATGAGCCGTAACCAGAGAGAAGGACCCTATATAGCACTGTCTGGCCAGTCAAAGGGCCAAATAACTCTCTAGCGGTAGTATATCAACAGGTGGCTGGTGCCCTGGCTAATCTACTACCCAAGAAATATGAAAATATGGAGATATGAAAAAAGTAGGAAAATGGCATTGGAAGAAATAAAATATAAGAAGCAGTAGTAGCACCAACAATATTTACTTATGGGGAGAACTGGAGAGAAATAAGAGATAAAGATATGAAAGATCTGGAAAGCCTTCAATATAGGATGATTGGGAACAAGTATGATCAACCTGCTAGTACTCCATATTGGGGTATCCTTGCAGTTACAGGATTATGGCCAATGTCTTGCAGAACAGAATATAAGAAATTAAGGCTCTTCCAATACATCATAAACTTAAATAAAAAAAAAAAGACTAGTAAGACAGATAATTAAGGATTAGTTGAAAAACCCTTACGGAAAGTGCTGGAGTAACAACATAGAATAAATCTGTAGTAAATATGGGATGGAAGTTGAAGAAATAAGAAATTCGGGGAAAAGGACCCTGAAAAAAGGAATTCAGGAAAAGAATTTTGAAAAAAAAAATAGAAGAAACTATTAAAGAAAAGAAGAAAGTGATGAAAAAAAAAAAATTAAGATTTAAAGAAGGAAATGGCCTACAGCCTTATATCAGGTAGTAGGTCGGCCAGGGCACCAGCAAGCAGCCACCCGCTGGGATACTTCCGCAAGAGAGTAATGGGGTCCTTTGACTGCCCAGACAGTACTACATTGTAGTCTTCTCTCTGATTACGGTTCATTTTTTCCATTTGCTGACACATACACCTAATAATCTGGCATATTTTTTACATATTCTCCTCTGTCCTTATACACCTGATAACAACGAGATTACCAAACAATTCTCCTTCACCCAAAGGGTTACTGCACTATCATTGTTCAGTGGGCACTTTCCTGTAGGTAAGGGAAGAAGAGACTCTTTGGCTATGATAAAAAGCTCTTCTAGGAGAAGGACACTCCAAAATCAAACCCATGTTCTCTAGTCTTGGGTAGTGTCATAGCCTCTGTACTATGGCCTTCCCCTGTCTTGGGTTAGAGTTCTCTTGGTTGGGGGTCCAATTGGGCACACTATTCTGTCTTAGGGCTCGGCCACACCAAGCGCGGCAAATTGAAACCTAAGGTATCTTATGTAGGTGGCCAGATAGGAGGCGCGAGAAGCCTCCAACCGCTGCAGCTGCCGCCAGACTATGTTTCATGTTTTAAAAAAATTGCAGCGGTTCGAGCGTCTTCACCCAAGATTACACCATTTTTCATCAGTTCCTGAAGGGTACGCGTTCAGTTGTTCGTTTCCAGCCATAACTAATCAACATTTTATTGGGAGGTGTTTCGGAGAGCTAAAATAAATTAATTAAATGGAAGTTATGGCAATTAACTGCAAATGGATGGTAATAAAATAGTGGTTAGGCCTACAACTTTTTGTGTTTTGCAACCTATTAAATCACCATTTGGTTATATATATATATATATATATATATATATATATATATATATATATATATATATATATATATATATATATATATATATATATATATATATATATAAGATGTAGAGAAATTTAAAATGTGAAAAGAATCGTATGTACATTTAAATAATATATATTATGCAAATGCTAGTTAATTCTGGAATGAAAGGGACAATGATTTTTCGTGAACTTTATCATATTTGAAGCAATTATGATACCTGGTAAGAGAGGGATTGAGATTTTCTATAGTTTAACGTTTGTTTTCTGAGCCTGAATCCAGGAAGGATGTAGCCATCAAAGAATCAAAAGTCTTGTGAAATATGCAGATATTCATTAAATCTGTCGCCGTAAAACCGAGACTGGCAACATTAATTTCAAAATTAACTTATTTTCCCTTCTGTTTATTAAAATCGTGAATCCAGACTCTTGCGTAATTTATCGTTCAGATTAAAATAAAGATTTTCAATCGGAAGTAATTTCCTACTCAAACACCATCGTCATGTTTACGAGGAAGGCTATCAGCTGGGAGTGAGGAGGCAAGAGAGGTGTGGCGGTTCCGGTGTGGCCACCCAACATTTTGTCGCTGGCCTGCCGCCCGAATCATGCCGCTACCGCGCCGCTCATCGCGCTTGGTGTGGCCAAGCCCTTATTTCTCTTCCTTGTGTTTAGCTAAAGCGTTTATATTTTATATAGGAGATATTATTTCAATATTACTGTTCTTAAACTATTTTATGTTTACTTGTTTCCTTTCCTCACTGGGCTATTTTTCCTGTTGGAGCCTTTGGGCTTATAGCATCCTGGTTTTCCAACTAGGGTTGTAGCTTAGCAAGTAATACTACTACTACTACTGCTACTACTACTACTACTACTGCTACTACTACTACTACTACTACTAATAATAATAATAATAATACTAATACTCCTCAGTGTTGTTCAGAGATACTACGGGCCAACCAAGGGAAAGGCCCGTGCCAACAACAAGTGTTTGCTTTAATACCCCAACAACAACAACAAGTTCAGAGAACAACGAGGAAGCTGGGACCTGGTCCAAATCAAGTGAAACACGTGAGCTCCTGTGTTAATTGGTGTAAGTGAAGAAAATTACGGACTAAAAGGTGTTATGAGCTCAAAAATGAAAATGGATAGTAAAGGTAAGACTGGAACGAAGCCAAAAGTGAAGATGGTGAGGAACGAGGATGTAGAAACCTCCTCAGAAGAAGAAATGGAAAGGGGGCAGGCTGACTGTGCCATGTGCGACAAAGAGGTGACAAAGAAGCAGTATGGAATCGCCTGTGACTACTGTGAGTCTTGGTTCCCCAATGGTTGTGTAAAAATGGCCAGGGAAGATTATAAAGTGCTGCAGAATAACAAAAGTCTCACTTGGTTTTGTAGAGAATGTAGGGGATCATATAGGAATATGAAGGTTGAGTATAAAAAGATGAAGGAGATTAATGATAGGCTAATGGATAGGCTACAGGTACTGGAACACGGAATAATAGAGATAAAGGATTCAATAGGCTCGGCAAAGTTAGGGCGAGTTAATGTGCGAATAGAAAACATTATGGAAGGAGTTAGAGAAGAGGTTAAAGAGATAATGGAAAAGGAAAAGAGGAAAAATAATCTGGTAATATATAATGTCGAGAAATGCATGGAAGGAAGCACAGAGGAAAAACAAAGGAAGGAAAAGTATAGGTGTGAGCGACTGTTCAAAGATAATATAGGGGTAACTGGATTTGAAGTAATAGAAACAATCAGGTTAGGTAGGTTAGAAATAGGTAATAGACCAACTGATAGCCAAGAGGTTAAAAACCAAAGAAATAAACCTAGGCCATTACTAGTAAAAATGAAAAGTGAAAGAGAGAAGTGGACAATTATAGGAAAGGCTAAGAGCCTTAGAAATTGTCCAGAAACAAGAGAAAGTAGAATCTTTATAGCACCTGATCTAACGACGATGAGAGAGAGAGAGAGAGAGAGAGAGAGAGAGAGAGAGAGAGAGAGAGAGAGAGAGAGAGAGAGAGAGAGAGATAGGTGTTTAAGGGAGGAATTACAGAGCCAAAATGGTGAAAATGGATGGTTCATAAAGAAAGGAAAATTGCACAGAAGGGAAAATATTGATAGAATAAGGAACTGACAGAAAGCCCATGGCAAAGTTATACAACTTTATGGAGAACAAGGAACTAAGCTAAATAAGGAAAAAACAAAAGAGGAATTAGTCAAATACTGGAAAACTATATATTGTAAGCATGAAAATAAAATAGACTCTGTTTGGAATGAAGAAAAACGGATAGAATATGAAAATGAAATAGCGCATCAGGAAGACGTCACAAGAATAGATGGATATAATATCCTGGACATACTTAGGGAACACTATGACCTTGTAATGGTAACAAAAGGGAAAATAAAACCAATGAAAAATCCAAAAATCACAGTAGAAAAAGTAAAGAATTGCCTGGGAAAACTAAAGGCAAAAAAAGCGGCAGGACCAGATGGCCTAAAACCCGAGCACTATGAGGTACTAGGAAAAAGCAAAATATGTCTTGAAACCTTACAGAATTGTTATTAAAATGAGTTGGACGAAAAAGAAAAACCACTTATGTGGAAGAAGTCAAGAACAAAGGTGGTTGAAAAGAAAAGAAGGCCAATGGCAAAAGACCTAAGACCCATAGCTCTATTAAATATTTGTTATCAAATATTTATGATGATGGTTGTTAGATCTTAAACTAGGCAGGATCAAGAAATGACAGTCAGCGTTGTTTCTTATCTTCATTGCAACTGACGCTGCTGCATCATGCACAGCGGAAGGAAATACAGATAGCCCGTGACGTCGACAATGACGTCACTTATGTGGGCGGAGCTTAGGCGCTGCAAGCAGCCTCATCTTACATCTCCCTCCCAAAATATTACGAGGGTAATATTTTCAAAACTTATAAATGACAATATCAAAAGCAGATATGATAAACAAAATTCTATACTCCCTTAATGTAAAACATCAGACATATAAGGTAAATCATAATCGTAATAATTAATGGTAACGTTCAGATGGGATAGAGAGAGAGAGAGAGAGAGAGAGAGAGAGAGAGAGAGAGAGAGAGAGAGAGAGAGAGATAACAACATCGACAGCATTAACGTAACCTCAATGAAACAATAATTACATCAGCATTGCAAGATGTGCACTAAAATTGAGTCGTGAATGCAACACCAACCTAACTTAAAATTTCCTACAAAATATAATTTTGTAAATGAAATCAATGCACGTCTAAGTGCAGTAAAATAAAACAGAATTTTTCATTTTATAAATGCAAGATCAAAGCAGAGATAATTAAACATAATCGTTCATCCAGGCAGGGGCCTCTCTCTTCCTTGGAGGCCGTACCTCTGGCGCTGATGGGGGAAACTTAGGCTCATGACCCACTTCGTCGTCGGTAGGAGTGGCTCCTCTTGTCTCATTGACGGGCAGTTCAGTGACCTTGAGGTGTCTTCTGTTCCTTATGGACGGACGCCCACTAACATCTAGTCTCACGATGTACTGTCTATGAGGTCGTTGCTCGACTATGATTCCCAGCCTGTCCCAGGCCTTGGTCATCTGGTTCTGAATCCTAACGTGAGTGCCTGGCTGTAAGGGCGTTAGCCTCCTGTCGCTGCCGCTTTCGATTATCTTCTCATTTTTCTCTGCTACTTGAAGTTCTCTTTTTCTAATGGATTTTCTCCAGTGTTGGTCTATCATATAGTTGAGTTTTGCAGTCGGTACACCATCCCATAACTGTCTCCCAGTTGCCAGTTGCGCCGGAGATTTATTTATACCTCTTAAAGGCGTGTTCAGGTATTGTAGCATGGCCAATGATACCTTGTCGTTATTGAAGCTTCCAGTCCCACTGATACTTGTTCTAATTATCCTTTTTGTGGACTTAACCGCGACCTCGGCTCTCCCATTTGACTGCGGATAGTGGGCCGATGATAGGCGTATGTCAACTCTCCATCTCCTGTAGAAGGTCATCATCTCTTCACTCACCAGGTTGGTGCCGCCGTCGGTAGACAATTGTTCGGGTGCTCCCCATCGAGTGAAGTAATGCCTAAGTTTTGTCATGACCTTTGCAGACGAGGTGCCATTGGGGAAGTGGGCTATTTCTAGCCAGCCTGTAAGCCTGTCACAATATGCCATATACATGCGTCCTTCGAGCTGAAACAGGTCCATGACAGTCTGTTGGAACGGATACTCTGGGGCAGGGGTCATTTTCATGACTTCGGCAGGAAGTGATGGTGCGTGGGCGTCGCACGATGTACATCGTGAACGATGATGCTGGAGGTCACCCTCGATGCCTGCCCAATAGACCGAATGTCTCGCTCTCCTCAACATTGTATCTAGGCCTTGATGTCCAGCATGGAGGTTGGCGGTTATCTGGTGACGGAGCCCTTCGGGAATGACAAGGCGGATGCAGTTGTCGTTGAAACAGTATGTGACCAGGTTGCCAGATATAGAGAGACGTTCTCTGATGCCGTAGAAGGGCCTCAAACATGCAATTTCTTGAGATTTCTTCGGGTTCCAATCCCCTGCATTCACTCGAGCGACTAGCAGCTGATATGCTGGGTCGTCCAGGGCTGCCTCTTCAACAGTTTTCTCGTCTATAGTGCACTGCTCCTGTAGGTTTTCTGCGATTGCTGACACCATGGCAATCGTTAATTCTTCGTTGAAGCTCGCATCCTGTCCATCTGGCGTCGTCCTCAGGGTAGGAAAACGAGAGAGAAAGTCAGCAGCATGATTTCTCTTGCCGGGTAGATATTTAACGTTGAAATTATACAATAATGTTTTCTCCTTTAATCTAAACAGTCTGGGGTTGGTAATGTCGCCGAGACTCCTATTGCCTAGTAACTTGACTAAGGGGCGGTGGTCCGTGACAATGGTTAAGTTCGGGCAGCCCAATAAGAACAACCTTGCCTTTTTTAAGCACCAAGCCACTGCAAGGGCTTCCCCCTCCACAGCTGCATACCCAGACTCGGCGGGCGTGAGGAACCGACTGCCGCAAAGTGCTATTCTCCAACCATCTCTACAACAGAAGGGGGTTTCGACGGAGGTGCAACTGCAATATTGTTGGAGGATGACAAAGCCCACCCCCTCCTTACTCCAGTCAGTGACTGCAACAGTCGGCCGCAGCTTATCGTAGTAGGTGAGGCCGTCCTTGGCCAACTTGCAGACGATGTCTTGCACTTGACGAAACTTTTCCTGAAGGTACTCATCCCAATAAACCTGTTTGCCCGAGGGCTTCTTCAGCAGGTCTCTAAAGTGGGTCATGATGGGCGCCGTTGTCAGGAAGGGGGCCAGCATATTGACAAAACCATACCATGACCTGATGTCGGATATTGTGGGCTTTTGGGGCATAGAAAAACGTTTTATGGCAGATAAATAATCTTCTGAAGGCTTGCAGGAGTCCCAACCGACGTCGAATCCGACAAATTCCACTTCTTTCTTGCAAAACTTGAATTTTTCTGGTTTCAAAGTGATACCCTTGTATGCACAGACAGTAAGGAAGTCGTACACATGCCAAAAGGCGCTTTCTACGCTCGAATCGTACAGAAGTGTATCGTCCACACACTTAAACTTCCTGGGTACTTCTTCAATGGCATCATCAAAACGGCGTGTATATGCGTCGGAGGCAGAACAATATCCCATTGGTGTCCTTTGGTATTGGTACCTACCCCAAAGTGTAATGAACGTGGTTAGGGGTATGCTCTCCTTGTCCAGTTCTACCTGGTGAAATCCCCAATAGGCGTCGGCCACAGTCTTGTATGAGCAAAGGGGAATGCTGGATACCATATCGAAGGGCGTAGGGGTATGGTGCGTCTCCCTTCTACAACTTGCATTAAGTTTTTGGTAGTCGACCGTACGTCTGGGTTGCCCCGTTTTCTTTGCCACGACCACCATACGTGAACACCATTCCGTGGGCTCTCCAGGGGGAGCTCTTTGTAGGACCCCTCTCTTGACGTCCTCCTCCAACTGGGCTTTCACCTCCTTTTCCCAGTGCTTAGGTACCGACGCAGGTGTGTGGCATGCGTAAGGAACTGCGTCAGGTAATAAGTGAATACGGTGGGGTTCCCCATCCATTACCGGGAGGGGTTCTCTCTCGGTGTCGAAAGTCGTACTTGAAAAATGGGCTAATAACCAGTTTTCTAATCTGGCAATATTCTCCTCACTAGGGGGAAACGGAATGGCCGACGGTCTCACGGGTTGATCAGTTGCTTCCGCTAATGTAAGGGTTGTACTAGCTGCTGCGGGGGCAGAGTCCGTGAAGGGAGCGTGGTTAGGAAACGTTTCTGGCACAAGACCAAGTTTCTTGCAAGCATCCAGGGATAAATAAAAATCAATGGAGGACTTTACGAAGTATACTTCCTGAGTTGTATGCCTCCCCTTTTATTCTATGGTGCAAGAGGTTGAACCTAAACACTTCAGATGCAGGTTGGCGAAGTCTCGCAATCCTCCCTTTAACCTCAGCTTAGCTGGTTTTATGTTCAACATCGCAAGAATAGCGGGTCCTGCAACACAAACCTGGGCACCAGTGTCCGGCACCGCTCGGACGCAGGACCACTCTCCCAAGTTGGCCAAGCATACATCAACACGAATAGTGGGTTGTGTGGAGGGCCCATTCCACAACCTTGCGTCTGCCGCCACGACTACTGCAATCACTGCACCCGCTATGTCCGACTCCTCGGCCAGACCACTAACGTTATTCCTGGCACTCCACCCTCTGCAACACTTCTTCAGGTGACCGGTTTTACCGCACCCGTAACATGTCGTTCTTCTTGCGGGACATGAAGAATACCCAGGGCTATGACGAGTACCACAATTACCACAAAGACGCAATTGTACTTTTACAGAGGTACTCCTGTCACACTTAGCAAGGGCAGCTGCCACCTCCACCTCGTGTTCCTCCTCGAACTCACCGAGACCAGCCGCTCTAGGGGAGCTGCTAAGCCATGCCCTATTACGAAGGACGTCGTCACGGGCGCCCTCGAATGCACTGCACATGACTCTAAGGGAATCGATATCACGGATATTATTGCATGATTGAAACACTTGCCTTTTGAGCACTTTATCACTTAGGCCTACCAGGAGCTTGCGCAAAAGCATATATTCGGATAAATCATGATTACAAGTAGGGCATGTGAATGCACAATCAGTAGCCTTTTGCGTACACTTGATAAAATAATCATTGAAGGACTCACTAGGCTCTTGGGCTAAATAAAAAAACTCGAGCCACTGCACCGCTTGGTTAGAAGCTTTCACTACCATTTGCTTAACCGCATTAAATGCCCCTTCAGTAGACAGGGCACTCCACTGGGCGTCAGTATACCTAGAATCGAGGGCACGTTGCAATATCGGAACACAATGCAGCCTTATATGGTGAACTGCCTCGATAGGCTTCAACTTACACAGTTGCAACCAACACTCCATTAACCGTTTCCAAGACCTGAAGGCTGCAGGGGACACCTCAGCCTTGCACTTTTCCGGAGCTGCAGACGAAGGGATCCTTGGTTGGGGGACGTTGGTACCCCGGAGTGACAACGCTGTTATCTCGGCCTGAAGATTCTGGATGGCTTGTTGCTGGGTTTGCAGCACTTGGTGAGCCTGCAGCACGGAAGCCGGCAACATCCTGACGCCGGTTCCAGAGGTTCCTGTCCTTGCAATCCTGCCCCTAGGGGATGCAAATGAGGGTCGTCTCGACGGTGGTGCCATGCTGTGCCACGGTTATTACAGTAGGTCCTCTTAAAATCCTACTCACTGTGCCATGTTAGATCTTAAACTAGGCAGGATCAAGAAATGACAGTCAGCATTGTTTCTTATCTTCATTGCAACTGACGCTGCTGCATCATGCACAGCGGAAGGAAATACAGATAGCCTGTGACGTCGACAATGACGTCACTTATGTGGACGGAGCTTAGGCGCTGCAAGCAGCCTCATCTTACAATGGTGAAAGAGGAAAGAATGAATGAAGAAGACAATGAATGTCCAGCAGAATTTACAGGTGGAGGCAGGATAAAGGACAATATCTTTATATTACAATATTGTGAGGAAGAGAGCTATAGTAACAAGAAACCCCTTATAGTAACCGCGATAGACTTTAGTAAAGCATTTGACTCTGTAAAAAGGGAGGTACTAATAGAAGTTTTAAAGGAATATAGAATTAACACCAAAATCATAAGTGCAATTGCAAATATTTATGAAGAAGATACTACGGGCATTGACTTAGGAGAAGGTATAGAACAAGAAATGGAGGTTACGTGTGGAATTAAACAGGGTTGCACAGGATCAACTTCACTTTTTAAACTAATTACGTATATTGTCATGAAGGAAATAGAAGAGGAAGGAAATGGTTTCTGAAATCAATTAATAAAGGTAGAATCATTATTTTTTTTGCAAATGATGCCTTAATAATTGCACAGGATATACATAATGCAAAGCGTAACATCCAGATATTAGTAGAAACTGGTAAAAAATGTGGGTTAGAAATTAATACAGAAAAGAGTAATATTATGATTTACAATATGAAAGAAAAGCCAGATAACATAGAGGGAATCAAAGTAGTCGAAAGTTTAACATACTTAGGAATAAAGCTAGATAATAATAGGAATATATTTAAAACTCAGAAAAGGGTAATGTTAGAAAGGGCACAAAAATTAGCTAATCTAACATATTCAGTTATAGAGAAAAGTTGCAATAAAGTAATGATAGGAAAAACGTTCTGGAAAAGTATTGCTTTACCTTCTATTTTGTATGGAACAAGTATTATAAATCTAACAGAAACTGAAAGAGAGAAACTACAACGAATAGAGAATGGGGCATACAGGAATATTTTAGGTGCCACTAAAAGCACAGCTAATACTACTCTAAGTGGGGAGATAGGTCCATCTTCTATGAAAGCAAGGGTGATGGATGGGAAGCTGCAGTACTTAAATCGTATCATGAATGGAAAGAAGGAAATACTGAAAATAATTATCCAGGATATTCAAGAAAAAGAAGGAAGATGGTGGAAATAACCTGCAAAGTATTTGGAAGAATTAAGTTTAGGCATAAGACAGATAAGAAGAATGAACAAGGCATAAATAAAATCGGAAACCAGAAAGTGGGATACTGAAATGGAAAGAAGAAATAGAAAGTAAAGTAAGCTTAGAAATATATAGAACGTGGAAGAAAGAAATTAAAGAAGAGTTGCTTTGTGACAATACATTTGCTTCAGTGATAGTTTTTAGAGCAAAAACTAATACGTTAAAACTAAATATTATAAATAGACACAATGAGGGGAATGTAAACTGTAATTTTTGTGAAAATGAGGAGGAAGATTTGTTACATTTTTTGTTGTTTTGCCAGGAATATAGAAAAGAAAGGAATTAAGTAATTGAGCTACAACAACCCTACGACGAAGACTTAAAGAAGATAGTAGGATTATTTTTATTTAGTGAAACAAATATAGAAAAGAAAAAAAGAAGTATTAAACCTGATGTGGAAGAAAAGACAAAACAGTACAAGGAGATAAACTTTGGAGGCGCCGTTGTAAAGGCTATGCCTCGTCCCGGAACCTTACCTGAACCTGAGACCTGAGACTGAGACCTGAGAGCTGCGACTGCGAGCAAGCGGAAGCCACAACCACACTGACACAGACACAGTGCCACTTGGAGTCTTGGACCATGAACCTAAGGCAACAGTGTACAAGACATGCAATATGGATTTTAAAGATTTGACACGTTGGCATACAGCGATGATAATGCAAATTAGGACATTATGAACAGTTCTTGTTGATTAAAGGCAATCCAATGTGACGTAAGTCTATTTCATTTTCAGATTTTTGAACTAGAAGCTATAGATGACTTTTGACATACTGTATTAATGAAAGGAGGGCCTTTGTATATCAGCGGCCAGTTCCTCCAGCGAGCATAAAATATGGCCACCAAATCCTCCCCGACCCCTAACCTAATCTGAATCTTTACCTACTTTACTAATGAGGGAGGCGGGGGCCGCCCAACGCCCCCTACAACCCACCTTACACTGCTGTATTCTAAGTTAGCCGAATCATACATACATGTGGCCGCTATCATGCATACACCCCATGAAATCCTATATTAGCAACATTCTGTAATCATAAGATATTTCCACAATAATCGCCAAGCTTACCTACCTGAGAAGCTTTGCACCTTTAAACTATTGTCATTTTAACTTTTGTATGTAACCAAGATTAAGACTGTCGTATAAACGAGTTTCGTAAGTTATAGAACAATGTAATAAACGTTTTGTAGAAAATAGCATGTTATTATTGAAATTTGGGTTTTATAATTATGGACAGAGGAAGCTTTTCTACTAAAAATCAGGTGTATCTTATAGAAAAATAACCATTTCTTCAAAAATTACACATCATTTTCACTGCTAATAAAAACTTAATTATCTAAGAAATAATAATCAATGGAGTTAACGTCTGCAGCTCGGCATGTACTGCTTGCCAGTACATAGGGGCTTGGTTTTTTTCTTTTTCTGTGATTGCACGGGGAAGCAAAAACCATTGGATTTCTGAAAATATCCACGTTCTTAGATGGTCTGATGGATTTTCTGTTTATATGCTGTTACAATGAAGGTCATATTCAGTGAAGCACATTATTTACTTCAGGAATACCTTATTTTTTCTGTCCAAAATGTTGTTCTGTCCATAACTATAATTTTACTATAATTTGTTGTGTTTTTAGCATTTTTGTGAATGATTCGTAGTGGAAATCCAATAGTTTTTGAGTTATGGTGGTTTGACTATCATACCTGAAAAGCTATGTCTTTGCTCCAGGAACCTTTATCAATTACGTTTGACATACTAAAGAATAGAGTGTACAGTGGAACCTCCACATACGATTGTCCCAACATATGAATTTTCCAACATCCGAAATAAAATTCGACCAAATTTCCATCTCGACACCCGAAGTCTTGCTCCAACATACCACGTAAATCATACGCGTACGCCTGGAATTTTCTCGAAAGCGTTGATCGTAGTTTCTTGTTGACGCCGCTAGACGGCAGGACATCGGAGGGACACCAATCGAGCATCGCCTTGATCAGTCCTCTCATCTCGTGTGCATTGTGCAGTTCTCTATTTGCTTAGTTATTAACAATGCTTTTTATCTTCCTTTTTCACGTTTTGTTTTTGTGTTTTGTAATCATGGGTTCTAAAAAGCTTAGTTTCGGTTCAGGAAGTAGTAGTGGTGAAAAAAAGAAGTCAATGCTTTCATTAGAACTAAAACAAGAAATAATAGAAAAGCACGAGCGAGGTGTGCATGTTAGCGATCTGGCTAAACAATATGGCCGGAATATGTCTATGATCTTGACGATCCTAAAACAGAAGGCAGCCATTAAAGCAGTGAAACCGTCGAAGGGGATCACGATTATTTCTAAACGTCGTAGCCCTACCCTGGAAGAGATAGAACGCCTGTTGTTAATATGGATAAAGGACAAGGAGATTGTTGGCGATACGATCACTGAAACGATCATTTGTGAGAAGGCCAGCGCTATCTATTGTGACTTGAAGGTGGCGGGCTCTGGGGGTGACGCGGGGGAGAGTTCAACCGATCCTACGACGGAGGAATTCAAGGCGTCTCGAGGTTGGTTCGAGAAATTTAGGAAACGGACCGGGATTCATTCAGTTGTTTGGCATGGAGAAGCTTCAAGTTCGGACACCAAGGCTGCTAAAGACTTTTTGTTCCATAACCGAAATACAAACCATGCTATTTACATAGGGTTTACGTTCGGCGTAGCTAAAAATGACGAGCCATTAGATTTTAACGAGGGATAAATACCCCCGCGCTAGTTAGCAATGGGGTAGGGGAAGGGGTAGCTTGCTACCCCTCCCCCCCCACACACCGGTGAATTGTCTCACTTCACTTTTGGCTCGGACGATGAGCAGACGTGTCTGTCTTTCGTCCTCGCTTTTGACAGCCTTAATCTGTTTTTTCTTTTTCTTCAGCTTTGTGTGTTTGGAAGTTGGCCTCTACCTTCATCGCAATTATGCGCAAATGGCCTGGACTCTCCGGCTGCCCCTGGGGAACCTTCATGTCGGTGGTCGAGACGGATCCCTACACCCTTTGCCTGCAGTGTCGAGGTCAACGGTTTGCTAGAGACTTAACTTGTAGTGAGTGCAGGGAGTGGTCTACCTCCCAGTGGGAGAGGTTTGCCCGGCGGCGTAAGAAGAATCCAAGAGAGACCTTTCTCCTTCAAGGGCTGCCTTGAAGAAGGAAGGCTCCAAGGACTCTTCTTCCGCCGCCCGAAGCTCCCACTCGGCCGGCCTCTCGTGAGAGGCCGTCGAGTGGTAGCGTAGGCCATTGTTTTGTTTCCCGACCTCGGGGTGCGGGAGAGGGCGTTGCCTCCCATAGCGGGGCAGCTCTCCCTCCTCCTCCGGGGGAGGATTTTGATTCTCATTATGATGATGACCATGCTGTATCTAATGATGATCTCTTTCAGCTTTGGGCTTCCTTGGGGCTTAAGGGCTTGCCCTCCAAGGAAGCCCTGTTTGACCTGATCCAGTTAGGGGCTGCTGTCAAACAATCGCCGGTAATAGCAGAGGTAGACACTCTGTCTATTGTCGACGTGGTTGTGGCAGAGGCTTCCGACGGGTCTGGTCAAACCTCTGCTGCTGCTGCTGTTGCGGATGTTGCTGAAGGCTCAGCCTCCCCTTCCGAACATCCTTCGAAGGGGAAGTTGAGTCCCACGGTCTCCCCTGCGGGTGCGTCTCCTCCTCAGGGGAGCGCACTGACAGAAAGACTCCTCTTCGGAGGACCGACGATGTGGATGCCCTTTCTCGAGGCCGCCTCCGCCGTAAGGCTCGTCCTCCTCTTCGCCGTAGGGGCCTCCCTTATCCCTACAAGGGAGTTAAGAGGCGCCTCTTCAGGTCGTCTCCGCCGCCTTCCCCTTCTCGTCGGGAGCAGACCGTAGCAGCCACGTCCTTGGACCTCTCCGCAGATTGCTCGCGATCTACGCCTGCCAGACCTTCCAGTCCTTCTGGCCTACCTTCACCCCTGGTTGCAGATGCGCAGCAGGCTCCTTCTCACCCCATCACCCAACAGGCACCGGTCCCTTCGGGGCAAAGGGATGTCTCCCACGGTGTGGGTAATTCCCTTGCGCATCAGGGTTCCCCTGTGCGCTCAGCACACATGCGCTCTCCTGAGTTGCAGCCGTCAGTCTCGCCTCGCCAGCGCTCTCCTGCTCGCCAGCTCTCTCCTGCTCGCCAGCGCTCCCTGCTAGCCGTCAGCGCCCTTCTGTTCCTGCTGCGCGCCAGGCGCGCCATTGGTCTCCTGAGCGCACACGATCTCCTGCTTGTCAGCGCGCACCTGCGCACCTTGTTCCTGATGCTCGCCCACGCGCCCTAGATCTTCGGATCTGGACGCAGGCAAGGACCTTACTCCTTCGCCTCGCGCTCCTGCGCGCCCATCTTCACCTGTGCAACAGCGCGCACGCTCCCCGGTGCGCACTTCAAGAGTTCCTGCACGCCCGCGTGTCCACGAGTCTTCCTCTTCTGAGCCCGACCGCGAGCGTTCGCCCTTGCGCGTGTCCTCGCCATCCGATCCTGCGTGTCGACACCCTCCTGCGCACCAACGATCTCCTGAGCGCCCGCGCGATCCTTCGCCTGTGCGCAAGCGCTCGCCAGAGCGCCCAAGACTCGGATCGTCATAGGTCTCCGACGCGCACATGCGCTAGATCTCCTGCGAGCGGTTGATCGCCTGCACGTACTACGCGCCATCGTTCGCCAACGCACCAGTGTTCCCCAACGTGCCGACGCTCGCCCACGCGCCATAGATCTCCAGTGCGCCATCGATCTCCTGCGCTTCATCGTTCTCCTGACTGACAGCGATCTCCTCTACCCTCGCACGCTCATTCACCTGCGTGCCCGCGCGCCAACGCGCCCCCCTTGCCAGCGCGCCCGTGCGCGTCTATCTCCGCTCGACTGTGCGCCCGCGCTCGTCTATCTCTGCGCGACTGTGCGCCCGCGCTCCAGCAGCCGCCCGCACGCGACCCCCTGAATGTTCCATCGCATGAGCGCCAGTGCGACCCCCAGCGCGACCCCTGTTCTCGCCGGGTTCCGCAGCTTGTGCCTACGACAGGGACGCGTACTTCCAGATCGCCATCAGGATCGCCACTGCGCAAGCGCAGGTCTCTCACCCAGGACCAGGAAGAGTCTCCGGAGAGGTCTAGGCAACATTCTTTCCGTTCTTCTTTCCAGGTAGGCCCTGTTGCGTCCACTCCGAAGGATCAGGAGATCCCCTTCCCTCCAGCGGGGATTGCTGACACTGCGTCCGTCACCCGTCAGTCTTGGTTTGGTCACCTGATGAAAGCGGTGGTGCAGGCTGTGAAGCCAGCCCTCGCTGATCTGGGACTCAGACCAAAGACAGACTCGCCCCCGCTGAAGAGAAGGAGAGGAGTGGACATCGTGGTGACTTCTCCCAGGGAGAAGTTGGCTCCTAAGAGGTCCGTCAGGAAGGCTCCATCTCCTTCGCGGTCGTTTTCTCCTTCTCCTGTGGACAAAGCTTTTCCGTCCTCTGGAGAGTCCAGCGAGGTGAAGGCCTCTCCCTCGGCACCAATGGGAGGAACCCCACCTCGAGGAAGAGAAACGTCTTGCGTGGAAGGTACCTTCCAGACCTCTTTGCTGGAGTCCTGTATCCCACCCAGGAGGGAACCTAAGGACTCAAAGACAATTCCTAAGTCGTCTTCACGGATCCGTCCAGAGCCAACCAGACCCCGGGAGAACGTCCACGTGTCTCCCCAAGAAGAGCCTCTGTGGACGGGAGACTTAGCTGCCAGTCCACAGGGAGGAGAGCAGCATGAGTCTGAGCATGCCTTCTGGCAGGTCTTGAATCTGATGAGGCAACTCGATAGGTTTAAGGACCCGGAGATCGCCCCTCACGAAGGCAAGGATACAGTCCTAGACCAAGTCTATGGTACCCAGAAACCCCCAAGGGCCAGCGCAGCTTTGCCTTGGTCCCAGGGGGTGAAGAGTGCCAGAGACAAGGTCGAAGCTCAGCTCTCGGAACTCGCCTCCTCCAGCCGTTCCTCTGCCGGGAACAAACTCCTCCCACCTCCTCGTTTACAGCAGAAGAGGTATTTTGAGATCATGGGGGAGTCCAGTGTAGCTCTCCCCCTCCACCACTCGGTGGAAGAGCTCACAAGGAGAACTCCTCTTGAGAAGCTTTCCTCCCGGCAGGTGACATTCTCGGCTTCGGAGATCCTTAGCACGGAGAAGGTCGCGAAGTGTGCCATGCAGACCACTTCGTGGCTGGACGTCTGGCTGGGTACTCTGGGCATCCTATTGCGCTCCGAGGACTTGTCTAAGGAGAGCAATAGGAAGGCCCTGGAGACCTTCCTCCTCTCGGGCACTCGCTCCATTGAGTTCCTGGCCCACCAGGTTACCAACCTGTGGGCCAACTCGATCTTAAAGCGACGGGATGCGGTGACCAAGAAGTTCCATCCGAAGGTCCCCGCCGTGGATGTCTGCTGGCTCAGACACTCCTCCATCCTTGGAGGAAGCTTGTTTGAGCCCAAGGATGTAGAACGCACAGCTGAGAGGTGGAGGAAGTCGAATCAGGATTTGCTCCTCCAAAGGACCCTCACATCTCGGCCCTACAAGCCTCCAGCTCCACAATAGCATCAACAGCAGCCTCGCAGGATACCGAAGCAGGCTCCGGCAGCTAAGACGAAGGTGTCTAAGCCACAGCCCTTTCCTGTCAAGGACAAGAGGGGTGGTAAGTCCTCCAGGGGAGGCAAGACTCCTAGAGGGAACGGCTGTGGCCGTAAATGCTAGGACTGGCAGTCCCCCCGCGTGTCCACCTGTGGGGGGATACCTAAAAAGTTGCGTGCACAGGTGGCAGCAACATGGGGCCGATTCCTGGACGGTTTCTGTGATCGGCCAAGGTTATCGCGTCCCATTCACAACATCTCAACCTCCCCTGACAGCGAATCCAGTGTCGTTGAGCTCCTATTCCATGGGATCGGCAAAGGGGATAGCCCTTTGGGCAGAAGTCTGAGATCATGCTCAAGAAGGATGCTCTCCAAGAGGTCGTCGACGGCTCCCCAGGCTTCTTCAGTCGACTCTTTCTTGTAAAGAAGGTGTCTGGAGGCTGGAGACCTGTCATCGATCTCTCAGCTCTGAACAAGTTTGTCAAGCAAACTCCATTCAGTATGGAGACAGCGGACACGGTCAGACTTGCAGTGAGACCACAAGACTTCATGTGCACACCGGATCTGAAGTACGCATACTCCAGATCCCAATCCATCCGTCTTCCAGGAAGTACTTGAGATTCAGCCTAGACAGCAAGACCTACCAGTTCAAGGTACTGTGCTTCGGTCTCTCCACAGCACCTCAGGTGTTCACCAGAGTGTTCACCCTGATTTCGTCATGGGCGCACAGGAACGGCATCCGTCTCCTCCGATATCTGGACGACTGGCTGATCCTGGCAGACTCGGAGTCGACCCTTCTTCGACACCGAGACAGGCTTCTGGGACTTTGTCAAGATCTAGGGATCATGGTAAATCTCGAGAAGTCCTCTCTGCAGCCGTCCCAACGACTGGTATATCTAGGCATGTTATTAGACACCAATCTCCACAAAGCCTTTCCTTCAGACGACAGGATAGCAAGGCTGAGGAGAGTGGCAGAGCCCTTCCTCAGGCAGGAAGAGCTTCCATCCCAATCATGGTTACGTCTTTTAGGTCACCTAGCCTCCCTGGCCTGTCTGGTCCCGAACGGCCGTCTCAGGATGAGATCCCTGCAATGGTGGCTCAAGTCCCAGTGGAGTCAGGGCTCCGACTCCCTGGACTCTCTGGTCCCTATAGGACACACGGAACAGGCGGACCTGCGGTGGTGGGTGATCGACGAAAACCTACGGAAGGGAGTGGATCTTCTCGTCCTTCCCCCGGATTTGACGCTGTTCTCGGACGCGTCAAAAGAAGGTGGGGGGCTCACATTTTGAACCAGAGGGTCTCAGGTCTTTGTTCAGAATCAGAAAAGTACCTGCACATCAACCTGCTAGAAATGAAGGCCGTGCATCTGGCCCTTCAACAGTTCTAACGGACGCTGGCGGGCCACTCCGTGGTGGTTATGAGCGACAACACCACAGTAGTGGCTTATATCAACAAGCAGGGAGGTACCTTTTCACAACAGCTATCCCATCTTGCAGTAGATATTCTGAGGTGGTCTGAAGTCCACTCGATAACACTTATCAGGTCGCTTCATTCCTGGCAAGAGGAATGTGTTCGCTGACAGTCTGAGCAGAGCTTCGCAGATAGTGAGTACCGAGTGGTCTTTGTATCCTCAGATAGCCAACAAAGTCCTGACTTTGTGGGGTTCCTCGACGGTGGACCTGTTCGCGACGGCCTTGAATTTCAAGCTGCCTCTGTACTGCTCCCCAGTCCCAGACCCCAAGGCTCTCTGGCAAGATGCTTTCCAACAGCGGTGGGACAACATCGACGTGTACGCCTTCCCACCGTTTTGTCTGATGAGAAGGGTGCTCAACAGGACCAGACTATCGGTCAACCTGTCTATGACCTTAATAGCTCCGCTATGGCGTCACGCGGAATGGTTCCCGGACCTTCTGCAACTCCTAATGGAATCTCCGAGAGAACTTCCCCCACGACACGAGCTACTCAGACAACCACAATGCAACATCTTCCACAAAGCCGTAGCCTCGCTTCGGCTTCACGCCTGGAGACTATCCAGCGTCTCCTCACGGAGAGAGGCTTTTCGCAGCAGGTTGCGGAAAGAATGTCTCGATACCTGCGAAAGTCCTCCGCAGGAGTATACCAGGCGAAGTGGAGAGTCTTCTGTGGTTGGTGTCGTGGGAGGGGTATCTCTCCACTCGATGTCACTATTCCAGTAATAGCGGAGTTCCTCGTGTATTTGCGGGAAGAAATGCGCCTTTCGGTCTCGACGGTGAAAGGCTATCGCTCAGCCTTAAGCCTGGCCTTTAGGCTGAAAGGAGTGGACATTTCTTCCTCACTAGAACTCTCTTTACTCATACGTAGCTATGAGCTTACCTGCCCTCAGTCGGAAGTGAGACCTCCTCCTTGGAACGTGGTTCGGGTTCTCAGGACTCTGAAGAGACTTCCCTTCGAACCATTAAGCCAGGCCTCTGATCGCCACCTGACTTGGAAGACGGCTTTCCTACTCGCATTGGCCTCTGCCAAACGAGTTAGTGAACTTCATGGTCTCTCATATGACATCGCCCATTTAAGGGAATGAGGGGAGGTAACGTTCAGGTTCGTCCCTGAGTTTGTTGCCAAGACTCAGAACCCTGGAGTGCCGGACCCACGGTTCGACTCCTTCAGGGTCACGAGTCTCCGTTCTGTAACAAGTGACCCAGACCATCTGCTACTATGCCCAGTGAGGAGTCTGAGGCGTTACTTGAAGAGAACAGCTGCAGTTCGTCCCTGCGTGCAGGCGTTGTTCGTAAGCACGGGAAGGACTAAGAGGAGGGTCACCAAGAACACCATCTCGGTTTAGATTCGAAGGGTTATCCATCACGCCTTGAATCCTGACCCTCCTCCGTCACGTCGCTCTAGGTCACACGATGTCAGGGGCATCGCTACGTCCCTGGCCTTTAAGAGAAACATCTCTGTGACGCAGGTGCTACAAGCTGGGGTCTGGAAGCGTCAAACGACCTTCACAGCCCACTACCTGCAGGACGTGACCCACAGGAGCCTCGATACGTTTTCTATCGGCCCCGTGGTGGCTGCACAACACCTGGTCTAACCTCAGGCTCCTTATTGGACAGGTAGCAGAAGGTTGAGGGCATTGTTACTCGGTCTCAGTCTGCGTGAATGAAAGAGTATGTCTGGCCCTTATTCTTTTCTTCATCCTCCCCTCTCTTGGGGAACGCAGCATCCTGGTCTTTGCATAGCTGACCTCAACCTCTGCAGGTAAACCATGCTCCCTTGTGTTCTTAGTATTAAGTTAATACTGTCGCGTCCCTCATACTCTGACGAGGTGGTATTGGGAACGTCCTAGCCTAGAATTCCATCTAAAGGACTCCAGGTCAACTTCCTAGGATGAGTCACACTCTATTCCACCACACACAAGCTTATGTAGGCTGCACGTTCCTTGCAGAGCAAGGAACTTGTGAGGTGCAGGGACTCTTTTTCTCGAGTGCTACTCACTCGGATTCTGAGTCCCCGGGTAAGCCAAAGCCAGTAAGGCTGGGGACTTTCCACCCTTCCTAAGGGGTAAGTCACCCTATGTAAATAGCGTGGTTTGTATTTCGGTTACGGAACAAATGACAGATTCGGAGATAATTTGTATTTTTCCTAACCATACAAACCTTAGCTATTTACACATATTTGCCCGCCAGCCCTGTCCCCCAAGACAAGTCCTACCTCTAAGTGAAGTGAGACAATTCACCGGTGTGTGGGGTGGGAGGGGTAGCAAGCTAAGTAGCGCGGGGGTAGTTAACCCTCGTTAGAATCTAATGGCTCGTCATTTTCAGCTACGCCGAAAGTAAACCCTATGTAAATAGCTAAGGTTTGTATGGTTAGGAAAAATACAAATTATCTCCGAATTTGTCATGTTAAATAGTTCGAAAGCATCGTGGAGGAGAAAGGCTACGTAGAGCAGCAGGTTTTCAACTGTGATGAAACCGGTCTGTTTTGGAAAAAGATGCCTAGTCGAACATACGTTACTGCCGAAGAGAAGAAAATGCCTGGACATAAGCCAGTGAAGGATCGGTTAACTCTTGCGCTTTGTGCCAACGCCAGCGGGGACTGCAAAATTAAGCCTTTATTAGTTTACCATTCCGAAAACCCTAGGGCATTTAAAGCACATGGAATTAATAAAGACCTGCTACATGTTCGATGGCGTTCTAATTCTAAGGCTTGGGTCACTAGGCATATCTTTGTAGAAATGGTGAACGTAGTTTTTGGCTCTGCTGTCAAGAAGTACCTTCAGGAGCGGAATTTGCCTTTGAAGTGCTTGCTTTGTTTGGACAATGCACCCGCTCACCCCCCAGGACTCGAAGATGATATCATCGATGAACACAAATTTATCAAAGTGTTGTATCTTCCACCGAATGCCACCCCTATCCTCCAGCCCATGGACCAGCAAGTCATCTCTAATTTTAGGAAGCTCTACACCAAGCACTTATTTAAGCAGTGCTTTAATGTCACGCAAAGTACCAACTTAACTTTGCATGAATTTTGGAGGAACCATTTTAATATTGTGCACTGCTTAAAGATCATAGATCAGGCTTGGGAGGGAGTAACTCATCGGACACTGAATTCAGCTTGGAAGAAGCTTTGGCCTGATGCTGTTGCTCCCAGAGATTTCGAAGGTTTTGGCCCCGAGAATGAACCTGTGCTTGCCGCCGGGGAAGACGTTAAAGAGATTGTATCCCTTTGCAAGTCAATGGGTCTGGAGGTGGATGAAGATGACATCACCGAACTCGTCGATGAGCATCATGAAGAGCTCACCACCGAGGAACTCAAGGAGCAGCAAACCATGCAGCATGATGAGTTCCAAGCGCAGTTGAGTGAGTCGGAGGAGACCGAGGAGGTAGGCCAAATCTTGGGTACGGCTGAAATAAAATAGATGTTAGCATATCATCAACACGTGGTTGATTTCATCGACAAGCATCACCCACAGAAACTTTAGTTGTTCCGTAACTGGAATACAAACCATGCTATTTAAAGTGGGTAAAATTTTAACGAAGGATTATTACCCCACCGCTAGTTAGCGGGGGGTAGGGAGGGTAGTTAGCTACCCTCCCCCCTCACACACCTGTGTTGTAGCTCCTCTTTTACTTTGGCTCGGGTGGTGATTGGACGTGTCCGCCTTCACCCTCGCCTCTTTGGCAGCCATTGACCATTGCTTTTTCTTTCTTTTTCTCAGAGTGTTGTGAAGTTGGCCTCTACAATGCGGAAGTGCCCTGGGTTTCCTGACCGCCCTTGTGGGACCTTCATGTCTTCCATTGAGACGGATCCTCACACCTTATGCCCTTATTGTAGGGGTCAGCGGTGTGAAAGTGAAAATGTTTGTATGGAATGTAGGGAGTGGCCTACCTCCCAGTGGGAGAGTTTTTTTCGGCGCCGGAAGAAAAAGTCCAGACGGGATATTTCTCCTTCAAAGGTTTCTTTGAAGAAGGAAAATCCTAAGGACTCTTCTTCCGTAGCCCAAACCTCCTCCGAAACTCTCACTCGGTCGGCCTCTCGTGAGAGGCCGTCGAGTGGTAGCGTAGGCCGTACTGTTGTTGACCGATCTCGGGGTTTGGGAGAGGGAGTTGCCTCCCATAGCGAGGCAGCTCCTCCTCCTCCCCCGGGGGAGGATTTAATTATTTCTCTTGTTAATAATGATCTTTTGCAGCTTTGGGCTTCCTTGGGGCTTCAGGGTTCGCCCTCCAAGGAAGCCCTGTTTGACTTGATCAGGTTGAGAGCAGCTGACAAACAGTCACCGGCGGTTGACCCTTCGTCTATTGTCGAGGCTGTTGTGGCAGACGCTTCCAATGAGAGTGTTCAAACCCCTGCTCCTGTTGTAGCTGAAGGCTTAGCTCCCCCCTCCGAACATCCTTCAGGGGAGGATCTAAGTCCAACGGTCTCTCCTGCGGGTGATTCTCTCCCCCCGGGGGAGTTCACTGACAGAGACTCCTCTTCGGAGGACTGATGATGGTTTGCCTGCTGCTCCCAGAGGACGCATCCGACGTAAGGCTCGCCTTCCTCTTCGTCGCCGAGGTCTTCCTTCTCCTCACAAGGGTGTTAGGAGGCGCCTCTTTGGATCTTCATCCTCGCAGTCCCCCGCAGAGGAACCTCGTCCTTCAGCTACTGTTCCTGCTACTTCCTTGGATCTGGACCTCTTTGCAGATCGTTCGCGATCTCCTACGCCTGTCAGACCTGCTGACCTGCCTTCACCTTTCCTGGCTGCTGACGCGCTGTGGGCGCCCACACATCCCGTTTTCAAACGGGCACCGGTCCCTTCGGGGCAAAAGGGGCTTTCACACATTGTGTGTAAGTCCCTTAAGTGCCAGGTTTCCCGTGTGCGCCAACGTTCTCCTGCACGCAAGCGCTCACCGGTTGCTGCCTCATCTCGCCAGCGCCCTCCTGCACGCCCACGATCTCCTGTTCGCCCTGTAGTTCCAGAGACTACACGCCCACGATCTCCTGCTCGCCAACGGACCTCTGCGCGCCCTCAGCCTGTTACACGCCATGGACGCCCTCGGTCTCCTGCTCGTCACCCGATCTCCTGCTCGTCAGCGTTCTCCTGCGCGCCAGCGCTCTCCTGCTCGCCAGCGCTCTCCTGCTCGCAAGCCCTCTCCTGCTCGCCAGCGCTCTCCTGCTCGCCCTCAATCTTCGGATCAGGGCTCCAAGGAGAAATCTTCTTCCTCTCCTGCTCGCCAGCGTTCTCCTCCACGATCGCCGACTCGCCATCAGACCTCGCCTGCTCGCCATCCCTTGCCTACGCGCCATCCCTTGCCTGCGCGCCCACGCGCCCTACGGCTTCCCCCTTACGGGCCCTTCATCATCCTGTGGCTGCACTCCATCCGAGGTCGCCTACGCGCCCACGCGCCCTGACACCTACGCGCCCACACGCCCTGTCACCTGCGCGCCCACGAGCTCCTCCTGCGCGCCATCGTTCTCCCACGCACCAACTCGCGAACTCTCCTACGTGCCAACGCTCGCCCACGCGCCCCCTCGCCTACGCGCCACTGCTCGCCTACGCGCCATCGCTCGCCTGTGCGCCATCGCTCGCCTGTGCACCATCGCTCGCCTGCGAGCCATCGCTCACCCGCGTGAGCAATCGGCCCCGAGCTAGGCAATGGCCTATCGCACGAGCGCAATACCCAGTGCGATGCCCAGTGCGAACCACAGCGCGTGCCCACACAAGATCCGGCAGTACGCATCAGGTCATCTTCATCGCGTTACACACACACACACACACACACACACACACACACACACACACACACACACACCATGTAAGGGCAGGACAGGGCGCCCAACGGAGGGAGGAAAATCTCCGGACAGGTCCAGCTTCTTCTTTTCAGGCAGACCCAGTTGTAGTTTCCACTCCTAGGGATCTTATGATCCCCTTCCCTCCAGATGGTGTCTCCAGTCGGCTGCCCTGGTTTGGGCCCTTGATCAGAGCGGTTGCGCAGGCTTTCAAGCCCGCTTTCTCTGAACTAGGCCTCAAATCAGCGGCTATCTCGGCCCCCCCCTGAAGAGGAAGACAGGAGTGGACGACGTGGTTACTTCTCCAAGGGCGAAACTGGTTCCTCGGAAGCCGTCGAGGAAGGCTCCTTCCCCTCCCCAGAGTTTCTCTCCATCCCCCATGGACGAGGGTTTTCCGTCCTCAGGGGATTCTCGTGAGGTGAGGCGTTCTCCCATCGCACCAATGGGAGAAACCCCACCTCGCGCCGAGAAGTCTCCTCGGGTGGAGGCGGAGAAGAGCCCCCCACCATCTTTGTTGGAATCCTGCATCCCTCCTTGGAGTTAGTCGAAGGACTCCAAGACGGTCCCGAAATCTTCGTTGAGGATCAGACTAGAACCAGGTAAGCCCGCGGAGAACGTCCACGAGTCCCCCCAAGAAGAGCCTTTGGGGACTGGAGACCTTGCTGCTAGTCCATCAGGAGGAGAGCCGCAGGAGTCGGAGCATGCCTTTTGGCAAGTTTTGGCTCTGATGAGGAACCTTAATTGATTTTTGGATACAGAGATTCCTCCTCAAGAGGGCAAGGACACAGTTCTGGACCGAGTCTTTGGTACTTAAAAGCCCCCTAAAACCAGCGCGGCTTTGCCCTGGTCCCAGGGGGTCAAGAGTGCCAGAGATAAGGTCGAGAGCCAGCTCGGAGCCTCTCCAGCCGTTCCAGCGCCTGGAACAAACTTCTTCCGCCTCCTCGTGTCCATCAAAGGAGGTACTTTGAAATCATCGAGGAGTCCTGTTTAGCTCTTCCCCTCCACCACTCGGTGGAAGAGCTCTCCAGGGGAGTCCCTCTTGAGAGACTCTCCAACCAGCCAGTGTCGTTCTCGGCCTCGGAGATTCTCTGCCAGGAGAAGTTAGCAAAAGTGTGCCATGCAGGCCACTTCATGGCTGGATATCTGGCTGGGATCTCTTGGCATCCTGATACGATCCGAAGACTTGTCTAAGGAGAGTACCAGGAAGGCCTTGGAAACCTTCCTTCTTTCAGGCACTCGTACCATCGAGTTTCTGGCCCACTAAGTCTCGAACTTGTGGGCTAACACTATCCTGAAACGCCTTGATACGGTGTCTGAAAGATTCAACTCGAAGGTCCCCAACACCGAGGTCAGTAAGCTCAGACATTCCTCCCTTTTGGGGAGTAGTCTGTTTGAGCCGAAAGATGTAGAGCAGGCGGCTGAGAGGTGGAGGAAGTCCAACCAGGACTCCCTCCTCCAAAGGGCTTTAACCTCAAAGCCCTATAAGCCTCCAGCACCCCAACAACCTCGCCCTGCAAAGACAACAAAACCGGCAATAGCAGCAAAGGCAGCGGTGCCTAAACAGCCCTTTCCCGTCAAGGACAGTATAGGCCTGAAGTCCTCCAGGGGAGGTAAGAATCCTAGGGAGAGTGGCTGAGGCCGCAAACGCTAGGATTGGCAGTCCCCCCCGCATGTCCACCAGTGGGGGAATGCCTCCAAAGTTGCACGAACAGGTGGCAGCAACTCTGGGCCGATTGCTGGACGATCTCGGTGATCAGCCAAGGATATCGCGTCCCTTTCATAACATCTCTTCCTTCCTTGACAGAGAATCCAGTATCGTTGAGCTCTCTTGCCATGGGATCGGCAAGAGGGCAAGCCCTTTGGGCAGAAGTCAAGACCATGTTGAAGAAGGACGCTCTCCAAGAGGCCGTCGACGGGTCCCCAGGCTTCTACAGTCGACTCTTTCTTGTAAAGAAGGCATCTGGAGGCTGAAGACCAGTCATCGACCTCTCAGCTCTGAACAGGTTTGTCAAGCAGACCCCGTTCAGCATGGAGACGGCAGACACGGTCAGACTTGCAGTGAGACCGCGAGACTTCATGTGCACACTGGATCTGAAAGACGCGTACTTCCAGATCCCAATCCATCCGTCTTCAAGGAAGTACTTGAGATTCAGCCTAGACAACAAGATCTACCAGTTCAAGGTGCTGTGCTTCGGTCTCTCCACAGCACCTCAGGTTTTCACCAGAGTGTTCACCTTGATATCTTCGTGGGCACACAAGATTGGCATCCGTCTCCTCCGTTATCTGGACGACTGGCTGATCTTAGCAGACTCGGAGTCAACCCTTCTTCGACACCGAGACAAACTTCTGGGAATTTGCCAAGATCTAGGGATCATGGTAAATCTCGAGAAGTCTTCTCTGCTTCCTTCCCAAAGACTGGTATATCTAGGCATGATATTGGACACCAATCCCCACAGAGCCTTCCCATCAGACGACAGGATAGCAAGGCCGAGGAGGGTCCCAAGTCCTTTCCTCAGACGAGACGAACTCCCAGCCCAATCGTGGTTACGTCTCCTCAGCCATCTCTCATCCTTGGTCCATCTAGTTCCCAACGGTCGCCTCAGAATGAGATCTCTGCAATGGCGACTCAAGTCCCGGTGGAATCAAGGACACGATTCCCTGGACGTCTTGATCCTCCCCCCGGATTTGATGCTGTTTTCGGAGGCCTCAAAGAAATGGTGGGGGGCCCACGTCTGAACCACAGGACCTCAGGCCTGTGAGAAGAATCATAAAAGTGCCTCCATATAAATCTGGTAGAAATGAAGGCCATTTTTTTGGCCCTTCAACAGTTCCAACAGCACCTGGCGGGTCACTCTGTGGTGGTGATGAGCGACAACACCCCAGTAGTGGCTTACATCAACAAGCAGGGAGGTACCTTTTCAGAACAGCCATCCCATCTTACAGTAGAGATACTGAGATGGACCGAAGTCCACTCGATTCCACTTTTGGTTCGCTTCATTCCGGGCAAAAGGAATGTGCTAGCCGACAGTCTGAGGAGAGCATCTCAGATAGTGAGTACCGAGTGGTCTTTGGATCGTCAAGTAGCCAACAAAGTCCTGATTTTGTGGGGTTCCCCGATTGTTGATCGGTTCACGACAGCGTTGAATTTCAAACTGCCGCTGTACTGTTCCACAGTTCCGGACCCCAAGGCTCTCTGGCAAGATGCTTTCCAACAATGGTGGGACGTATACGCCTTTCCCCCATTCTTTCTGATGAGGAGGGTACTCAACAAGACCAGACTATTGGTCAACCTCTCGATGACTCTCATAGCTCCGCTGTGGCATCACGCATAATGGTTCCCGGACCTTCTGCAACTCCTTACGGAGCCTCCGAGAGAACTCCCTCCACGACACAAGCTACTTAAACAACCACACGCCAACATCTTTCACAAAGCCGTAGCTTCGCTTCGGTTTCACGCCTGGAGACTATCCAGCATCTCCTCGCAGAGAGAGGATTTTCACAACAAGTTGCGGAAAGGATGTCTGGATACCTGTAAAAGTCATCCGCAGGAGTCTACCAGGCGAAGTGGAGAGTTTTCTGTGGTTGGTGTCGTGGAAGGGGTATCTCTCCACTCGATGCCACTATTCCAGCAATAGCGGAGTTCTTCGTGTATTTGCGAGAAGAAATGCGCCTTTCAGTCTCGGCAGTGAAAGGCTATCGCTCAACCTTAAGTCTAGCCTTCAGGCTCAAAGGAGTGGACATTTCTTCTTCGCTAGAACTTTCCTTACTCATACGTAGTTATGAACTTACCTGCCCTCAGTCGTAAGTGAGACCTCCTCCATGGAACGTGGTTCAAGTCCTCATTTCTCTTAAGAGACCTCCCTACGAATTACAGTGAACCCTCGCTACTTCGCGGTTCGACCATCGCGGATTCACCACTTCGCGGATTTTTTCCATAACCCATATATATACAGTAATATATATATATATAACGGATTTTGAGCGAAGCGAAAAATCTATTTTTGGGTGAGATAGCCATGGCGTCCTGATGGAAGGTTCCTTTTTGGTAGCTTCCTTGGGTATAAGACTACTAAGATATTCCCAGAGAATTTAACCACAGGTTATCACAGAATTCTAACTTCTGGAGCGAGTATCTCAAAGGTTTCCCTTTAAGACATCGTAATACAACAGGGGACGCGCATGTCTGAACGCGCCACATAGCTATCTTCACCCCGAACAGAGTTAATGCTTCGGTGTGAAAGGATTGAGAATAGCTGGGAGCCGTTCCACAGCTAATCTCACTCGTGGCTACTACTGATACTCGAGACGTAAACAAACGGACGCCATTGCTCTAATGACGTCACGCCCGTCTTCATCCTGAAGCCAGTTGCTGCCCATCACCATGATACAGTAGCACATGGTGGGAACAAAACTGGACGAAGTAGTAGGGAGGGTCCATCAGGACGCCATGGCTATCTCACCCAAAAATAGATTTTTCGCTTCGCTCAAAATCCGTTTTTTGGGCTCAAGCCATGGCGTCCTGATGGAAGAGTACCAGAGAATCAATGTATCGTGGTAGATTTTCCCCTAGTATTAAGTGCCTAGGCATTGACAAAACAGCAAAGTAATCTTAGATAAAGAACCATAGGGACGAAGTATCCTGCCCCCCTTGGCAGTGAAGTTCCCATGGGCTATGCCGACGTCAAAGTGGTATTGAAGGGCTATTCATCCTGAGAGAAGAACTTGAAGAACTTAGAGATGAAGCTGAATGTTTGGTATTTGTATAGGAACATTCTGAAATTAGACCAGTGGTGGTTGGACACTGTGTATAGAGTTCATCTCTTGGGTATCAGAAGTAAGTATTCGTGTAGGAACCTTACTTAGTCAGGGTGAATATAATTTAGGATTAGACATCTTAAATTCTTCATAACCATAAGAAAGGAGGAATAAATAAAACTATGACAGGTATGTATTTCATAGTAAGTAGGAGCTGATAGAGACGCACAAGTAATAAAATAGAAATTTTATTTCACAAATGCAGAAATTAAATAATTTACAGCAAAAAGTAAAGTTCATTTACAGTAATAATAATGTACATAGAAATAAAGGCTTGCTCTTGAATCTGAAAAGGAATTTCAGGATATTAGTAGGTACTCGTTCTCGAGGAACGCAAGTCTTTAATTAAAACACATCATGCTCAAGGCATGCGGCACTTGTGTGACACTATGACATTTCACCTGGGATAAGAACAGTTATAAAAGCACTAAGTGTTTTTCGACATCACTATGAATCGCTCGAGGGTCAACATAGGCACCCGAAGAGTTAGAGTCCCAAGTAACTCACTGTTCTACGCAGAGTTAGGTGCAGGTTTCATAACACTACCTGCGGCTACCACAAAATGTTTGACTTCGTGCACTTGTTTCGCATAGTGTTTAAAGAAAACTCGCGAGGACTTCCAGCCCGTGAAGTTTTTAAGGCTTTCAAAGTCCATGCTCTGAAAGAAATTCAGAGAAGATGCCACTTTTCTAGGATCATGACCAGCGGGTGTACTGTTCGGATCCGCTCTGCGAATGAAGTAGGTGATTTTCGCTCTTAATTGTTTCAGTGACAGGTCGCTGCCCGATGTTTCTCCTTTGAAGAGTTGGCCTCCACCAAAGTTCGAAGTTCTGCGAAGATAGACCTTGAGGCTCTCTACTGGACATAGAGAGACATCCTCCTTCAGGGGGCATATTCTCCAAGGGCCCCATCTTTTGGTGGGTAATTCATTTTTAGCGAGAAACGTCGGATCAGGGGAGAGGGTCACTTCTCCTGAATCGGTAAACAGGATGTGTCCTTCTTCTCTTGATAATGCCACTATTTCACTGACTCGAGCTCCCGAAGCGAGAGCAAATAAAAATATAACTTTCTGAGTCAGATCCTTGAGGGGGCATGAATCGTTGTCCAAGTTGGAGGCGAAATGGAGTACCTTGTCTAGTGACCAGGAGATCGGTTTCGGTGGGGGTGCTGGACGTAGGCGAGCACATGCTTTTGGTAGTTTGTTGAAGATGTCGTTGGACAGATCAATTTGGAAAGCATATAGAATTGGTCTAGTCAAGGCCGATTTGCAGGTTGAAATCGTATTGGCTGCTAATCCTTGTCCATGAAGGTGAATAAAGAAGGACATACAGAAATCAATCGTGATTTCTTTAGGATTTTTTGTCTTGACAAAGGAGACCCATTTCCTCCAGGATGATTCATATTGCCGTCTCGTGGATTCGGTCTTGTATTCCTCTAGGAAGTCTAGACTTTTCTTCGAGATCCCAAACCTCTTCTTTGCGGCAAGGGAGAGAAAATCATGAGATGAAGGTCCTTGATTTTCGATGATGAAGCGAAGACAGTCGACTTCTGTACTTGTTGAGAGAGAACTGGGCCCGGGAGAGGGATCAGCTTGGGCTGCAGCTCCAGGACCAGGGGGTACCAGTTGCTCCGGGGCCACTTGGGAGCCACTAGGGCCGCTGTCCCTTTGAAGGTTCTCAGTTTGGAGAGGACTTTCAACAGAAGGTTGGTGGGAGGGAACAGGTAGATCTTGGACCATCTGTTCCAGTCCAGTGACATGGCATCCACTGCTTCTGCTTTGGGGTCCTCGTACGGGGCTACGTACAGAGGAAGTTGATTGTTGTCGCTCGTTGCAAAGAGATCTATCTGAAGTTCTGGGACTTGGTGAGAGATGAAGGAGAACGATCTTGCGTCTAGAGACCATTCCGACTCTATCGGGTTTGTCCGAGATAGAGCATCCGCTGTCACGTTGCGGAATCCTTGTAGGTGAACTGCAGACAGGTGCCACTTCTTCTTCTCTGCCAGACGGAAGATTGGGAGAAGCACCTGATTTATCTGGGGCGATCTTGAGCCTTGGCGATTGAGACAACGAACTACCACCGAGTTGTCTAGGGTTAGACGGATGTGGATCGAGGGCGGCGGGGATAACTTCTTCAGTGTTAGAAGGACCGCCATGGCCTCCAAGATGTTTATGTGGAACGTCTTGAATAGTGGAGACCAGGTACCTTGAACCTGTTTCTGGTGGGAGTGACCTCCCCAACCTTCCAGTGAGGCATCCGTGTGGATGTTGAGTGATGGAGGAGGGTGTTGGAGAGGAATGGACCTTTTCAGGGCCTTTTCTTCCGACCACGGCTTTAGGAGGCGTCGCAGTCTGTTTGGAAGCCGTCTCTTGAGGTCTCTTCGAGCGATGGATGCCGAGCGTCTCCAGACTCCCGCGGCATCCTTTAGCTGTGCACGAAGCACTGGGTTTGTCACTGAGGCGAATTGTAGAGAGCCTAGAACTCGTTCCTGCTGTCGTCTTGAAATGCGTTTGGATTTCAGTAGTCGCTTGACAGACCCTGCTATTTCCTTCCTTTTCTTCTGGGGGATGGAAAGGCGGTGTGACTGAAGATTCCAGTGGATTCCCAACCACTGAAACTTCTGAGCTGGAGAGAGGCGAGATTTTTTCTCGTTGATCTTGAATCCCAGGTGTTCTAGGTACTGGGTAACTTCGTTGCAAGACTTTGCACACTCTTCGGGCGATGGAGCCCAGATTAGCCAGTCGTCGAGGTAGGCCATCACCTGGACGTTTCTTAGGCGGAGTTGTTGTACTATGGCATCCGCCAGTTTTGTGAAGATCCGAGGGGCCACGTTGAGGCCGAAGGGCATGGCCCGGAAGGCGTAGCTTTTCCTTTGGAGTCGAAATCCTAGGTAAGAGGAAGCGTGATGGTTCATTGGAACGTGCCAGTAGGCATCCGCCAGGTCTATAGAGACCGTATAGGAACCTTGAGGCAGAAGGGTCCTTATTTGTTGAAGCGTCAGCATCTTGAATTTGTTGTTCGCTATGAACTTGTTGAGGGGGGATAAGTCCAGAATGACTCTGAGTTTGTCTGAGTCCTTCTTGGGAACACAAAACAGTCTCCCTTGGAACCTGGTGGACTTTACCTTCCTTATCACCTTCTTGTTCAAGAGGTCTAGAACATATTCTTCCAGAAGGGGGGTTGATTGTTGGAAGAATTGCTGGAAGATTGGGGGTGGTTGAGTCCAACTCCAGCCTAGACCCTTCTTGACTATGCTGTGCGCCCAGGGATCGAAGGTCCAACGATCCTGGAATTGGCGGAGTCTTCCTCCCACCGGAAGCACTTCATTGCTTCTGGTGTCCCGAGGACTTGCTGCCTCGGCCGCTAGCTCCCTTTCCTCCTCTACCTCTGGAGGGACGGCGAGATGCGTCTTTGCTTGCACCCCTGAATGAGCCTCTACCTTTGGCACGAAAGGTAGTTGATTGTTGCTCAAAGGCAGGGGTGAAGACCGGTGACTGTGACAACACCGGTTGGGGGACCAATTGAAAGGTCTGTTGTGGTTGGGCAACCACTTGGGAGGTAGCGGGTCCCGGAAACTGACGTCTTTGCTGACGTTGCTGGGGTTTTGGCTTTTGGGGTTTCCTCTTAGGCTGAGGTCCGTCGTCCTGAGAGGGTTTCCTTTTCCTGGACATGCCCCACTTGTGGAGAAGGTTCCTATTCTCTGTGGCGGCTCTGTCAGTGATTTCCTTCACAAGGTCAGAAGGAAAGAGGTGTTTTCCCCAGATGTTGGAGGAAATCAGCCTCCGGGGTTCGTGTTTCACTGTGGCACCGGCAAACACGAATTCACGACAGGCTCTTCGAGCCTTTATGAAGTGGTACAAGTCCTTCATTACAGTCAATAAGTGGGATTTGGAGAGTACCATGTAGTGGTCTGGTACTCTAGTGTCACAGGCCATAACTTCAAGTTGGACTTGATGAGAAAGAGATGCCGCAAGCCTCTCCTTCGTGTCTTGTTCCCGACGAAGGAGGTGATCGTTGAGCTTAGGGAGGTCTTCATTAAACTGACGTCCGGCGACGTCAGGATCGAGCTTTCCCACGACGAAAGTATGTTGAACATCTTTCCAGTGTCGAGCGTCAGGGGGGGTCACTATGGAGAAGGGTCTGCACTCCTCCAATGCAGGGCAGGGTTTCCCTTCATCCGCCGCTTTAAGGCATGCAGCTAAGGCCTTTTCCAAGAATGGAAGAACCGCAGTTTCAGGTGCAACGTAAGTAGGGTGCTTCTTGCTCAATGCCGGAAGCTTAGAGCAGGTAAAGCCTCTACTCTTGAATGCGGAGGCTAGCATAGCCTGGGCCTTTGCGAGATCGAACACTATCTCTTCCTTAGGTTCGGTCTCTTCCTTCGAGGCAGGTTCGGAACGAAGCCGGACGTAACAGTCCGGGTAGGCCTCAAAGTTTGGGAAGAACTCCACATCTTCCAAAGGGACCGTGCCGATCTTATCACTGACAAAGATCCTGCCGGTCGCAATAACCATATGCTCTGCATACCTCCACGGGTTGGCATGAGAGCAAGCGGGGAGATCCTTGACCGAAATCTTCTTCGGTTCTCTAGATCCTATCATCGACCTGATGGACTCCTGGTTCTCCTTCAGCCTGTCGTCCATGACGGCTCTAATCAGTCGGATCAATTCTTGAGTGGAAGAAGAAGGATCCGGAGTCGAGGAGGTAGACGGAATAGACATTTCCGTCGGTGTAGGAGTAGGAGGGGGGATGGACGGGGGGAGCGACCTCTTGCTCCGACTCGGCGTATTCCACCTTGTCTTCGTCATCTTCGGCTCCTTGAGCCATAAGCGTCTTCTCCGTGTCTTCCGAGACATCCGAAATCTGTTCGTCATCTTCGGAATCCAAACGACACTCGTGCATGGACTGAGCCATGACTACATCAGGTTCCACCGTAATTTGGACAGTGGGGATCACGTCTTTGGGTACCACTGAGTCAGGGGAGGCCTTAGGGAACATCAGTGACCTCAGTTCTTCGGTGGCCAGGTACGGTCCGGTAGCATTTTTCTGGAAGCCACGCACCCACTTGCGCAGCTTTTCACGAGAAATGTCTCTAATCTCCGCTGAGGGAGGATTATGGAAGGCCTCAACTAGGTGAGCCTGACAGACCGTACAGTTCAGTGGATTCCAAAACTTCAAATCCCCTTTCTTGTCTGCACAAGGGGCGTGAGTCCTGCAAGCCGTATGCCCGTAAAACTGCGGGCGTTTCACAGCGCAGAAGGCGAAATCACACTTCATCTGCTCCTCCTGTGGAAGAAAGAGAAAATGAGTATGGGGGAGTCATAAGAATGGCTCTTAAACTAAGTTAATATTAATTATTAATTTTAACTTAATGAAAGGTGTGATGCATAGAGAATGAAAATAGTAAAGGAGAACATGCTCCATGCATCTCGCCCGGCTGGTTACCATAAGCTTGGTCCCTGGATAATCCGAGTGACCGAGGGCACCGGATATAATTCCTTAGAGCTCCAAGTATTTTGGAATTCCGTGGAAAAATCCAAGGGCAAGATTGGGACCGAGAACATTCGGTTCCAAGTTAAGGGCCAGAAGGCCTCTTTTAAAGGTAACTGTTTCTGGCAACCAGCCGTGCTAAGATGCACATAGCATGCTGGAATTAGAAGAATGCAAAGAGACAGCATGATCACTAACAGAGCAGTACTAGGTACTGATCTTAATAGTAGAAACAGTCTATCTGTTTGCAATATAGGGCTATCATTGTCCTATGATAGCTACAGGAAGGGGGTGCAAGTATTCTTGACGCCTCCGGGGCATCCGGCAAGCCGCCGGCATGCCGGAGCTCGCTCCAGCATAGATTCTGGCATTAGGACAGACAATGTTCAAAGTCAGTCAAAAACCAGGATGGCGGCCGCCGGCACAACGGCGGCACGCCGGCAGGGAGCGGCGGCTCCGGCAGTCGGAGGATGCCGGATTGGTGACTGGGATAAGGATGGTTAAAGCTGTACCGGGTTGCCGGCATATACTGCCGGCACTCCGGCGGCCGACCGGCAAGCGGACGACAAGCTAGGAGGAGGAGAGCCGCCGGTAGTAGCCGGCGGCAGCCGGCAGTCCCTCGGTACACGGGGGGCTGGCGGCAAGGTTAGGAAGAGTCACCAAGTAGGAGGCAGGTATTGCCGACAGTAGAGGCGGCAAGAGACCGGCACCCGGATAGGGAGAGAGACAGGGGGGGAGGGGGGAAGGGATGCAGGAAGTACCATCAGGACTCCAGACATCCCTCCCCCTCCCTGAGAGGGTGTACCCATGATAGAGGCAGGCTCTAACATCCATGAGCAGGGGTCACTAGGGACCGGGAGCAAGGTAGCCCAAGGGAGGGCTAGGGAACACCCAAAGGGGGGGAGGGGGGAGACTCCCATATGCAGAGCTATACTAGCAACTAACCTTATAGGACACTATGAAGGTATATGTACCAGAGCGGACTGCACAAGGAAGCTCGGGTAGCCCTACTATTCCACCCTAAGGAGGAGTTGTAGGACAGGGGACAGATGGGTATAACTAACCTAAGCATAGGCTAGGCTATACAAGAGATAGGTGGGGAGGGAGAAGAGAGAAGTCTTCCAAGGAAGGGTTTCTGTACCAGAGCGGCCACTAGGGAAAGGGAGGACACTCCCTAACCTAAGATCAGGCAGATCAGCTAAAACGGTGCAAAAGTACAGTTTCAGCATGGAACAGAGAAACCTTCCTAACCTAACCTAGAGCAGGGCTAAGAGTCCTGAACTAGGAAAGGAAGAAGACATATCGCTATCGCAGGAAAGTCATAGACTATCCTAGCCATAGAGGTAGGGCTAGCCTAACCTCACTCTCGGACGCAACCCTAAAGGGGGTTCATTCCTTTAGGGAGGACAGAGAGGCGATATATACTCTATTAGACAATTGATCCCTTTACTCAGAAAAGGAATCAAGGCTAAATAGAGGGAATGCCAAGGTAGGGGATGAAGAAAGCATATAGGGGTCCTATCATTAGGTTAGGCTAGAAAGAGTCACTGACTAGCCTATCCCCTATATGGTCCCTGAAGGCGAAAACATTTGCATCACTGTCAAAAGTATTGTAAAATAATGCCACTATCTTCATAACTTAGCCTAGGATCACTAATAAATCATGCATGAACACTTGTATGTAGGCTCCTGGCCTGGGGGCTATAGTAGCCGACTGGTATGAGGTCAATCGATGACCGATAAAAAGCGTCTAAACACGATATAAAAGTTCCTAGCTATGAAGACTAAATAAACTAATGTAATCGATTAGTATATAAGGCCGGAAACGTTGTTGTGGCTAACTAAATAAGACATGCATAACAACAACGACGCCATAAAATGGCGGGTCCGGTAGAGGCACAGCTCTGCCACAAAACAGCAATTATCTCGAAAAGTAATATTTACTTTACGGCCAGAGCTTAATTAAACAATACTGGAACCTTGTACTCAACTTTCCAGAAGAAGGCGAGGCTGAAGGTAACGACATAGCGAAGATGCAAAACGATAAAGGTAACACAGGGAAAATCCGTCTAAGTAGGGCAGCTACTAAACAAAGGATGAAGACGGGCGTGACGTCATTAGAGCAATGGCGTCCGTTTGTTTACGTCTCGAGTATCAGTAGTAGCCACGAGTGAGATTAGCTGTGGAACGGCTCCCAGCTATTCTCAATCCTTTCACACCGAAGCATTAACTCTGTTCGGGGTGAAGATAGCTATGTGGCGCGTTCAGACATGCGCGTCCCCTGTTGTATTACGATGTCTTAAAGGGAAACCTTTGAGATACTCGCTCCAGAAGTTAGAATTCTGTGATAACCTGTGGTTAAATTCTCTGGGAATATCTTAGTAGTCTTATACCCAAGGAAGCTACCAAAAAGGAACCTTCCATCAGGACGCCATGGCTTGAGCCCAAAAATATATATATATATATATATATATATATATATATATATATATATATATATATATATATATATATATATATATATATATATATATATATGTATATATGTATGCATGTATTTATGTATATATGTAAGTATGTATATGTGTATACATATAAATATATATATATATATATATATATACACACACACACACACACATATATATATATATATATATATATATATATATATATATATATATATATATATATATATATATATATATATATATATATATATATATATATATATATATATCTAAAGTAGGAAGATGTGATGTAGTTCTAAGGGAAAAGTATGGGAAATATGTCTGGGTAATAAGCAAAGCTCTACCACCAGTTTGTTTCTACATTATGATCAGAGATAAATGTAAACAAAACATTGGTTGCCATTTTTTATCGTGCTTTTTAGCATGTTTAGGAAATGCATGATATAAAATCACCTTTAATATTTGTGCCTGTTTTAGTTTAGGGTACTGTAGTACATGCATTAAGTGTTCTGTACATTAAAGGGTAGTTTGTTAACAGTACTACGTACAAGGGAAGGTGTTAAAAGTCTGAATATACATGTTGAATAAATAGGTAAATATGGTGTCACTACTTCGCGGATTTTCACCTATCGCGGCCGCGACTGGAACCTATCTACCGCGATAAACGAGGGTTCACTGTATTACGCCAGGCTTCAGATCCCCACCTGACTTGGAAGACGGTGTTCCTACTAGCTTTGGCGTCAGCCAAGCGAGTTAGCGAACTTAATGGTCTCTTGTATGACATCGCCCATTCAAGGGGATGGGGGGAGGTAACGTTCAGCTTCGTCCCCGAGTTTATTGCTAAGACTCAGAATCCGGGAGTGCCAGACCCTCGCTTCGACTCCTTCCGGATTTCGAGTCTTCGTTCCATAACAGATGACCCAGACCATCTACTGTGCCCAGTAAGGAGTCTGAGGCTATACCTGAAGAGAACAGCTGCAGTTCGTCCCCAAGTGCAGGCTATATTCGTCAGCACTGGGAGAACGAAGAGGAGGGTTACCAAGAACACCATCTCAGCATGGATTCGCAAGGCCATCCATGTGTCCCTGAATCCTGACCCTCCTCCGTCACGTCGCCCTAGAGCTCATGATGTCAGGGGAGTGGGTACCTCCCTGGCCTTCAAGAAAAACTTCTCAGTGATGCAGGTTCTGCAAGCAGGGGTGTGGAAGCGTCAAACGACCTTCACAGCCCACTACCTGCAAGACGTGACCCATAGGAGGCTCGATATGTTCTCTATCGGCCCTGTGGTGGCTGCACAACAGCTGGTTTAAACCTCCGGCTCCTTAATGGACAAATAGCAGAGGGTTGAGGGCATTGTTACCCGGTTTTAGTCTGCATGAATGAAAAGGTATGCCTGGCCCTTATTCTTTTCTTCATCCTCCCCTCTCTTGGGGAAAGCAGCATCCTGGGTTGTCTGCACAGCTGACCTCAAACCTCTGCAGGTAAACCATGTTCCCTTGTGTTCCTAGTATTAAGTTAATACTGTCGCGTCCCCATACCCTGACGAGGTGGTATTGGGAGAGTCCTAGCCTCAAGTTTCCATCTAAAGAACTTCAGGTCAACTTCCTAGGACGAGTCATACATATTCCTTCACACACATCTTACATAGGCCGCAGCCCTTGAATAGCAAGGTGCAAGCGAGGTGCAGGGACTCTTTATTGTTGAGTGCTGACATACTCAGATAATGAGTCCCCGGGCAAAGCCAAAAGCCAGTATGGCTGGGACTTGTTCCACCCTTCCTAAGGGTTAAGTCACCCACTTTAAATAGCGTGGTTTGTATTCCAGTTACGGAACAAATGACAAATTCGTAGATAATTTGTATTTTTCCTAACTATACAAACCTTAGCTATTTAATCAAACTTGTCCGCCAGCCCTGTCCCCCATGAAGTCCTACCTTCGAGCAAAAGTGGAGCTACAACACAGGTGTGCGAGGGGGAAGGGTAGCTAACTACCCTCCCTACCCCCTGCTAACTAGCGGTGGGGTAATAATCCCTCGTTAAAATTTTATGTTTCGTCCTTTCAGCTACGCGAAAGTAATTACCCACTTTAAATAGCTAAGGTTTGTATAGTTAGGAAAAATACAAATTATCTACGAATTTATCATGTTTGCCGTGTAGTTGCGCAGTTCAATGATGTTTGTTTAACTCATTTTAGAAAAATTCTCAAAAGCTATACCAAGCAACTTTCTCTCGATAGTTTCCTTAAAATATCTACGAAACGGTCTAGTGATCATGATGAAAAGAAAGAAAGTGAAGCAAAGATAAGGAAGACCGAATCGAGTGAAAGTGATGAAATTAAAAATAGAAAAGAAAAAATGTAAAAAAATTATAAGAATGAAAAAAAAAAAAAAAAAAGCTAAGTTAGATTAAAGTCCACATAGTGTAAGTTATCGTACGTTATCGCAGTCGCCATCTCTACCTCCTCGCTGATCTTCCGTCTCTTCCTGCGTAGCAGTCCCGACACCTGCGCTGGCCTGTCGCCAAGGTTAAGTGTTAATAAAAACCCCCTTTGTTCCGTAACTGACATACAAACCACGCTTTGTTCCGTAACTGAAATACAAACCACGCTATTCAATATGGGTAATTACTTTCGGCGTAGCTGAAATGACGAGCCATTAGAATTTTAACGAGGGTTTACTACCCCACCGCTGGTTAGCGGGGCTAGGGGTGGTAGCTTGCTACCTCCCCCCTCACACACACCTGTGATTGAGTTCACTTTGCTGTCGGCTCAGGTGGTAGTCGGACGTGTCCGCTCTCACTTTCGCCTCTTTGACAGCCATTATTGCTTTTTGTCTTTTTACTTACTTTTTCTTATACTTGTAATATATATATAAACATTCTTTGTTTATGTATAGAAATGTAGTAACTTTTCTTTTCAGTGTTTGTGCTGTGTGTGTGATGTACAACAACGACACTTGCGTAGTGCAAGGCCACCACGGTTCCACGTCATGGGGTACGGCCTCTCCCTCTTGGTCCATCGGTCTTTCCTTCGGCTTTTCCGTTAACTCAGCCGCCGTAGGGAATCGTCATCGCTGGACTTTCTTTTTTTATCTATTATCTTCACTGTTCCTCCTTTCCTACGGGGAACTTGGATTCTCAGCGATGGGAATGTGGGAGTTTAATTTGCCTACGGTCTCTCTCTCTACTCGAGGTCGTTCACCCCTTACTACTACTACGTACTACAGTATTACGGAAGCTCCTTTCCCGTTGCGGGTTGGGTTGCTATTCCGTTTATTTGTCTCAATTATTTTTAATGAAATCTAATTGTATTTTTAACTATTCAGCTTTCTCCGTGGGGAACACTTCCTTTCGGGGGGTCAGCGGTTCTCACTATTAGTGAACATTCTTAGATGATTTAGATAATTATGATTCTGTTATAATTCTGTTTTTATTACAGTTACTCGCCCTCCCCCTTCTCCTGTGAATGTCAGTGGGGGAGGAGGGCGCATTCTTAATTCTTATTTGTTCCGTAACTGGAATACAAACCTTAGCTATTTAAAGTGGGTATTACTTTCGGCGTAGCTGAAAGGATGAGCCTTTAAAATTTTAACGAGGGTTTACTACCCCACCACTAGTTAGCGGGGGGTAGAGAGGGTAGTTAGCTACCCTCCCCCCTCACACACCTGTGTGGTAACCACACTTTTACTTTGGCTCTGGTAGTGATCGGACGTGTCCGCTTTCACCCTTGCCTCTTTGACAGCCATTACTGTAATGCTTTTTTTCTTTTTACTTACTTTTTCTTATACTTGTGATATACAGCACTGTATATATAAACATTCTTTATGTTTATGTATATATTTGTGTATAGAAATGTAGTAAGTTTTCGTTTCAGTGTTTGTGCTGTGTGTGCCTCGGTTCCTCGTTGTGGGGTACGGCCTCTCCCTCTTCGTCCTTCGGTTTTACCTTCGGCTTTTCCGTTAACACGGCCTCCGTGGGGAATCGTCATCGCTGGACTTTCTTCATTCATCTATTATCTTCGCTGTTCCTCCTTTCCCATGGGGAACTTGGATTCTCAGCGAAGGGAATATGGGAGTTTAATTTGCCTACGGTCTCTCTCTCTACTCGAGGTCGTTCACCCCTTACTACTACTGTACTACTACGTACTATTACGGAAGCTCCTTTCCCGTTGCGGGTTGGGTTGCTATTCCGTTTATTTGTCTCAATTATTTTTAATGAAATCCAATTGTATTTTTAACTTTTCAGCTTCTCTGTGGAGAACACTTCCCTTTGGGGGTCAGTGGTTCTTACTATTTGTGATCATTCTTAGATGAATTACATAATTAAAATTCTGTTATAATTCTGTTTTTGTTACAGTTCTCCTCCCTCCCCCTTCTCCCGTGAATGTCATTGCGGGAGAAGGGTGCATACAATACTTAATTTTTAATTCTCATGTTTTGCTTTTCCCTCGGGGTTACTCTTCGGAGTTCCTCCCTGGGGAATTTCTGTTAAATAATTATTTAACTTTATTTTCCCAGTTAACCATGCAATTTTTTCTTCGTTTGACTAAAGTGTGCCAACGAAGCAGAGCTGTCCTGTTTGTGCCTGGGGAGTCTGCTGTCACTACCGTCTCTCTAGGACATCGTCATGGGCGTTATCCCTTCTCTTAGAAATCCTCCAGTGACAACTGTCAGCTCTTCAGTTCATCTTAGAACGCTAAGGAGGTTCGCCTCCAGGGGTAGGTAACTTCCCTTCCGAGGGTGGTTCCCTTCCCAGGTGTGGGAGCTTCCCTCTGTAGAGGGGGAACTTCTCATACCTCAATATTCCTGGATGGGTTTTCCTGGTCCTGAGCCGGTTATGCTCTTGGTGCTGAGCGGTTGCACTTGTAACCATGCTCAAGGAGCTGAGCGGTTGCAAGGCTGGGCGCATGAAAACTTCAGGTGGCTATGCTCTTGGGGCTGAGCAGTCACACCTGCAGCTTTGCTCAAGGGGCTGAGCAGCTGCAGATTCAGTCTGGTGATCTCTCTCGTTCGCGAGGGAGGCCACTCTTAAGGACTCCTCTTCGGAGGATTGCTCCTTATAGGTTAGCTTGCTGATCCAACGGCCCTAAGGGGCGCCATCACCAGTGTCTTCAAGTCTCTTCTACGAAGTGTTCACCTCTCTCGTTCGCGAGAGAGGCCACTCATAGAGACCCCTCTTCGGAGGATTGTTCCTGATTAGACCAGCCATCTCTTAGACCTGCTGACCGTCCGTCTCCGTTCCTGGCTGCTGACTCTGTGGGCGCCCTCGCACCCCGTTATCCAACGGGCACCGGTCCCTTCGGAACAAAAGGGGCTTTCTCACATTATGAGTAAGTCCCTTGAGTGCCAGGTATCCCCCGCCCGCTCGCAATTGCGCGAAATCACTCGCCTGCAATTGCGCGCAAGCGCTCGCCTGCAATTGCGCGCAAGCGCTCGCCTGCAATTGCACGCAAGCGCTCGCCTGCTGTTCCTGAGACTGCCATCCAGAGACATCCTGTTTCAGGGACTGCGCGCCAACGTTCACCTGCGCATCAGCGCACATCGTTTGAGTTTCCTGAGATAGCGCACAGGCGCTCACCAGTGATTCAGCCTGCGAGTGTCTCCTAGTCTCTTCTACGAAGGGCACCTCTCCCGTTCTCGGGAAAGGTCTCTCATAGAGACCCTTCCTCGGAGTATCGAGCAGATCTTCCAGTGTTGAGCCAGGTGACCTACCGATCTTCCAGCTCTACCTTGCACTGCAACGAAGGACTTCGGCTCTGGACTCTGAAGCAGTCCTGCCTACGGTCCTCATCGAAGGATGACCGCCCCTTTTTAAGGGCACATCCCAGTTCCTGATCGTCCTGTCAGCTGACCTTGTATCCTAGCGCACGCGTGCTCGCCAATGATCTTCTTACGCCAACGATCTTCGTACGTGTGTAAGCGCCGACGCTCTTCTTACGTGCGCTAGCGCCGAGATCTTCTTTCGCGAGCAAGCGCCGACGATCTTCCTACACTCGCAAGCGCCAACGATCTTCTTTTGCTTGTCTAAGCCCTTTCCGGTCAAGGACAAGAAAGGCAATTAGTCCCTCAGGAGAGGGAAGAATCCTAGGAGCAGCCGAGGCCGCAAACGCTAGGATTGCCAGTTTTCCTGCATGTCCGTCAGTGGGGGGATACCTACAAGGCTGCACAGACAGGTTGCGGCAACTCAGGACCGTTTCCTGGACGATTTCCTTAATCAGTCAGGGATATCGCGTCCTGTTCACAACACCTCTACCTCTCCTGAGGACGAATCCGGTGTCATTTAATACCCTTGTCATGGGATCAGCAAGGCGGCGAACTCTGAGGGCAGAGGTCCAGATTAAAGCATATTTCGGTCAGCATGGAGACCGCAGACACAGTCAGTCTGGCAGTAAACCCCAAGACTTCTTGCGTATTCTGGACCTGAAGACCGCGTACTTCCAGATCCCAGTCCATCCGTCTTCAAGGAAGTACTTAGGATTCAGCATAGACTGCAAGGAGTACCAGTTCAAGGTGCCATGTTTCGGTCTCTCCACAGCACCACAGGGTTTCACCGTACGGTTCACCCTAATTTCATCATGGGCACTCAGGATCGGCTTCCGTCTCCTCCATTATCTGGATGACTGCCTGATCCTAGCAGACTCGGAGTCATTCCCTCTTTGACACCGAGACAAACTTCTAGGACTTTGCCAGGATCTAAGGATCATGGTAAGTCTTGAGGAGTCCTCTCTGGTTCACCTAGGCATGATTATAGACACCAATCTCCATAACGCCTTTCCATCAGATGACAGGATAGCAAGGCTGAGAAGAGTCGCAAGTCCTTTCCTCAGACGAGAAGAGCTTCCAACCCAATCGTGGTTACATCTCCTCAGTCACCTTTCACCCTTGGCTCGTCTAGTTCTCTACGGTCGCCTCAGGATGAGGTCTCTCCAGGGGCGACTCAGGTCCTGGTGGAATCAAGGCTGCAATTCCCCGGACACCATGATCCCTATGGATCCTGCGGAACGGACGAATCGCCAGTGGTGGGTGACAAGCGAGAACCTACGAAGGAAAATGGATCTTCTCGTTTCTTCCTCCGGCTTGGATGCTGTTTTCGGACACCTCAAAGGAAGGGGGGGGGTGCCCACGATCTGTACCACAGGACCTCAGGCCTGTGGTCAGAATCGGAAAAGTGCCTCCATTTAAATCTGCTAGAGACGAAGGCCGTCTTCCTGGCCTTTCAACAGTTCCAACAAGGACCTGGCGGATCACTCTGTGGTATGATGAGCTACTTCACCACAGTAGTGACTTACATCAACAAGCAAGGAGGTACCTTTTCAAGCAGCTATCCCATATCTCAGTAGAAATACTGAGATGACCGAAGTCCACTCGATTCCTCTATCGGCTCGCTTCATCCCAGACAAAGGGAATGTACTTGCCGACGGTCGAAGCAGAGCTTCTCAGATAATGAGTACCGGGTGGTCCTCGGATCATCCAGTAGCCAACAAAGTCCTGACTTTGTGGGGTTACCCGACTGTGGATCGGTTCGCTACAGCGCTGACCTTCAAGCGCTCGCTGTATTGCCCCCCAGTCCCAGATCCCGAGGCACTCTGGCAAGATGCCTCCCAACAACGGTGGGACAGCACCGACGTGTAAGCTATTCCCTCGTTCTGTCTGATGAGGAGGATGCTCAACAAGACCAGAATATCAGTCAATTGCTCGATGTCCCTTTTGTGGCTCATCACTTGGAATGGTTTCCGGACCTTCCGCAATTCCTAACGGAACTTCCGAGAGAACTCCCTCTACGGCACAACCTACTCAAACAGCCACATTTCTCTTGTGCCTCCTAAGTAAAGAATAATACTTTGTTACGTCCCCAGTACCTTGTTCGGGGAGGGTATTGGGTAAGTCTTAAGAATAATAGGTTTTGTACTCAAGTTCCTATGTTAAAGACAAGCCACATTGTTAGTTTCACTCACACACAATCTTCTACATGTCGCTATCAGTGCATTACCTCATATCGGCACTTGATTTTAGCAAGGGTAGGGTTCCTTCTACTATCGATTACAGATTGAAATAGAGAGGACCCCGGGTCATGACCAAGGCCAGTTGATGAGGATTTCCTCCCTCCTAAGAGGGTTTGTATTTACGCCGGAACAAATAAATTTGTAAGTAATTTGTATTTTTCCTAGTATACAAACCTGGAGCTATTTATACAAATTGGCCAGCCACCCTGTCCCCCGAGAAGTCCTGCCATAAAGCAAAGTGGTTACTCAGCCGAGAAGTGTGAGTGAGCGGAGTAGCCAGTCTACCCCACCCCCACCCGCTAACTAGCGGATGTGGTAGTTATCCCTCTCTAAAATTATCATGGCTCGTCTTTTAGCTACACCAAAAGTATACCCTTATAGATAGCTCCAGGTTTTTATACTATGAAAAATACAAATTACTTCCAAATTTGTTATATTGATATAGTATAACATAAAAGATTGGCATACAGTATTGGATAATATAAAGTTTCCTATATAGCCTACTGTAATAAGCTCAATAATTTTAATAATTTTACTAATAGTAATTTTAATCATTGTAGTTGAAAGTGTAATACATTTTTTTTCTCTTTTGCAGGGTACATTGGTGTAACTTGATTTCATCCTAGTTCATCAAGCAGGTCTATAAAAGCCCATATCCTTTGAGCTTGCTTTTCCTCCTCTTTTGGTATGAGAATATCTCTATCACTTCTTATAGATTAGGAATTTGTTTTTGTATCATTTCAATGGATTGTTCCCATAGAGAGTATATACAATAATAGGTAATTCATCACTCTAATAATATATACTGTATAGAGAAAGAGATGGTTAAGGAAATGGAAATTGGTAGCAAAAAATGTGAGGTGTCACAAAGTTTAGCAAATGTGGATTGCGTATCTGTTTCTGAATGCCCCCCATATCCATCTATTCCTTTAGATAAGGCTTTAGAGAATGGTTCCTTTCAATTTCACAATAAAAGCAATAAAAATAATGTGATAAAAGAACCTGAACCAAAAGATTCTCATATTAAAGTCCCATCGAAGCAGATGTCTGGGAATCACAGAAAAGAAAAGAAAAAATTGGTTACAGCCAAAAAAGACAATATTACTTGTGAAGTTTGTGGTCGGTGCTTTAGAGATAAACATAACTTGAACCGGCACTTTGAAACAAAGCATAGTAAATGCTTTACCTGCAACCTATGTTTTGCAGTTTATAATACTGAGAGAAAGTTAGAGCGCCATTTAAAGAAACACTCTTCCTCAAATGACAGTGGGAGTGGTGTAACTTGTTCTGAATGTTCCAGAGTCTTTAGGGATAAGCATAACTTGGGAATACACAATTGTTCCAAAAATTATAAAAAGTCAGCATGCTTATACCCTGAGTGTGATAAGCAGTTTTATCATGTTACAAAAATGCTGAAGCATGTGGAGGAAGAGCATGATAGTAAAATTAATTCTGTCTGTTTAACATTTGAATCAGAAGATTTATTTCAGAGGTGGAAAGAGGAAGAAGAACTAAAAAGCTTTGCATATTTTAGTAAGAGATCAGGAACAGTTGATTCAGATTATGGAAGCTACAGATGTTATGTATGTCAGGCAAATGGTGAATTTATAAATGGGCCTCGAAAGACAACAAAACGATGGAAAAAAGGTCATGTTAGAATTGGTAAATTGTGTCCCAGTAGAATGTTGGTGAAGGAGGCAAATGGAAAGATAACTGTCAAATATATTTCCTTCCATTCACACTCAAGAAGTGTGAAAAATGATAAACTTCCAGTGCCAAATTCAGTGAAAACTTATGCAAAAAACCTCTTGTTAATGGGTGCATCACCCCAACAGGTACGTAAAAGTGTTTGTGAGGGACTTTATGGAGGTAATAATATAATCCCTCAAGGAGGGTATGTCATTAGTAACCGATACTTTTTTGATTTAAAGAAGAGACTTGATTTCCAGTCTCTTTCATCATTAAATGGCACCAAGGAAAAGTATGATCCAGTTTTTGTGTTCAAACCTCTAGGACAGACTGTCATCGTTGGAAATGAAAAGTTGGATAAACTTCCTCATTCCAGTGATCTCTTTGCTATTGGATTACAGACAAAAGAGCAGTGTATCATGATGAAACAAAGAGCTCACAAGATACTTTGTATAACTTCATCACAAACTTATGATCTCTTTGGTTTTGAAATTGTAATGTTTATTGTTCCTGATGTCTTTGGAAATGGTTATCCAGTAGCATATTTCTTAACAAGTCATTTTGATGAAGTTACGTTGCAGCTTCTTTTCTTGTCTTTAAAGACTAGATGTCCCAAAGTTAAAGTCAGGTCTATTATGACAGATGATGATGATAATATTTTACATGCTATGAATGCTGTGTTTGGAAATGTCAAACACTACCTTTGTCACTCATATGTAGAAAAATGTTGGAGGGATGAGATCCATAAAAGATGTGATGTAGATGACCAAAATTTGAATCATTCCCTTAATGCCCTCCTTCATGAAGGAAGTAAAGCAAATTTTAAATTTATGTGTAATGATTTTGTAGAAAAATATAGTAATCATCAATCGGTGTTTGTTAAGTACTTTGCATCCAATTTTCTTACCCGTCCAGAAGTTTGGGCAATGTGCTACAGAAACAATTCACTAGATGTTTCTAATCCAATTCCCTACACAAATGTTTCCTTGCATTGTGAGTATGTTCATAATAAAATGAAGATGCTTATTGCAAATGGAGTTACAGGCACCTCTCAAAGCATTGTTGAAATGGCATTTTTGATACTTGGCATACAAGAGGATCATTACCTTCATTACAAGAAGAATTTGCAAATTGGTAAGAGGGTCTGCTCTGCTGCCAAAGGAAAACACTTTAATGGTTTGGCAATTTTAGATAGTAGTGTTTCTTATTCTTCTGGTAAATGGTCAGTGAAATCTTTACATGATCCTTTAGTTGTGTCTACAGTGATTGAATTGGCTTATTCTTGCACAAAGCAGAGTTGTTATGAGCAATGTATGGAGGCATCTTGTGAAAACCTATGTAACCATTTATATAAGTGTTCATGTGATGATAGAGCCTACTTGTGTGAACATATACATAAAGTGCATTCTCTGAAAGTGAAGCAATATAATTCCCTGTTTATATCATCAGCTCACAATAGGCCTAAACAAATTGAATTTATAGTATCAGAAGTATCCGAGACTATAGATAAAAATAATTGTATAACTATCATAAAGAAAGAATGTGAAACTGTTACTGACCCAGATGTTGATTTTGTTAGTATCAACATTGATGAAGTAAGTGAACAGGTAGAGATACTAGAAAAGATTATTTTGTCACAGCAAGATACAAAGCTGCTGAATGGAACAATGCCAGAGAAAAGAGCAGAAAAGCCTATGCATAGGAAATTGAGAAATTGTCTTAAAAAAAAAACAGTCATTTTAGATGAAACTTGCACAGAACAGAAGAAAAAGGGTAAAAGTCTTATGCAAAAAGAAACTAAAACTAAAAAAAATAATTCATTTCCAGTGACAGAATCACAAACTCCTTTGATAAAATTAGAAAAGGTGGAAGACATTGAGAGTGACACCTCATTCGTAAAGATAAGAAGGTTAGACGACAGTGCTGTTGAAAAAGAACAGCATATGAATATCAGTAAAATAAACTCAAATTCTGTTGTAGTTTCTCAAGTTGAAGTGAAAAGGTCAAAAAGACCCCGATTTGGTTCAGTATTGGAAGCTGCTATTAAGTATAAAAAAAGGAGACTGGAAGCTTCTGTAAATGACTGTGATGTGAAAGTCACAGAGCCCACAGAGGACTCCGCTTCAGTGGCATCTAACTCAAAAAATGTGAAGTGCAAGCATTGTGATGGAATATTTAGAGATTCCTTCAACTTGCAAAGGCATGTTCAAAATAAACATTCAGATTATTTCCCATATCTTTGTTATATTTGCTCTTCCATGTTTAAGACAAAAGTTAGATTTGAAAACCATATAAGAAAGCATGAAGAGGCAAAGACCACCAAATCTGTGCAGTGTGGCACATGCTTGCGAATGTTCAGAGACCAGTATAATATGAAACAGCATAGATGTGACTTGGTTAGAAAACAATCTTCTTGCATCTATCCAGCATGTGAAAGACAATTTTATCACATTAAGCACATGGTTAAACATCTAGAGGAAGACCATGATGATAAAATTGATTGTAAGGACTTACACTTTGAATCAAAGAAACTATTTCTTGCCTGGAAGGAGGAAGAAGAAGCATTGAGTCTTGCTGTATTTACTAAAAGAAATGGAAGTTTGGGTTCAGATGATATGAAGTACAGTTATTATGTTTGTCAAGCTGCAGGAGAAAGTATTTGTCAGAGAAAGTTGTCTCAAAGTGGAGAAGGTAATAGCGCAAGTAATGCACAAAGAAGATGGAAAACTAGAGTAAGAACAGGTAAAGTGTGCCCAAGTAGAATGCTTGTTAAGGAGAAAAATGGGAAGATTACAGTGAAGTATATATCTTATCACTCGCATGATGTTAAGAAAGATTATAAAACATATCCCCCTCTTCCAAAATATGTCAAGGAGTTAGGAAAACAACTGCTGTTAATGGGTGTTTCTCCCAAACGTGTCCGTGATAGTATTCAGGAAGGAGTTCTCTTGAATAACAGCAACTTCACTCATAAATGTTATACAGTAAAGGGTCGGTTTTTTTACGACATGAAAAAGAGATTGGAGAAAAAAGGGCACATTTTTCAGAATGATTCAGAAAAGAGTCCTTTTGCAGATCAGCTAGATCATTGGAAACCTAGAGATTTAACAGAACTTCTTAATAATGGGAAATCTGAGCATTTTAACTCATTACTCGTATATAAGCCTCAGGGGTCTGTTGTGGGAGGAGATGAACAATTGGAATCTCTTCCTTACTGGAATAAATTTTTTGCCATAGGTTTCCAGAGCAAAGATCAAATTGAAATGATGAAAGAGGGGTGCAGTAAAGTTTTGTGTGTCCGGACTTATTTTGATCTTTGTGCTGATGGTTTTCAGTTGATTAATCTGTCAGTTCCTGATAAGTGTGGAAATGGGTACCCGGTAGCCCATTTCATATGTAATTACATAAATGAATCTACCTTAAAATTTCTTTTCAAGTCACTCAAGAAACAGAACATAAATCTAGAAGTTCGAACTCTTATTACAGATGGTGACACTGCAGTTTTTAATGCAGTTCAAGCAGTGTTTGGTAATAATGTAAAACATTATCTTTGTCACTGGTATGTCAAAAATTGTTTGCTTGAAAAAATTGAAGAATTTGTTGAAAGTCAAGATCATAAAGTAGACATTCCATTTCACCTTATGAATATATTATATGAAAGAGACCAGGGTAAATTTCATGTACTTTGTAAGAATTTTAGTGATTTATACAGCAGCATTTGCATACATTTTATGAAATATTTTTCAGAAAACTTTTTAGAAAACCCAGAAGTATGGGCAATGTGTTATCGGCAAGATTTAGATAGTATTATGTATTCTGAACCATTTTCAAATGTAAATCTACATTGTGAATACTTACACAATCACATAAGATCATTAAATTTGAGTGGGAAATTTTCTCAACGAGTAGCAGAATTGACTAAGTTGTTATTGAAATTAGAGAGAGAATATAATGTAATGCATAGGAAAAATTCTCATCTTAGTGTGCCTGTACATAGTGGTTCAAGTGGTAGACATTATAGTGGACTGGAAATAGAAGATGAGAAAGTGAATAATGTAGGTGACACATGGACTGTTGTGTCACGCGTTGACAAATCAACAAAGTATACAGTCATTGTTTTAGAAAAAAAGTGTAATAGAGTCAACTGTTATGAAAAGTGTTCAGAGTTTCTTTGCTTAGATTTGTGTAGTCATCTTTACATTTGTTCATGTGAAGATAGAGCCGATTTGTGTGAGCACATACATAAAGTACATTCACTAAGACTGAGGCTTGAGAAGTCATTTGATATAGTGACGTCAACTGAAGAAAAGTCAAGCAGTGTTCATGTTATTGTTCATGAAAGCTCAGAAAAAGATTTCCCTTTGGAAAGTAGAATAAAAGTAGAGATGAGGCCACTGGAAAATATAGATAATTGTGATGATAAAATTGTATATCATGAAATTTATGAACTTGATATGTAATAATTGTATATATTGTATTATTGATCATTAAATATTTTTCTGACCTTGACTTTTCCATATAGTACCTATATTGATGTGGAATATTATTCTTTTTTTTCAATATTAAACTTAGCCGGTGATCATATAGCTGCAACTCTGTTGCTCGACAGAAAAACCTACGGTCAAAATACGCCAGCGATCGCTATGCAGGTGGGGGTGTACATCAACAGCGCCATCTGTCGGGCAGGTACTTAGTACTCCAAGCAAACAAAGAACCAATGTTCTCTCTGTCGGGCTACCGGCAAGACCTACTAATACGCTGTTACTAACTGGATTTGTTTTCACAACTATTTGGTGAAGTACACTGTTCTAGTTTTGAGCTTTCGCTATGCAGGTGTTTTATCTCATCTCAAAACTTGAACTCGTTTTGGATAGATTTAATTATGGTGACAAAGAGAGTATGGACTCTCTTTCACTTTTAAATGGCCGACCCTTCCCTTAGACGGAAGTGTGTTTAGGTTTTTAGTAATTTTGCTTAACACGTTATAGATCTATATATTTTATATCTCTCCGCCATTATTAGGCCTCTTCGATTAACTTTCCATTTATAAACATATAAAAATAAATTTTTATGTTTTGTTTATATGCGACCTTTCCTGATAGTAGGCGGTCCTAACTTGGAACCGAAGTTAATCAACGTTGAGCCCGTTATATCGTATTTAAAGAATTTAAAATTTTTAAAATTTAATGTTTTATGAAAGAATTTCTTTGATAGTCTTCGTACTGTTTTCAAAGATGAACTAACGTTTAGTTTTTTAGACTACGCAGTTGTTGACGTTCAGGACGTTCAACATGCGCTCTATCGTTACGATAGAGAGAGAGTGTATCACGGTTTCACTTTGCAGTAAGAGTAAATCGATTCTGACGTTTTGTTCATTCTTTCTTAGCTTAAATGTTTTAAATTCTATTTCAAAGGAACTTTTTAATTGAAAAACCTTTCAGTTTTTTCCTTTAGTCAAATAACATGTTTTTTTGACAAAATATAATTGGCCTCTTCTCTTAGGTGCAAAATCAAGAGAGAAAGAGAGAGAGAGATAGAGACGGAGGGAGAGAGAGGAGAGAAAACCTTCCGTTCAAGCGGGTAACGTTGTTCTCGTGTTACTCTCCTCCCTAGTCGCTGTACGGGGAAGAAGGTAAAACGTTTTTAGGTTTTTATTCTTGTCCCCAGGCTATGTGCGGTGAGAGATTGTAAACGTAGTTTATTTGAACGAGTGTTTAGTCTCTTTCCCAGCCACTGAATTTTTTATCTTTATATATGTTTTCTGTTTTTTGCTAGTATTAATAGCTGCATTATACGACTGATTTCGCAATTACTACCTTTTAATGAAGGGTAGAATTGCGTGTTTCAGGTAGAAATCAGTAAAGGTTTCGATTTCAGTGTAATAAGTGCAAAACAGAAAATCGAAGTGATAAAGTGATATGCGCAAAGTGTTACAGTGTTGCGTCCGAGGGTTCGTCTGTTCGTGCCTGTCGTTCACCTAGTCCGGGACCTCTTGCAAGCTCCCAAGCCCAGGGGAGAAGTAATGTCGAACGACTTATGGGTTCGTCAGGCCTTGATCAACGAACAGACGTTTCCCTCCGTGGTTTCGGGCGTATCTACCCAAGATCGCCCCACCCACACAAAGACGAGAGAGCCCATTTATTTCTCGTCTGCGGAAGAGGTTTCTCGTAAGAAACCATGGACCAAGGTCTCGCAGCTTATTAAGCGCAAGTCGGTCCCTTCCGCGCAAGTCCAACGGCCCAGTTGTAGCCACTGGGTCAGTTCGGACTCGCTGCAGTCTTCCGACGACTGCTCACCTCCTAAGAGAGGCAAAGCGGTACCGCATCAGGCAGTCACACCGTCTGTTGCCGCACCTGCTCCTGTAGACCCTAAGTGGTCTGTGCTGCAGATCATGCAGTCTCAGTTAACGTCATTGATGCGGGACTTTCGTGCGGAGAAGGTTGACACTGAACCAACCTCTAGCCCACAACCAACACGGTTGTGCGTCCTGCGGACGCTGAGGCAACCTTCTGCCGCACTCCAGCTGAGAGAGTCCCGCCACCCATGCGTTCCAGTGTACCCTGCCAGCCGCATGTTGACGTTCAGTAACGCACGGAACCTTCCGTTGACGTTCGCGAGGTACAACAACAGTCTAAGTTGTTTTGTTTTGACGCGGTGCGTCAACCTCCGCATCCTAGAGTTGTTTTGACTGCTCAGTATAGACAGTCAAAGCAGTCTCGAGTGAACACTGTATGTCCGCACGCACCTGTTGTGGTTGACAGTTCAGTTGTTGACAGTTCACAGACTGTCAAGCAGTTACATGACGTTGCCTTCTGGTCTGCTACTAATGCACCAGTGAGAGACTCACTGAGATAACCTAGCTTTTATCGGACAAGGTTCCTGTAGATGAGAAAGTGCTGTTCTCCCTCCTACTAATATTCCTTTGAGGACTCTGTCAGTTGGAGAGGAGCCTTAAGCTGCTTAGCCTCCTATGGACTTTAATTAAATCATGATGATTTTTTAAAGATCTTCGTCCGGATCTTGTAACTGCTGCTCCTCGTTCGCCTAAACGTCAGAACTTACACTAGGCCTAGCTACTTCGAAGCCGTTGTTGTTAAGCTAGTGCTCTCTCGCTCTCCTAGAGAGGGTTACGTTGGCTAGGCGACTGGTTTTTGCACCAGGAGGAGTTTTAGGGATTCAGCCTTTGATTTCCCTTCTTTTAAACTGGCTTATAGAGCGAGAGGGTGATACATGCCTCTGCCCAGCTAGACTTCTCAATTCTGGTAGACTCGCCCTGGCGCCTAGCCAGGAGACGCTCCAAGTTGTTTACAGGTCAACTTCTCAACTTTTGTCGAGCCTTTGAAGTTTTGCTGTACTATTATGTCACACATAACAAGGCTTCCAGGGATGGTAAATGGTTCCGCCTCAGTCGCTAACCCCGTCTGTTGCCACACCTGCTCCCGTAGACCCTAAATGGGCTTTGCTGCAAGACATGCAGTCCAAGCTTGTGTCCTTGATAGAGGACTTAAATGCGGAGAAGAACCTTCTGGCCAACAACCTTCCAACCGGTTGGTTGTGCGCCCTGTTGACGCTGAGGTAACCTACTCGCGTCTGCCAGTTGAGGTGGTTCCTCCTTCTGGCCAACAACCTTCCAACCGGTCGGTTGTGCGCCCTGTTGACGCTGAGGTAACCTACTCGCGTCTGCCAGTTGAGGTGGTTCCTCCACCGATGCGACCCAGTGTGGGTTGCCAGTCGCACGTTGACATTAAGCGACGCTCGGAGGTGGTTGTTGACGTTCAGTGTGTCACTAGGAAGACGTTCAACAACCAGCAGAGGTGACTTGTTGTGACGCAGTGCGTCATCCTCAGCAACCCGGTAGGGTGTTGACTGCACACCCAGACAGTCTAGACAGTTTCGGGTTGACGCTGTACTTCCTCGCGCACCCATGGTTGTTGACAGTTCACAGACTGTGCAGCAGTGCCATGATATTGCATCCGGCTCCGTCACGCATCCACCAGTGCGACCGGATTCAGCGAGTCAGATGTTGCCCACTCCGTTGCCGTTTCCTCATCAGTTTCGGATGAGGAACCCTCTGATGAGGACGTTGCTGAACAAGACGATCAACCCCCAGCCCTGCTATCCATCCAGAAGATGCTGAAGAAGGAACGCTGCCTAGTCAGGCTGTGGATGAGTCTGGTAGGGACACTGTCATCCGTAGATCAATTTGTGTCACTAGGAAGACTACACCTCCGTCCTCTTCTGTACCATCTAGCTTTTCACTGGAAAAAGGACAAGACGCTAGAAGCGGTCTCGATCCCGGTTTCCGGAAAGATAAAGTCTTGTCTGACTTGGTGAAAGGACTATATCAACCTTAGAGAGGGTCTTCCCCTGACTGTTCAGACTCCCAACCACGTTCTCTTCTCGGACGCATCGGACGTAGGCTGGGGTGCGACATTAGACGGTAGGGAATGCTCGGGATTATGGAACTCGAGTCAAAGGACAATGCATTTCAACTGCAAGGAGCTACTGGCAGTACGTCTGACCTGGAAAAGCTTCAGGTCTCTCCTTCAAGGCAAAGTGGTGGAGGGGAACTCGGACAACACCACGGCTTTGGCGTACATCTCCAAGCAAGGAGGGACCTACTCTCTGACATTGTACGAGATCGCAAGGGACCTCCTCACCTGGTCAAAAGGTCTAGACATATTACTAGTAACGAGGTTCATCCAAGGCAACTTGAATGTCATGGCAGATTGTCTCAGTCGGAAGGGACAAATAATTCCAACAGAATGGACCCTCCACAAGGATGTATGCAAGAGACTTTGGGCCACCTGGGGCCAGCCAACCATAGATCTCATCGCAACCTCGATGACCAAGAGGCTCCCAATATTTTGCTCACCAATCCCGGACCCAGCAGCAGTTCATATAGATGCCTTTCTACTAGATTGGTCACATCTAGATCTATATGCATTCCCTCCGTTCAAGATTGTCAACAAGGTACTGCAGAAGTTCGCCTCTCACGAAGGGACAAGGTTGACGCTACTTGCTTCCCTCTGGCCCGCGAGAGAATAGCTCACCGAGGTACTTCGATGGCTAGTAGACGTTCCCAGAACACTGCCCCTAAGGGTGGACCTTCTACGTCAGCCACGCGTAAAGAAGGTACACCAAGGCCTCCACGCTCTTCGTCTGACTGCCTTCAGACTATCGAAAGACTCTCGAGAGCTAGAGGCTTTTCGAAGGAGGCAACCAGAGCGATTGCTAGAGCAAGGAGAACATCCACCCTTAGAGTCTACCAATCAAAGTGGGAAATCTTCCGAAACTGGTGCAAGTCAGTATCCGTTCCTCGATCAGTACCTCTGTAACTCAAATAGCTGACTTTCTCTTATATCTGAGGAAAGAACGATCTCTTTCAGCTCCCACTATCAAGGGTTACAGAAGCATGTTGGCATCAGTCTTCCGTCACAGAGGCTTAGATTTTCTTGTACTGGATCTTTGTCATGTGAATGAAAGGTCCAATAACTGGATACATTCTTCCAGATCTAGGATTTGGTGTCTTCTGTTCCTTGATAAAGATTCACTTGTACTGGATCTTTGTCATGTGAATGGAAGGTCCAATAACTGGATACATTATTCCAGATCTAGGATTTGGTATCTTCTGTTCCTTGATAAAGATTCACTTGTACTGGATCTTTGTCATGTGAATGAAAGGTCCGATAACTGCATACATTATTCCAGATCTCGGATTTGGTATCTTCTGTTCCTTGATAAAGATTCACTTGTACTGGATCTTTGTCATGTGAATGGAAGGTCCAATAACTAGATACATTCTTCCAGATCTAGGATTTGGTATCTTCTGTTCCTTGATAAAGATTCACTTGTACTGGATCTTTGTCATGTGAATGAAAGGTCCAATAACTGCATACATTATTCCAGATCTAGGATTTGGTATATTCTGTTCCTTGATAAAGATTCACTTGTACTGGATCTTTGTCATGTGAATGAAAGGTCCAATAACTGGATATATTCTTTCAGATCTAGGAATTGGTATCTTCTGTTCCTTGATAAAGATTCACCTGTACTGGATATTTATCATGTGAATGAAAGGTCCAATAACTAGATACATTCTTCCAGATCTAGGATTTGGTATCTTTTGTTCCTTGATAAAGATTCACTTGTACTGGATCTTTGTCATGTGAATGGAAGGTCCAATAACTGGATATATTCTTTCAGATCTAGGAATTGGTATCCTCTGTTCCTTGATAAAGATTCACTTGTACTGGATCTTTGTCATGTGAATGAAAGGTCCAATAACTGGATACATTCTTCCAGATCTAGGATTTGGTATCTTCTGTTCCTTGATAAAGATTCACTTGTACTGGATCTTTGTCATGTGAATGAAAGGTCCAATAACTGGATACATTCTTCCAGATCTAGGATTTGGTATCTTCTGTTCCTTGATAAAGATTCACTTGTACTGGATCTTTGTCATGTGAATGAAAGGTCCAATAACTGGATACATTCTTCCAGATCTAGGAATTGGTGTCTTCTGTTCCTTGATAAAGATTTACTTGTACTGGATCTTTCTCATGTGAATGGAAGGTCCAATAACTGGATACATTATTCCAGATCTAGGAATTGGTGTCTTCTGATCCTTGATAAAGATTCACCTGTACTGGATATTTATCATGTGAATGAAAGGTCCAATAACTGGATATATTCTTTCAGATCTAGGAATTGGTATCATCTGTTCCTTGATAAATATTCACTTGTACTGGATCTTTGTCATGTGAATGGAAGGTCCAATAACTGGATACATTCCAGATCTAGAAATTGGTGTCTTCTGTTCCTTGATAAAGATTCACCTGTACTGGATATTTATCATGTGAATGAAAGGTCCAATAACTAGATACATTCTTCCAGATTTATGATTTGGTATCTTCTATACCTTGATAAGGAATCACTTGTACTGGATCTTTGTCATGTGAATGAAAGGTCCAATAACTGGATGTATTCTTTCAGGTCTAGGAATTGGTGTCTTCTGTTCCTTGAAAAAGATTCACCTGTACTGGATATTTATCATGTGAATGAAAGGTCCAATAACTGGATATATTCTTTCAGATCTAGGAATTGGTATCATTTGTTCTTTGATGAAGATTCACTTGTACTGGATATTTATCATGTGAATGGAATCAATAACTGGATATATTCTTCCAGATCAAAGGAATTGGTATCATCTGTTCTTTGATAAAGAGTCACTTGTACTGGATCTTTGTCATGTGAATGGAAGGTCCAATAACTGGATACATTCTTCCAGATCTAGGATTTGGTATCTTCTGTTACTTGATAAAGATTCACTTGTACTGGATATTTGTCATGTGAATGGAAGGTCCAATAACTGGATACATTCTTTCAGATCTAGGAATTGGTATCATCTGTTCCTTGATAAAGATTCACCTGTACTGGATCGTTGTCATGTGAATGGAAGGTCCAATAACTGGATACATTCTCTCAGATCTAGGAATTGATATCTTCTGTTCCTTGATAAAGATTCACTTGTACTAGATCTTTGTCATATGAATGGAAGGTCCAATAACTGGATACATTATTCCAGATCTAGAAATTGGTGTCTTCTGTTCCTTGATAAAGATTCACCTGTACTGGATATCTATCATGTGAATGAAAGGTCCAATAACTGGATACATTATTCCAGATCTAGGATTTGGTATCTTCTGTTCCTTGATAAAGATTCACTTGTACTGGATCCTTGTCATGTGAATGAAATTTCCAAAAACTGGATACATTCTTTCAGATCTAGGAATTGGTATCTTCTGTTCTTTGATAAAGATTCACTTGTACTGGATATTTATCATGTGAATGAAAGGTCCAATAACTGGATATATTCTTTCAGATCTAGGATTTGGTGTCTTCTGTTCCTTGATAAAGATTCACCTGTACTGGATATTTATCATGTGAATGGAAGGTCAATAACTGGATATATTCTTTCAGATCTAGGATTTGGCATCTTCTGTTCCTTGATAAAGATTCACCTGTACTGGATCTTTGTCATGTGAATGGAAGGTCCAATAACTGGATATATTCTTCCTTATCTAGGATTTGGTATCTTCTGTTCCTTGATAAAGATTCACTTGTACTGGATCTTTGTCATGTGAATGAAAGGTCCAATAACTAGATACATTCTTCCAGATCTAGGATTTGGTATCTTCTGTTCCTTGATAAAGATTCACTTGCACTGGATCTTTGTCATGTGAATGAAAGGTCCAATAATTGGATACATTCTTCCAGATCTAGAATTTGGTATCTTCTGTTCCTTGATAAAGATTCACTTGTACTGGATCTTTGTCATGTGAATGAAAGGTCCAATAACTGGATACATTTTTCCCGATCTAGGATTTGGTATCTTCTGTTCCTTGATAAAGGATCACTTGTACTGGATCTTTGTCATGTGAATGGAAGGTCCAATAACTGGATACATTCTTCCAGATCTAGTGTTTAGTATCTTCTATTCCTTGATAAAGATTCACTTGTACTTGATATTTATCATGTGAATGAAAAGTCAAATAACTTGATACATTCTTCCTGATCTAGGGTTTAGTATCTTCTATTCCTTGATAAAGATTCACTTGTACTGGATATTTATCATGTGAATGAAAGGTCCAATAACTGGATAAATTCTTCCAGAACTAGGGTTTGGTATTTTCTAATCCTTGATAAAGATTCACTTGTACTGGATATTTATCATGTGAATGAAAGGTCCAATAACTGGATACATTCTTCCAGATCTAGGATTTGGTATCTTCTGTTCCTTGATAAAGATTCACTTGTACTGGATCTTTGTCATGTGAATGAAAGGTCCAATAACTAGATACATTCTTCCAGATCTAGGATTTGGTATCTTCTGTTCCTTGATAAAGATTCACTAGCACTGGATTTTTGTCATGTGAATGAAAGCTCCAATAACTGGATACATTCTTCCAGATCTGGGATTTGGTATTTTCTATTCCTTGATAAAGATTCACTTGTACTGGATATTTATAATGTGAATGGAAGGTCCAATAACTGGATATTTTCTTCCAGATCTAGGATTTGGTATCTTTTGTCCCTTGATAAAGATTCACTTGTACTGGATATTTATCATCTGAATGAAAGGTCCAATAACTGTATACATTCTTCCAGATCTAGGGTTTGTTATCTTCTATTCCTTGATAAAGATTCACTTGTACTGGATATTTATCATGTGAATGAAAGGTCCAATAACTGGACACATTTTTCGAGATCTAGGGTTTGGTATCTTCTATTCCTTGATAGAGATTCACTTGTACTGGATCTTGTCATGTGAATGAAAGGTCCAATAACTGGATATATTCTTCCAGATCTAGGGTTTGGTATCTTCTATTCCTTGATAAAGATTCACTTGTACTGGATCTTTGTCATGTGAATGAAAGGTCCAATAACTGGATACATTATTCCAGATCTAGAATTTGGTATCTTCTGTTCCTTGATAAAGATTCACTTGTACTGTATCTTTGTCATGTGAATGAAAGGTCCAATAACTAGATATAATCTTCCAGATCTAGGAATTGGTATTTTCTGTTCCTTGATGAATATTCACTTGTACTGAATCTTTGTCATGTGAATGAAAGGTCCAATAACTGGATACATTCTTCCAGATCTAGGGTTCGGTATCTTCTGTTCCTTGATAAAGATTCACTTTTACTGGATATTTATCATGTGAATGAAAGGTCCAATAACTGGATATATTCTTCCAGATCTAGGGTTTGGTATCTTCTATTCCTTGATAAAGATTCACTTGTACTGGATCTTTGTCATGTGAATGAAAGGTCCAATAACTGGATACATTATTCCAGATCTAGAATTTGGTATCTTCTGTTCCTTGATAAAGATTCACTTGTACTGGATCTTTGTCATGTGAATGAAAGGTCCAATATCTAGATACATTCTTCCAGATCTAGGAATTGGTATATTCTGTTCCTTGATAAAGATTCACTTGTACTGAATCTTTGTCGTGTGAATGAAAGGTCCAATAACTGGATACATTCTTCCAGATCTAGGGTTCGGTATCTTCTGTTCCTTGATAAAGAATCACTTTTACTGGATATTTATTATGTGAATGAAAGGTCCAATAACTTGATATATTCTTCCAGATCTAGGGTTTGGTATCTTCTATTCCTTGATAAAGATTCACTTGTACTGGATCTTTGTCATGTGAATGAAAGGTCCAATAACTGGATACATTATTCCAGATCTATAATTTGTTATCTTATGTTCCTTGATAAAGATTCACTTGTACTGTATCTTTGTCATGTGAATGAAAAGTCCAATAACTAGATACATTCTTCCAGATCTAGGAATTGGTATCTTCTGTTCCTTGATAAAGATTCACTTGTATTGAATCTTTGTCATGTGAATGAAAGGTCCAATAACTGGATACATTCTTCCAGATCTAGAATTTGGTATCTTCTCTTCCTTAATAAAGATTCACTTGTACTGGATATTTGTCATGTGAATGAAAGGTCCAATAGTTGGATACATTCTTCCAGATCTAGGATTTGGTGTCTTCTGTTCCTTGATAAAGATTCACTTGTACTGGATATTTATCATGTGAACGAAAGGTACAATAACTGTATACATTCTTCCAGATCTAGGGTTTGGTATCTTCTGTTCCTTGATAAAGATTCACCTGTACTGTATCTTTGTCATGTGAATGAAAGGTCCAATAACTGGATACATTCTTCTAGATCTAGGATTTGGTGTTTTCTGTTCCTTGATAAAGATTCACTTGTACTGGATATTTATCATGTGAATGAAAGGTCCAATAGCTGGATACATTCTTCCAGATCTAGGATTTGGTATCTTCTTTTCACTTTTACTGGATCTTTGTCATATGAAGGAAAGGTCCAATAGCTGGATACATTCTTCCAGATCTAGGATTTGGTACCTTCTGTTCCTTGTTAAAGATTCATTTGTACTGGATCTTTGTCGTGTGAATGAAAGTTCCAATAACTGGATACATTCTTCCAGATCTAGGATTTGGTATCTTTTGTTCCTTGATAAAGATTCACTTGTACTGGATCTTTGTCATGTGAATGAAAGGTTCAATAACTGGATACATTCTTCCAGATCTAGGGTTTTGTATCTTCTGTTCCTTGATAAAGATTCACTTGTACTGGATCTTTGTCATGTGAACGAAAGGTCCAATAGCTGGATACATTCTTCCAGATCTAGGATTTGGTGTCTTCTGTGCCTTGATAAAGATTCACTTGTACTGAATCTTTGTCATGTGAATGAAAGGTTCAATAGTTGTATACATTCTCTCAGATCTAGGATTTGGTTTCTTCTGTTCCTTGATAAAGATTCACTTGTACCGGATCTTTGTCATGTGAATGAAAGGTCCAATAGCTGCATACATTCTTCCAGATCTAGGATTTGATATCTTCTGTTCCTTGATAAGGATTCCCTTGTACTGGATCTTTGTCATTTAAATGGAAGGTCCAATAGCTGGATACATTCTTCGTTATCTAGGATTTGGTATCTTCTGTTCCTTGATAAAGATTCACTTGTACTGGATCTTTGTCATGTGAATGAAAGGTCCAATAGCTGGATACATTCTTCCAGATCTAGGATTTGGTATCTTCTGTTCCTTGATAAAGATTCACCTCTACTGGATATTTATCATGTGAATGAAAGGTCCAATAACTGGATACATTCTTCCAGATCTAGGATTTGGTATCTTCTGTTCCTTGATAAAGATTCACTTGTACTGGATATTTATCATGTGAATGAAAGGTCCAATAGCTGGATACATTCTTCCAGATCTAGGATTTGGTATCTTCTTTTCACTTGTACTGGATCTTTGTCATGTGAATGGAAAGGTCCAATAGCTGGATACATTCTTCCAGATCTAGGATTTGGTACTTCTGTTCCTTGATAAAGATTCACTTGTACTGGATCTTTGTCATGTGAATGAAAGTCCAATAACTGGATACATTCTTCCAGATCTAGGATTTGGTATCTTCTGTTCCTTGATAAAGATTCACTTGTACTGGATCTTTGTCATGTGAATGAAAGGTCCAATAACTGGATACATTCTTCCAGATCTAGGGTTTTGTATCTTCTGTTCCTTGATAAAGATTCACTTGTACTGGATCTTTGTCATGTGAATGAAAGGTCCAATAGCTGGATACATTCTTCCAGATCTAGGATTTGGTATCTTCTGTTCCTTGATAAAGATTCACTTGTACTGAATCTTTGTCATGTGAATGAAAGGTCAATAGTTGTATACATTCTCTCAGATCTAGGATTTGGTATTCTTCTGTTCCTTGATAAAGATTCACTTGTACTGGATCTTTGTCATGTGAATGAAAGGTCCAATAGCTGCATACATTCTTCCAGATCTAGGATTTGGTATCTTCTGTTCCTTGATAAAGATTCCCTTGTACTGGATCTTTGTCATTTAAATGGAAGGTCCAATAGCTGGATACATTCTTCCAGATCTAGGATTTGGTATCTTCTGTTCCTTGATAAAGATTCACTTGTACTGGATCTTTGTCATGTGAATGAAAGGTCCAATAGCTGGATACATTCTTCCAGATCTAGGATTTGGTATCTTCTGTTCCTTGATAAAGATTCACTCTACTGGATATTTATCATGTGAATGAAAGGTCCAATAACTGGATACATTCTTCCAGATCTAGGGTTTGGTATCTTCTGTTCCTTGATAAAGATTCACTTGTACTGGATCTTTGTCATGTGAATGAAAGTCCAATACTGGATACATTCTTCCAGATCTAGGATTTGGTATCTTCTGTTCCTTGATAAAGATTCACTTGTACTGGATCTTTGTCATGTGAATGAAAGTCCAATACTACATACATTCTTCCAGATCTAGGATTTGGTTCTTCTGTTCCTTGATAAAGATTCACTTGTACTGGATCTTTGTCATGTGAATGAAAGGTCCAATAACTGGATACATTCTTCCAGATCTAGGATTTGATCTTCTGTTCCTTGATAAAGATTCACTTGTACTGGATCTTTGTCATGTGAATGAAAGGTCCAATAACTATACATTCTTCCAGATCTAGGATTTGGTATCTTCTATTCCTTGATAAAGATTCACTTGTACTGGATATTTATCATGTGAATGAAAGGTCCAATAACTGGATACATTCTTCCAGATCTAGGATTTGGTATCTTCTGTTCCTTGATAAAGATTCACTTGTACTGGATATTTATCATGTGAATGAAAGGTCCAATAACTGGATACATTCTTCCAGATCTAGGGTTTGGTATCTTCTGTTCCTTGATAAAGATTCACTTGTACTGGATATTTATCATGTGAATGAAAGGTCCAATAACTGGATACATTCTTCCAGATCTAGGATTTGGTATCTTCTTTCCTTGATAAAGATTCACTTGTACTGGATATTTATCATGTGAATGAAAGGTCCAATAACTGGATACATTCTTCCAGATCTAGGGTTTGGTATCTTCTGTTCCTTGATAAAGATTCACTTGTACTGGATATTTATCATGTGAATGAAAGGTCCAATAACTGGATACATTCTTCCAGATCTAGGTTTGGTATTTCTGTTCCTTGATAAAGATTCACTTGTACTGATCTTTGTCATGTGAATGAAAGGTCCAATAACTGGATACATTCTTCAGATCTAGGATTTGGTATCTTCTGTTCCTTGATAAAGATTCACTTGTACTGGATCTTTATCATGTGAATGAAAGGTCCAATAACTGGATACATTCTTCCAGATCTAGGATTTGGTATCTTCTGTTCCTTGATAAAGATTCACCTGTACTGGATCTTTGTCATGTGAATGAAAGGTCCAATAACTGGATACATTCTTCCAGATCTAGGATTTGGTATCTCTGTTCCTTGATAAAGATTCACTTGTACTGGATCTTTGTCATGTGAATGAAAGGTCCAATAACTGGATACATTCTTCCAGATCTAGGGTTTGGTATCTTCTGTTCCTTGATAAAGATTCACTTGTACTGGATATTTATCATGTGAATGAAAGGTCCAATAACTGGATACATTCTTCCAGATCTAAGATTTGGTATCTTCTATTCCTTGATAAAGATTCACTTGTACTGGATATTTATCATGTGAATGAAAGGTCCAATAACTGGATACATTCTTCCAGATCTAGGATTTGGTATCTTCTATTCCTTGATAAAGATTCACTTGTACTGGATATTCATCATGTGAATGAAAGGTCCAATAACTGAATACATTCTTCCAGATCTAGTATTTGGTATCTTCTGTTCCTTGATAAAGATTCACTTGTACTGGATATTTATCATGTGAATGAAAGGTCCAATAACTGGATATATTCTTCCAGATCTAGGATTTGGTATCTTCCAATCCTTGATAAAGATTCACTTGTACTGGATATTTATCATGTGAATGAAAGGTCCAATAACTGGATACATTCTTCCAGATCTAGGATTTGGTATCTTCTGTTCCTTGATAAATATTCACTTGTACTGGAACTTTGTCATGTGAATGAAAGGTCCAATAACTGATACATTCTTCCAGATCTAGGATTTGGTATCTTCTGTTCCTTGATAAAGATTCACTTGTACTGGATCTTTGTCATGTGAATGAAAGGTCCAATAACTGGATACATTCTTCCAGATCTAGGGTTTGGTATCTTCTATTCCTTGATAAGATTCACTTGTACTGATATTTATCATGTGAATGAAAGGTCCAATAACTGGATACATTCTTCCAGATCTAGGATTTGGTATCTTCTGTTCCTTGATAAAGATTCACTTGTACTGGATATTTATCATGTGAATGAAAGGTCCAATAACTGGATACATTCTTCCAGATCTAGGGTTTGGTATCTTCTGTTCCTTGATAAAGATTCACTTGTACTGGACTTGTCATGTGAATGAAAGGTCCAATAGCTGGATACATTCTTCCAGATCTAGGGTTTGGTATCTTCTATTCCTTGATAAAGATTCACTTGTACTGGATCTTTGTCATGTGAATGAAAGTCCAATACTGGATACATTCTTCCAGATCTAGGATTTGGTATCTTCTGTTCCTTGATAAAGATTCACTTGTACTGGATATTTATCATGTGAATGAAAGTCCAATAACTACATACATTCTTCCAGATCTAGGATTTGGTATCTTCTGTTCCTTGATAAAGATTCACTTGTACTGGATATTCATCATGTGAATGAAAGGTCCAATAACTGGATACATTCTTCCAGATCTAGGGTTTGGTATCTTCTGTTCCTTGATAAAGATTCACTTGTACTGGATCTTTGTCATGTGAATGAAAGGTCCAATACTGGACATACATTCTTCCAGATCTAGGATTTAGTATCTTCTATTCCTTGATAAAGATTCACTTGTACTGGATATTTATCATGTGAATGAAAGGTCCAATAACTGGATACATTCTTCCAGATCTAGGGTTTGGTATCTTCTGTTCCTTGATAAAGATTCACTTGACTGAATATTTATCATGTGAATGAAAGGTCCAATAACTGGATACATTCTTCCAGATCTAGGGTTTGGTATCTCCTGTTCCTTGATAAAGATTCACTTACTGGATCTTTGTCATGTGAATGAAAGGTCCAATAGCTGGATACATTCTTCCAGATCTAGGATTTGGTATCTTCTGTTCCTTGATAAAGATTATCTTGTACTGATATTTATCATGTGAATAAAGGTCCAATAACTGGATACATTCTTCCAGATCTAGGGTTTGGTATCTTCTGTTCCTTGATAAAGATTCACTTGTACTGGATATTTGTCATGTGAATGAAAGGTCCAATAACTGGATACATTCTTCCAGATCTAGGATTTGGTATCTTTCTGTTCCTTGATAAAGATTCACTTGTACTGGATCTTTGTCATGTGAATGAAAGGTCCAATAGCTGGATACATTCTTCAGATCTAGGATTTGGTGTCTTCTGTTCCTTGATAAAGATTCACTTGTACTGGATCTTTGTCATGTGAATGAAAGGTCCAATAGCTGGATACATTCTTCCAGATCTAGGATTTGGTATCTTCTGTTCCTTGATAAAGATTCACTTGTACTGGATCTTTGTCATGTGAATGAAAGGTCCAATAACTGATACATTCTTCCATATCTAGGATTTGGTATCTCTGTTCCTTGATAAAGATTCACTTGTACTGGATCTTTGTCATGTGAATGAAAGGTCCAATAACTGGATACATTCTTCCAGATCTAGAATTTGGTATCTTCTGTTCCTTGATAAAGATTCACTTGTACTGGATATTTATCAGTGAATGAAAGGTCCAATAACTGGATACATTCTTCCATATCTAGGATTTGGTATCTTCTATTCCTTGATAAAGATTCACTTGTACTGGATATTTATCATGTGAATGAAAGGTCCAATAACTGGATACATTTTCCAGATCTAGGATTTGGTATCTTCTGTTCCTTGATAAAGATTCACTTGTACTGGATATTTATCATGTGAATGAAAGGTCCAATAACTGGATACATTCTTCCAGATCTAGTATTTGGTATCTTCTGTTCCTTGATAAAGATTCACTTGTACTGGATATTCATCATGTGAATGAAAGGTCCAATAACTGGATACATTCTTCCAGATCTAGGGTTTGGTATCTTCTCATTGATAAAGATTCACTTGTACTGGATATTTATCATGTGAATGAAAGGTCCAATAACTGGATACATTCTTCCAGATCTAGGATTTGGTATCTTCTGTTCCTTGATAAATATTCACTTGTACTGGATCTTTGTCATGTGAATGAAGGTCCAATAACTAGATACATTCTTCCAGATCTAGGATTTGGTATCTTCTGTTCCTTGATAAAGATTCACTTGTACTGGATCTTTGTCATGTGAATGAAAGGTCCAATAACTGGATACATTCTTCCAGATCTAGGGTTTGGTATCTTCTATTCCTTGATAAAGATTCACTTGTACTGGATATTTATCATGTGAATGAAAGGTCCAATAACTGGATACATTCTTCCAGATCTAGGGTTTGGTATCTTCTATTCCTTGATAAAGATTCACTTGTACTGGATATTTATCATGTGAATGAAAGGTCCAATAACTGGATACATTCTTCCAGATCTAAGGTTTGATATTTTTTATTCCTTGATAAAGATTCACTTGTACTGGATATTTATCATGTGAATGAAAGGTCCAATAACTGGATACATTCTTCCAGATCTAGGGTTTGGTATCTTCTGTTCCTTGATAAAGATTCACTTGTACTGGATATTTATCATGTGAATGAAAGGTCCAATAACTGGATACATTCTTCCAGATCTAGGATTTGGTATCTTCTGTTCCTTGATAAAGATTCACTTGTACTGGATCTTTGTCATGTGAATGAAAGGTCCAATAACTGGATACATTCATTCCAGATCTAGGATTAGGTATCTTCTGTTCCTTGATAAAGATTCACTTGTACTGTATATTTATCATGTGAATGAAAAATCCAATAACTGGATACATTATTCCAGATCTAGGTTTGGTATCTTCTGTTCCTTGATAAAGATTCACTTGTACTGAATCTTTGTCATGTGAATGAAAGGTCCAATAACTGGATACATTATTCCAGATCTAGGAATTTGTATCTTCTGTTCCTTGATAAAGATTCACTTGTACTGGATCTTTGTCATGTGAATGAAAGGTCCAATAACTGGATACATTCTTCCAGATCTAGGTTTAGTATCTTCTGTTCCTTGATAAAGATTCACTTGTACTGGATCTTTGTCATGTGAATGAAAGGTCCAATAACTGGATACATTCTTCCAGATCTAGGGTTCGGTATCTTCTGTTCCTTGATAAAGATTCACTTGTACTGGATCTTTGTCATGTGAATGAAAGGTCCAATAACTGGATACATTCTTCCAGATCTAGGATTTGGTATCTTCTATTCCTTGATAGATTCACTTGTACTGGATATTTATCATGTGAATGAAAAATCCAATAACTGGATACATTATTCCAGATCTAGGAATTGGTATCTTCTGTTCCTTGATAAAGATTCACTTGTACTGGATCTTTGTCATGTGAATGAAAGGTCCAATAACTGGATACATTCTTCCAGATCTAGGTTTAGGTATCTTCTGTTCCTTGATAAAGATTCACTTGTACTGGATATTTGTCATGTGAATGAAAGGTCCAATAACTGGATACATTCTTCCAGATCTAGGGTTTGGTATCTTCTGTTCCTTGATAAAGATTCACTTGTACTGGATATTTATCATGTGAATGAAAGGTCCAATAACTGGATATATTCTTCCAGATCTAGGGTTTGGTATCTTCTGTTCCTTGATAAAGATTCACTTGTACTGGATCTTTGTCATGTGAATGAAAGGTCCAATAACTGGATACATTCTTCCAGATCTAGGATTTGGTATCTTCTGTTCCTTGATAAAGATTCACTTGTACTGTATCTTTGTCATGTGAATGAAAGGTCCAATAACTAGATACATTCTTCCAGATCTAGGATTTGGATCTTCTGTTCCTTGATAAAGATTCACTTGTACTGGATCTTTGTCATGTGAATGAAAGGTCCAATAACTGGATACATTCTTCCAGATCTAGGATTTTGTATCTTCCTGTTCCTTGATAAAGATTCACTTGTACTGGATCTTTGTCATGTGAATGAAAGGTCCAATAACTGGATACATTCTTCCAGATCTAGGATTTGGTATCTTCTGTTCCTTGATAAAGATTCACTTTACTGGATATTTATCATGTGAATGAAAGGTCCAATAACTGGATACATTCTTCCAGATCTAGGGTTTGGTATCTTCTGTTCCTTGATAAAGATTCACCTGTACTGGATCTTTGTCATGTGAATGAAAGGTCCAATAGCTGGATACATTCTTCCAGATCTAGGATTTGGTATCTTCTTTTCACTTTCACTGGATCTTTGTCATATGAAGGAAAGGTCCAATAGCTGGATACATTCTTCCAGATCTAGGATTTGGTACCTTCTGTTCCTTGTTAAAGATTCACTTGTACTGGATCTTTGTCGTGTGAATGAAAGGTCCAATAACTGGATACATTCTTCCAGATCTAGGATTTGGTGTCTTCTGTTCCGTGATAAAGATTCACTTGTACTGGATATTTATCATGTGAATGAAAGGTCCAATAGCTGGATACATTCTTCCAGATCTAGGATTTGGTATCTTCTTTTCACTTGTACTGGATCTTTGTCATGTGAATGGAAAGGTCCAATAGCTGGATACATTCTTCCAGATCTAGGATTTGGTACCTTCTGTTCCTTGATAAAGATTCACTTGTACTGGATTTTTGTCATGTGAATGAAAGGTCCAATAACTGGATACATTCTTCCAGATCTAGGATTTGGTATCTTTGTTCCTTGATAAAGATTCACTTGTACTGGATCTTTGTCATGTGAATGAAAGGTCCAATAACTGGATACATTCTTCCAGATCTAGGGTTTTGTATCTTCTGTTCCTTGATAAAGATTCACTTGTACTGGATCTTTGTCATGTGAATGAAAGGTCCAATAACTGGATACATTCTTCCAGATCTAGGATTTGGTGTCTTCTGTTCTTGATAAAGATTCACTTGTACTGGAATCTTTGTCATGTGAATGAAAGGTCCAATAACTGGATACATTCTTCAGATCTAGGGTTCGGTATCTTCTGTTCCTTGATAAAGATTCACTTGTACTGGACATTTATCATGTGAATGAAATGGTCCAATAACTTTATATATTCTTCCAGATCTAGGGTTTGGTATCTCTGTTCCTTGATAAAGATTCACCTGTACTGGATCTTTGTCATGTGAATGAAAGGTCCAATAACTCGATACATTCTTCCAGATCTAGGATTTGGTATCTTCTGTTCCTTGATAAAGATTCACTTGTACTGGATATTTATCATGTGAATGAAAGGGCCAATAACTTTATATATTCTTCCAGATCTAGGGTTTGGTATCTTCTGTTCCTTGATAAAGATTCACTTGTACTGGATCTTTGTCATGTGAATGAAAGGTCCAATAACTGGATACATTCTTTCGGATCTAGGAATTGGTATCTTCTGTTCCTTGATAAAGATTCACTTGTACTGGATATTTATCATGTGAATGAAAGGTCCAATAACTAGATACATTCTTCCAGATCTAGGATTTGGTATCTTTTGTTCCTTGATAAAGATTCACTTGTACTGGATCTTTGTCATGTGAATGAAGGTCCAATAACTGGATATATTCTTCCAGATCTAGGAATTGGTATCTTCTGTTCCTTGATAAAGATTCACTTGTACTGGATCTTTGTCATGTGAATGAAAGGTCCAATAACTGGATACATTATTCCAGATCTAGAATTTGGTATCTTCTGTTCCTTGATAAAGATTCACTTGTACTGGATCTTTGTCATGTGAATGAAAGGTCCAATAACTAGATACATTCTTCCAGATCTAGGAATTGGTATATTCTGTTCCTTGATAAAGATTCACTTGTACTGAATCTTTGTCATGTGAATGAAAGGTCCAATAACTGGATACATTCTTCCAGATCTAGGGTTCGGTATCTTCTGTTCCTTGATAAAGAATCACTTTTACTGGATATTTATCATGTGAATGAAAGGTCCAATAACTGGACACATTTTTCGAGATCTAGTGTTTAGTATCTTCTATTCCTTGATAAAGATTCACTTGTACTGGATCTTTGTCCTGTGAATGAAAGGTCCAATAACTGGATACATTCTTCCAGATCTAGGGTTCGGTATCTTCTGTTCCTTGATAAAGATTCACTTGTACTGGATCTTTGTCATGTGAATGAAAGGTCCAATAACTGGATACATTCTTCCAGATCTAGGATTTGGTATCTTCTATTCCTTGATAAAGATTCACTTGTACTGGATATTTATCATGTGAATGAAAGGTCCAATAACTGGATACATTATTCCAGATCTAGGAATTGGTATCTTCTGTTCCTTGATAAAGATTCACTTGTACTGGATATTTATCATGTGAATGAAAGGTCCAATAACTGGATACATTCTTTTGAGATCTAGGTTTAGTATCTTCTATTCCTTGATAAAGATTCACTTGTACTGGATCTTTGTCATGTGAATGAAAGGTCCAATAACTGGATACATTCTTCCAGATCTAGGGTTCGGTATCTTCTGTTCCTTGATAAAGATTCACTTGTACTGGATATTTATCATGTGAATGAAAGGTCCAATAACTGGATACATTCTTCCAGATCTAGGGTTTGGTATCTTCTATTCCTTGATAAAGATTCACTTTTACTGGATCTTTGTCATGTGAATGAAAGGTCCAATAACTGGATACATTCTTCCAGATCTAGAATTTGTTATCTTTTGTTCCTTGATAAAGATTCACTTGTACTGTATCTTTGTCATGTGAATGAAAGGTCCAATAACTAGATACATTCTTCCAGATCTAGGATTTGGTATCTTCTGTTCCTTGATAAAGATTCACTTGTACTGGAATCTTTGTCATGTGAATGGAAGGTCCAATAACTGGATACATTCTTCCAGATCTAGAATTTGGTATCTTCTGTTCCTTGATAAAGATTCACTTGTACTGGATCTTTGTCATGTGAATGAAAGGTCCAATAACTGGACACATTCTTCCAGATCTAGGTTTAGGTATCTTCTGTTCCTTGATAAAGATTCACTTGTACTGGATCTTTGTCCTGTAATGAAAGGTCCAATAACTGGATACATTCTTCCAGATCTAGGGTTCGGTATCTTCTGTTCCTTGATAAAGATTCACTTGTACTGGATATTTATCATGTGAATGAAAGGTCCAATAACTGGATATATTCTTCCAGATCTAGGGTTTGGTATCTTCTATTCCTTGATAAAGATTCACTTTTACTGGATCTTTGTCATGTGAATGAAAGGTCCAATAACTGGATACATTATTCCAGATCTAGAATTTGTTATCTTCTGTTCCTTGATAAAGATTCACTTGTACTGTACTTTGTCATGTGAATGAAAGGTCCAATAACTAGATACATTCTTCCAGATCTAGGATTTGGAATCTTCTGATCCTTGATAAAGATTCACTTGTACTGAATCTTTGTCATGTGAATGGAAGGTCCAATAACTGGATACATTCTTCCAGATCTAGGATTTGGTATCTTCTGTTCCTTGATAAAGATTCACTTGTACTGGATCTTTGTCATGTGAACGAAAGGTCCAATAGTTGGATACATTCTCCAGATCTAGGATTTGGTGTCTTCTGTTGCCTTGATAAAGATTCACTTGTACTGAATCTTTGTCATGTGAATGAAAGGTCCAATAACTGGATACATTCTTCCAGATCTAGGGTTCGGTATCTTCTGTTCCTTGATAAAGATTCACTTGTACTGGACATTTATCATGTGAATGAAAGGTCCAATAACTTTATATATTCTTCCAGATCTAGGGTTTGGTATCTCTGTTCCTTGATAAAGATTCACTGTACTGGATCTTTGTCATGTGAATGGAAGGTCCAATAACTTGATACATTCTTCCAGATCTAGGATTTGGTATCGTTTGTTCCTTGATAAAGATTCACTTGTACTGGATCTTTGTCATGTGAATGGAAGGTCTAATAACTGGGTACATTCTTCCAGATCTAGGATTTGGTATCTTCTGTTCCTTGATAAAGATTCACTTGTACTAGATCTTTGTCATGTGAATGGAAGGTCAAATAACTGGATACATTCTCTCAGATCTAGGAATTGGTATCTTCTGTTCCTTGATAAAGATTCACTTGTACTAGATCTTTGTCATATGAATGGAAGGTCCAATAACTGGATACATTATTCCAGATCTAGAAATTGGTGTCTTCTGTTCCTTGATAAAGATTCACCTGTACTGGATATCTATCATGTGAATGAAAGGTCCAATAACTGGATACATTATTCCAGATCTAGAAATTGGTATCTTCTGTTCCTTTATAAAGATTCACTTGTACTGGATCTTTGTCATGTTAATGAAATTTCCAAAACTGGATACATTCTTTCAGATCTAGGAATTGGTATCTTCTGTTCTTTGATAAAGATTCACTTGTACTGGATATTTATCATGTGAATGAAAGGTTCAATAACTGGATATATTCTTTCAGATCTAGGATTTGGTGTCTTCTGTTCCTTGATAAAGATTCACCTGTACTGGATATTTATCATGTGAATGGAAGGACAATAACTGGATGTATTCTTTCAGATCTAGGATTTGGCATCTTCTGTTCCTTGATAAAGATTCACTTGTACTGGATCTTTGTCATGTGAATGGAAGGTCCAATAACTGGATATATTCTTCCTTATCTAGGATTTGGTATCTTCTGTTCCTTGATAAAGATTCACTTTTACTGGATCTTTGTCATGTGAATGAAAGGTCCAATAACTAGATACATTCTTCCAGATCTAGGATTTGGTATCTTCTGTTCCTTGATAAAGATTCACTTGCACTGGATCTTTGTCATATGAATGAAAGGTCCAATAATTTGATACATTCTTCCAGATCTAGAATTTGGTATTTTCTGTTCCTTGATAAAGATACACTTGTACTGGATCTTTGTCATGTGAATGAAAGGTCCAATAACTGGATACATTTTTCCCGATCTAGGATTTGGTATCTTCTGTTCCTTGATAAAGGATCACTTGTACTGGATCTTTGTCATGTGAATGGAAGGTCCAATAACTGGATACATTCTTCCAGATCTAGTGTTTAGTATCTTCTATTCCTTGATAAAGATTCACTTGTACTGGATATTTATCATGTGAATGAAAAGTCAAATAACTGGATACATTCTTCCAGATCTAGGGTTTAGTATCTTCTATTCCTTGATAAAGATTCACTTGTACTGGATATTTATCATGTGAATGAAAGGTCCAATAACTGGATAAATTCTTCCAGAACTAGGGTTTGGTATCTTCTAATCCTTGATAAAGATTCACTTGTACTGGATATTTATCATGTGAATGAAAGGTCCAATAACTGGATACATTCTTCCAGATCTAGGATTTGGTATCTTCTGTTCCTTGATAAAGATTCACTTGTACTGGATCTTTGTCATGTGAATGAAAGGTCCAATAACTAGATACATTCTTCCAGATCTAGGATTTGGTATCTTCTGTTCCTTGATAAAGATTCACTAGCACTGGATTTTTGTCATGTGAATGAAAGGTCCAATAACTGGATACATTCTTCCAGATCTGGGATTTGGTATTTTTTATTCCTTGATAAAGATTCACTTTTACTGGATATTTATAATGTGAATGGAAGGTCCAATAACTGGATATTTTCTTCCAGATCTAGGATTTGGTATCTTTTGTCCCTTGATAAAGATTCACTTGTACTGGATATTTATCATCTGAATGAAAAGTCCAATAACTGGATACATTCTTCCAGATCTAGGGTTTGTTATCTTCTATTCCTTGATAAAGATTCACTTGTACTGGATATTTATCATGTGAATGAAAGGTCCAATAACTGGACACATTTTTCGAGATCTAGTGTTTGGTATCTTCTATTCCTTGATAGAGATTCACTTGTACTGGATCTTTGTCATGTGAATGAAAGGTCCAATAACTGGATATATTCTTCCAGATCTAGTGTTTGGTATCTTCTATTCCTTGATAAAGATTCACTTGTACTGGATCTTTGTCATGTGAATGAAAGGTCCAATAACTGAATACATTATTCCAGATCTAGAATTTGGTATCTTCTGTTCCTTGATAAAGATTCACTTGTACTGTATCTTTGTCATGTGAATGAAAGGTCCAATAACTAGATATAATCTTCCAGATCTAGGAATTGGTATCTTCTGTTCCTTGATGAATATTCACTTGTACTGAATCTTTGTCATGTGAATGAAAGGTCCAATAACTGGATACATTCTTCCAGATCTAGGGTTCGGTATCTTCTGTTCCTTGATAAAGATTCACTTTTACTGGATATTTATCATGTGAATGAAAGGTCCAATAACTGGATATATTCTTCCAGATCTAGGGTTTGATATCTTCTATTCCTTGATAAAGATTCACTTGTACTGGATCTTTGTCATGTGAATGAAAGGTCCAATAACTGGATACATTATTCCAAATCTAGAATTTGGTATCTTCTGTTCCTTGATAAAGATTGACTTGTACTGGATCTTTGTCATGTGAATGAAAGGTCCAATATCTAGATACATTCTTCCAGATCTAGGAATTGGTATATTCTGTTCCTTGATAAAGATTCACTTGTACTGAATCTTTGTCGTGTGAATGAAAGGTCCAATAACTGGATACATTCTTCCAGATCTAGGGTTCGGTATCTTCTGTTCCTTGATAAAGAATCACTTTTACTGGATATTTATCATGTGAATGAAAGGTCCAATAACTTGATATATTCTTCCAGATCTAGGGTTTGGTATCTTCTATTCCTTGATAAAGATTCACTTGTACTGGATCTTTGTCATGTGAATGAAAGGTCCAATAACTGGATACATTATTCCAGATCTATAATTTGGTATCTTCTGTTCCTTGATAAAGATTCACTTGTACTGTATCTTTGTCATGTGAATGAAAAGTCCAATAACTAGATACATTCTTCCAGATCTAGGAATTGGTATCTTCTGTTCCTTGATAAAGATTCACTTGTAATGAATCTTTGTCATGTGAATGAAAGGTCCAATAACTGGATACATTCTTCCAGATCTAGAATTTGGTATCTTCTCTTCCTTAATAAAGATTCACTTGTACTGGATATTTGTCATGTGAATGAAAGGTCCAATAGCTGGATACATTCTTCCAGATCTAGGATTTGGTGTCTTCTGTTCCTTGATAAAGATTCACTTGTACTGGATATTTATCATGTGAACGAAAGGTACAATAACTGTATACATTCTTCCAGATCTAGGGTTTGGTATCTTCTGTTCCTTGATAAAGATTCACCTGTACTGTATCTTTGTCATGTGATTGAAAGGTCCAATAACTGGATACATTCTTCTAGATCTAGGATTTGGTGTTTTCTGTTCCTTGATAAAGATTCACTTGTACTGGATATTTATCAGGTGAATGAAAGGTCCAATAGCTGGATACATTCTTCCAGATCTAGGATTTGGTATCTTCTTTTCACTTTTACTGGATCTTTGTCATATGAAGGAAAGGTCCAATAGCTGGATACATTCTTCCAGATCTAGGATTTGGTACCTTTTGTTCCTTGTTAAAGATTCATTTGTACTGGATCTTTGTCGTGTGAATGGAAGTTCCAATAACTGGATACATTCTTCCAGATCTAGGATTTGGTATCTTTTGTTCCTTGATAAAAATTCACTTGTACTGGATCTTTGTCATGTGAATGAAAGGTTCAATAACTGGATACATTCTTCCAGATCTAGGGTTTTGTATCTTCTGTTCCTTGATAAAGATTCACTTGTACTGGATCTTTGTCATGTGAACGAAAGGTCCAATAGCTGGATACATTCTTCCAGATCTAGGATTTGGTGTCTTCTGTGCCTTGATAAAGATTCACTTGTACTGAATCTTTGTCATGTGAATGAAAGGTTCAATAGTTGTATACATTCTCCCAGATCTAGGATTTGGTTTCTTCTGTTCCTTGATAAAGATTCACTTGTACCGGATCTTTGTCATGTGAATGAAAGGTCCAATAGCTGCATACATTCTTCCAGATCTAGAATTTGATATCTTCTGTTCCTTGATAAGGATTCCCTTGTACTGGATCTTTGTCATTTAAATGGAAGGTCCAATAGCTGGATACATTCTTCCATATCTAGGATTTGGTATCTTCTGTTCCTTGATAAAGATTCACTTGTACTGGATCTTTGTCATGTGAATGAAAGGTCCAATAGCTGGATACATTCTTCCAGATCTAGGATTTGGTATCTTCTGTTCCTTGATAAAGATTCACCTCTACTGGATATTTATCATGTGAATGAAAGGTCCAATAACTGGATACATTCTTCCAGATCTAGGGTTTGGTATCTTCTGTTCCTTGATAAAGATTCACTTGTACTGGACCTTGTCATGTGAATGAAAGGTCCAATAGCTGGATACATTCTTCCAGATCTAGGGTTTGGTATCTTCTATTCATTGATAAAGATTCACTTGTACTGGATCTTTGTCATGTGAATGAAATGTCCAATACTGGATACATTCTTCCAGATCCAGGATTTCGTATCTTCTGTTTCTTGATGAAGATTCACTTGTACTGGATATTTATCATGTGAATGAAATGTCCAATTACTACATACATTCTTCCAGATCTAGGATTTGGTGTCTTCTGTTCCTTGATAAAGATTCACTTGTACTGGATATTCATCATGTGAATGAAAGGTCCAATAACTGGATACATTCTTCCAGCTCTAGGGTTTGAAATCTTCTGTTCCTTGATAAAGATTCACTTGTACTGGATCTTTGTCATATGAATGAAAGGTCAAATTACTACATACATTCTTCCAGATCTAGGATTTAGTATCTTTATTCCTTGATGAAGATTCACTTGTACTGGATATTTATCATGTGAATGAAAGGTCCAATAACTGGGTACATTCTTCCAGATCTAGAGTTTGGTATTTTCTGTTCCTTGATAAAGATTCACTTGAACTGAATATTTATCATATGAATGAAAGGTCCAATAGCTGGGTATATTCTTCCAGATCTAGGGTTTGGTATCCCCTGTTCCTTGATAAAGTTTAACCTATACTGGATCTTTGTCATGTGAATGAAAGGTCCAATAGCTGGATACATTCTTCCAGATCTAGGATTTGGTATCTTCTGTTCCTTGATAAAGATTATCTTGTACTGAATATTTATCATGTGAATAAAAGGTCCAATAACTGGATACATTCTTCCAGATCTAGGGTTTGGTATCTTCTGTTCCTTGATAAAGATTCACTTGTACTGGATATTTATCATGTGAATGAAAGGTCCAATAACTGGATACATTCTTCCAGATCTAAGGTTTGGTATTTTCTGTTCCTTGATAAAGATTCACTTGTACTAGATCTTTGTCATGTGAATGAAAGGTCCAATAGCTGGATATATTCTTCAAGATCTAGGATTTGGTGTCTTCTGTTCCTTGATAAAGATTCACTTGTACTGGATCTTTGTCATTTGAATGAAAGATCCAATAGCTGGATATATTCTTCCAGATCTAGGATTTAGTATCTTCTGTTCCTTGATAAAGATTCACCTGTACTGGATCTTTGTCATGTGAATGAAAGGTCCAATAACTAGATACATTCTTCCATATCTAGGATTTGGTATCTTCTATTCATTGATAGATTCACTTGTACTGGATATTTATCATGTTAATGAAAAATCCAATAACTGGATACCTTATTCCAGATCTAGGAATTGGTATCTTCTGTTCCTTGATAAAGATTCACTTGTACTGGATATTTATCATGTGAATGAAAGGTCCAATAACTGGACACATTTTTTGAGATCTAGTGTTTAGTATCTTCTATTCCTTGATAAAGATTCACTTGTACTGGATCTTTGTCCTGTAAATGAAAGGTCCAATAACTGGATACATTCTTCCAGATCTAGGGTTCGGTATCTTCTGTTCCTTGATAAAGATTCACTTGTACTGGATATTTATCATGTGAATGAAAGGTCCAATAACTGGATATATTCTTCCAGATCTAGGGTTTGGTATCTTCTATTCCTTGATAAAGATTCACTTTTACTGGATCTTTGTCATGTGAATGAAAGGTCCAATAACTGGATACATTATTCCAGATCTATAATTTGGTATCTTCTGTTCCTTGATAAAGATACACTTGTACTGTATCTTTGTCATGTGAATGAAAGGTCCAATAACTAGATACATTCTTCCAGATCTAGGATTTGGAATCTTCTGATCCTTGATAAAGATTCACTTGTACTGAATCTTTGTCATGTGAATGGAAGGTCCAATAACTGGATACATTCTTCCAGATCTAAAATTTGGTATCTCCTGTTCCTTGATAAAGATTCAGTTGTACTGGATCTTTGTCATGTGAATGAAAGGTCCAATAGCTGGATACATTCTTCCAGATCTAGGATTTGGTGTCTTCTGCTCCTTGATAAAGATTCACTTTTACTGGATATTTATCATGTGAACGAAAGGTACAATAACTGGATACATTCTTCCAGATCTAGGGTTTGGTATCTTCTGTTCCTTGATAAAGATTCACCTGTACTGGATCTTTGTCATGTGAATGAAAGGTCCAATAGCTGGATACATTCTTCCAGATATAGGATTTGGTATCCTCTTTTCACTTTTACTGGATCTTTGTCATATGAAGGAAAGGTCCAATAGCTGGATACATTCTTCCAGATCTAGGATTTGGTACCTTCTGTTCCTTGTTAAAGATTCACTTGTACTGGATCTTTGTCGTGTGAATGAAAGGTCCAATAACTGGATACATTCTTCCAGATTTAGGATTTGGTGTCTGCTGTTCCGTGATAAAGATTCACTTTTACTGGATATTTATCATGTGAATGAAAGGTCCAATAGCTGGATACATTCTTCCAGATCTAGGATTTGGTATCTTCTTTTCACTTTTACTGGATCTTTGTCATATGAAGGAAAGGTCCAATAGCTGGATACATTCTTCCAGATCTAGGATTTGGTACCTTCTGTTCCTTGTTAAAGATTCACTTGTACTGGATTTTTGTCGTGTGAATGAAAGGTCCAATAACTGGATACATTCTTCCAGATCTAGGATTTGGTATCGTTTGTTCCTTGATGAAGATTTACTTGTACTGGATCTTTGTCATGTGAATGAAAGGTTCAATAACTGGATACATTCTTCCAAATCTAGGGTTTTGTATCTTCTGTTCCTTGATAAAGATTCACTTGTACTGGATCTTTGTCATGTGAACGAAAGGTCCAATAGTTGGATACATTCTCCCAGATCTAGGATTTGGTGTCTTCTGTTGCTTGATAAGGATTCACTTGTACTGAATCTTTGTCTTGTGAATGAAAGGTCCAATAACTGGATACATTCTTCAAGATCTAGGGTTCGGTATCTTCTGTTCCTTGATAAAGATTCACTTGTACTGGACATTTATCATGTGAATGAAATGGCCAATAACTTTATATATTCTTCCAGATCTAGGGTTTGGTATCATCTGTTCCTTGATAAAGATTCACCTGTACTGGATCTTTGTCATGTGAATGGAAGGTCCAATAACTCGATACATTCTTCCAGATCTAGGATTTGGTATCTTCTGTTCCTTGATAAAGATTCACCTGTACTGGATATTTATCATGTGAATGAAAGGGCCAATAACTTTATATATTCTTCCAGATCTAGGGTTTGGTATATTCTGTTCCTTGATAAAGATTCACTTGTACTGGATCTTTGTCATGTGAATGAAAGGTCCAATAACTGGATATATTCTTTCAGATCTAGGAATTGGTATCTTCTGTTCCTTGATAAAGATTCACCTGTACTGGATATTTATCATGTGAATGAAAGGTCCAATAACTAGATACATTCTTCCAGATCTAGGATTTGGTATCTTTTGTTCCTTGATAAAGATTCACTTGTACTGGATCTTTGTCATGTGAATGGAAGGTCCAATAACTGGATATATTCTTTCAGATCTAGGAATTGGTATCCTCTGTTCCTTGATAAAGATTCACTTGTACTGGATCTTTGTCATGTGAATGAAAGGTCCAATAACTGGATACATTATTCCAGATCTAGAATTTGGTATCTTCTGTTCCTTGATAAAGATTCACTTGTACTGGATCTTTGTCATGTGAATGAAAGGTCCAATATCTAGATACATTCTTCCAGATCTAGGAATTGGTATATTCTGTTCCTTGATAAAGATTCACTTGTACTTAATCTTTGTCGTGTGAATGAAAGGTCCAATAACTGGATACATTCTTCCAGATCTAGGGTTCGGTATCTTCTGTTCCTTGATAAAGAATCACTTTTACTGGATATTTATCATGTGAATGAAAGGTCCAATAACTTGACACATTTTTCGAGATCTAGTGTTTAGTATCTTCTATTCCTTGATAAAGATTCACTTGTACTGGATCTTTGTCCTGTGAATGAAAGGTCCAATAACTGGATACATTCTTCCAGATCTAGGGTTCGGTATCTTCTGTTCCTTGATAAAGATTCACTTGTACTGGATCTTTGTCATGTGAATGAAAGGTCCAATAACTAGATACATTCTTCCAGATCTAGGATTTGGTATCTTCTATTCATTGATAAAGATTCACTTGTACTGGATATTTATCATGTTAATGAAAAATCCAATAACTGGATACCTTATTCCAGATCTAGGAATTGGTATCTTCTGTTCCTTGATAAAGATTCACTTGTACTGGATATTTATCATGTGAATGAAAGGTCCAATAACTGGACACATTTTTTGAGATCTAGTGTTTAGTATCTTCTATTCCTTGATAAAGATTCACTTGTACTGGATCTTTGTCCTGTAAATGAAAGGTCCAATAACTGGATACATTCTTCCAGATCTAGGGTTCGGTATCTTCTGTTCCTTGATAAAGATTCACTTGTACTGGATATTTATCATGTGAATGAAAGGTCCAATAACTGGATATATTCTTCCAGATCTAGGGTTTGGTATCTTCTATTCCTTGATAAAGATTCACTTTTACTGGATCTTTGTCATGTGAATGAAAGGTCCAATAACTGGATACATTATTCCAGATCAAGAATTTGTTATCTTCTGTTCCTTGATAAAGATTCACTTGTACTGTATCTTTGTCATGTGAATGAAAGGTCCAATAACTAGATACATTCTTCCAGATCTAGGATTTGGAATCTTCTGATCCTTGATAAAGATTCACTTGTACTGAATCTTTGTCATGTGAATGGAAGGTCCAATAACTGGATACATTCTTCCAGATCTAGAATTTGGTATCTTCTGTTCCTTGATAAAGATTCACTTGTACTGGATATTTATCATGTGAATGAAAGGTCCAATAACTGGACACATTTTTTGAGATCTAGTGTTTAGTATCTTCTATTCCTTGATAAAGATTCACTTGTACTGGATCTTTGTCCTGTAAATGAAAGGTCCAATAACTGGATACATTCTTCCAGATCTAGGGTTCGGTATCTTCTGTTCCTTGATAAAGATTCACTTGTACTGGATATTTATCATGTGAATGAAAGGTCCAATAACTGGATATATTCTTCCAGATCTAGGGTTTGGTATCTTCTATTCCTTGATAAAGATTCACTTTTACTGGATCTTTGTCATGTGAATGAAAGGTCCAATAACTGGATACATTATTCCAGATCTAGAATTTGTTATCTTCTGTTCCTTGATAAAGATTCACTTGTACTGTATCTTTGTCATATGAATGAAAGGTCCAATAACTAGATACATTCTTCCAGATCTAGGATTTGGAATCTTCTGATCCTTGATAAAGATTCACTTGTACTGAATCTTTGTCATGTGAATGGAAGGTCCAATAACTGGATACATTCTTCCAGATCTAGGATTTGGTATCTTCTGTTCCTTGATAAAGATTCACTTGTACTGGATCTTTGTCATGTGAACGAAAGGTCCAATAGTTGGATACATTCTCCCAGATCTAGGATTTGGTGTCTTCTGTTGCTTGATAAAGATTCACTTGTACTGAATCTTTGTCATGTGAATGAAAGGTCCAATAACTGGATACATTCTTCCAGATCTAGGGTTCGGTATCTTCTGTTCCTTGATAAAGATTCACTTGTACTGGACATTTATCATGTGAATGAAAGGGCCAAACACTTTATATATTCTTCCAGATCTAGGGTTTGGTATCATCTGTTCCTTGATAAAGATTCACCTGTACTGGATCTTTGTCATGTGAATGGAAGGTCCAATAACTTGATACATTCTTCCAGATCTAGGATTTGGTATCTTTTGTTCCTTGATGAAGATTCACTTGTACTGGATCTTTGTCATGTGAATGGAAGGTCTAATAACTGGGTACATTCTTCCAGATCTAGGATTTGGTATCTTCTGTTCCTTGATAAAGATTCACTTGTACTAGATCTTTGTCATGTGAATGGAAGGTCAAATAACTGGATACATTCTCTCAGATCTAGGAATTGGTATCTTCTGTTCCTTGATAAAGATTCACTTGTACTAGATCTTTGTCATATGAATGGAAGGTCCAATAACTGGATACATTATTCCAGATCTAGAAATTGGTGTCTTCTGTTCCTTGATAAAGATTCACCTGTACTGGATATCTATCATGTGAATGAAAGGTCCAATAACTGGATACATTATTCCAGATCTAGAAATTGGTATCTTCTGTTCCTTTATAAAGATTCACTTGTACTGGATCTTTGTCATGTGAATGAAATTTCCAAAAACTGGATACATTCTTTCAGATCTAGGAATTGGTATCTTCTGTTCTTTGATAAAGATTCACTTGTACTGGATATTTATCATTTGAATGAAAGGTCCAATAACTGGATATATTCTTTCAGATCTAGGATTTGGTGTCTTCTGTTCCTTGATAAAGATTCACCTGTACTGGATATTTATCATGTGAATGGAAGGACAATAACTGGATGTATTCTTTCAGATCTAGGATTTGGCATCTTCTGTTCCTTGATAAAGATTCACTTGTACTGGATCTTTGTCATGTGAATGGAAGGTCCAATAACTGGATATATTCTTCCTTAGATCTAGGATTTGGTATCTTCTGTTCCTTGATAAAGATTCACTTGTACTGGATCTTTGTCATGTGAATGAAAGGTCCAATAACTAGATACATTCTTCCAGATCTAGGATTTGGTATCTTCTGTTCCTTGATAAAGATTCACTTGCACTGGATCTTTGTCATGTGAATGAAAGGTCCAATAATGATACATTCTTCCAGATCTAGATTTGGTATCTTCTGTTCCTTGATAAAGATTCACTTGTACTGGATCTTTGTCATGTGAATGAAAGGTCCAATAACTGGATACATTTTTCCAGATCTAGGATTTGGTATCTTCTGTTCCTTGATAAAGGATCACTTGTACTGGATCTTTGTCATGTGAATGGAAAGGTCCAATAACTGGATACATTCTTCCAGATCTAGTGTTTAGGTATCTTCTGTTCCTTGATAAAGATTCACTTGTACTGGATCTTTGTCATGTGAATGAAAAGGTCCAATAACTGGATACATTCTTCCAGATCTAGGGTTTAGTATCTTCTATTCCTTGATAAAGATTCACTTGTACTGGATATTTATCATGTGAATGAAAGGTCCAATAACTGGATACATTCTTCCAGATCTAGGGTTTGGTATCTTCTAATTCCTTGATAAAGATTCACTTGTACTGGATATTTATCATGTGAATGAAAGGTCCAATAACTGGATACATTCTTCCAGATCTAGGATTTGGTATCTTCTGTTCCTTGATAAAGATTCACTTGTACTGGAATCTTTGTCATGTGAATGAAAGGTCCAATAACTGGATACATTCTTCCAGATCTAGGATTTGGTATCTTCTGTTCCTTGATAAAGATTCACTTGTACTGGATCTTTGTCATGTGAATGAAAGGTCCAATAACTAGATACATTCTTCCAGATCTAGGATTTGGTATCTTCTGTTCCTTGATAAAGATTCACTAGCACTGGATTTTTGTCATGTGAATGAAAGGTCCAATAACTGGATACATTCTTCCAGATCTGGGATTTGGTATCTTTTTCCTTGATAAAGATTCACTTTTACTGGATATTTATAATGTGAATGAAGGTCCAATAACTGGATATTTTCTTCCAGATCTAGGATTTGGTATCTTCTTGTCCTTGATAAAGATTCACTTGTACTGGATATTTATCATGTGAATGAAAGGTCCAATAACTGGATACATTCTTCCAGATCTAGGGTTTGTTATCTTCTATTCCTTGATAAAGATTCACTTGTACTGGATATTTATCATGTGAATGAAAGGTCCAATAACTGGACACATTTTTCGAGATCTAGTGTTTGGTATCTTCTATTCCTTGATAGAAGATTCACTTGTACTGGATCTTTGTCATGTGAATGAAAGGTCCAATAACTGGATATATTCTTCCAGATCTAGTGTTTGGTATCTTCTGTTCCTTGATAAAGATTCACTTGTACTGGATCTTTGTCATGTGAATGAAAGGTCCAATAACTGAATACATTATTCCAGATCTAGAATTTGGTATCTTCTGTTCCTTGATAAAGATTCACTTGTACTGTATCTTTGTCATGTGAATGAAAGGTCCAATAACTGGATATATCTTCCAGATCTAGGAATTGGTATCTTCTGTTCCTTGATAATATTCACTTGTACTGAATCTTTGTCATGTGAATGAAAGGTCCAATAACTGGATACATTCTTCCAGATCTAGGGTTTGGTATCTTCTGTTCCTTGATAAAGATTCACTTGTACTGGATATTTATCATGTGAATGAAAGGTCCAATAACTGGATATATTCTTCCAGATCTAGGGTTTGATATCTTCTATTCCTTGATAAAGATTCACTTGTACTGGATCTTTGTCATGTGAATGAAAGGTCCAATAACTGGATACATTCTTCCAAATCTAGAATTTGGTATCTTCTGTTCCTTGATAAAGATTCACTTGTACTGGATCTTTGTCATGTGAATGAAAGGTCCAATATCTGGATACATTCTTCCAGATCTAGGAATTGGTATATTCTGTTCCTTGATAAAGATTCACTTGTACTGGAATCTTTGTCGTGTGAATGAAAGGTCCAATAACTGGATACATTCTTCCAGATCTAGGGTTTGGTATCTTCTGTTCCTTGATAAAGATCACTTTTACTGGATATTTATCATGTGAATGAAAGGTCCAATAACTTGATACATTCTTCCAGATCTAGGGTTTGGTATCTTCTATTCCTTGATAAAGATTCACTTGTACTGGATCTTTGTCATGTGAATGAAAGGTCCAATAACTGGATACATTATTCCAGATCTATAATTTGGTATCTTCTGTTCCTTGATAAAGATTCACTTGTACTGTATCTTTGTCATGTGAATGAAAGTCCAATAACTAGATACATTCTTCCAGATCTAGGAATTGGTATCTTCTGTTCCTTGATAAAGATTCACTTGTACTGAATCTTTGTCATGTGAATGAAAGGTCCAATAACTGGATACATTCTTCCAGATCTAGAATTTGGTATCTTCTGTTCCTTGATAAAGATTCACTTGTACTGGATATTTGTCATGTGAATGAAAGGTCCAATAACTGGATACATTCTTCCAGATCTAGGATTTGGTGTCTTCTGTTCCTTGATAAAGATTCACTTGTACTGGATATTTATCATGTGAACGAAAGGTCCAATAACTGGATACATTCTTCCAGATCTAGGGTTTGGTATCTTCTGTTCCTTGATAAAGATTCACCTGTACTGTATCTTTGTCATGTGAATGAAAGGTCCAATAACTGGATACATTCTTCTAGATCTAGGATTTGGTGTTTTCTGTTCCTTGATAAAGATTCACTTGTACTGGATATTTATCATGTGAATGAAAGGTCCAATAGCTGGATACATTCTTCCAGATCTAGGATTTGGTATCTTCTTTTCACTTTTACTGGATCTTTGTCATATGAATGGAAAGGTCCAATAACTGGATACATTCTTCCAGATCTAGGATTTGGTATCTTTTGTTCCTTGATAAAGATTCACTTGTACTGGATCTTTGTCATGTGAATGAAAGGTTCCAATAACTGGATACATTCTTCCAGATCTAGGATTTGGTATCTTTTGTTCCTTGATAAAATTCACTTGTACTGGATCTTTGTCATGTGAATGAAAGGTCCAATAACTGGATACATTCTTCCAGATCTAGGGTTTTGTATCTTCTGTTCCTTGATAAAGATTCACTTGTACTGGATCTTTGTCATGTGAACGAAAGGTCCAATAGCTGGATACATTCTTCCAGATCTAGGATTTGGTGTCTTCTGTTCCTTGATAAAGATTCACTTGTACTGGAATCTTTGTCATGTGAATGAAAGGTCCAATAGTTGTATACATTCTTCCAGATCTAGGATTTGGTATCTTCTGTTCCTTGATAAAGATTCACTTGTACTGGATCTTTGTCATGTGAATGAAAGGTCCAATAGCTGGATACATTCTTCCAGATCTAGAATTTGATATCTTCTGTTCCTTGATAAGATTCACTTGTACTGGATCTTTGTCATTGAATGGAAAGGTCCAATAGCTGGATACATTCTTCCAGATCTAGGATTTGGTATCTTCTGTTCCTTGATAAAGATTCACTTGTACTGGATATTTATCATGTGAATGAAAGGTCCAATAACTGGATACATTCTTCCAGATCTAGGATTTGGTATCTTCTGTTCCTTGATAAAGATTCACTTGTACTGGATATTTATCATGTGAATGAAAGGTCCAATAACTGGATACATTCTTCCAGATCTAGGGTTTGGTATCTTCTGTTCCTTGATAAAGATTCACTTGTACTGGATCCTTGTCATGTGAATGAAAGGTCCAATAGCTGGATACATTCTTCCAGATCTAGGGTTTGGTATCTTCTATTCATTGATAAAGATTCACTTGTACTGGATCTTTGTCATGTGAATGAAATGTCCAATACTGGATACATTCTTCCAGATCTAGGATTTGTATCTTCTGTTTCTTGATGAAGATTCACTTGTACTGGATATTTATCATGTGAATGAAAGGTCCAATACTGGACATACATTCTTCCAGATCTAGGATTTGGTATCTTCTGTTCCTTGATAAAGATTCACTTGTACTGGATATTCATCATGTGAATGAAAGGTCCAATAACTGGATACATTCTTCCAGATCTAGGGTTTGATCTTCTGTTCCTTGATAAAGATTCACTTGTACTGGATCTTTGTCATATGAATGAAAGGTCCAATAACTACATACATTCTTCCAGATCTAGGATTTGGTATCTTTATTCCTTGATGAAGATTCACTTGTACTGGATATTTATCATGTGAATGAAAGGTCCAATAACTGGGTACATTCTTCCAGATCTAGAGTTTGGTATCTTCTGTTCCTTGATAAAGATTCACTTGTACTGGATATTTATCATGTGAATGAAAGGTCCAATAGCTGGATACATTCTTCCAGATCTAGGTTTGGTATCCTGTTCCTTGATAAAGATTCACTTGTACTGGATCTTTGTCATGTGAATGAAAGGTCCAATAACTGGATACATTCTTCCAGATCTAGGATTTGGTATCTTCTGTTCCTTGATAAAGATTCACTTGTACTGAATATTTATCATGTGAATGAAAGGTCCAATAACTGGATACATTCTTCCAGATCTAGGGTTTGGTATCTTCTGTTCCTTGATAAAGATTCACTTGTACTGGATATTTATCATGTGAATGAAAGGTCCAATAACTGGATACATTCTTCCAGATCTAGGTTTGGTATCTTCTGTTCCTTGATAAAGATTCACTTGTACTGGATCTTTGTCATGTGAATGAAAGGTCCAATAGCTGGATATATTCTTCCAGATCTAGGATTTGGTATCTTCTGTTCCTTGATAAAGATTCACTTGTACTGGATCTTTGTCATGTGAATGAAAGGTCCAATAGCTGGATATATTCTTCCAGATCTAGGATTTGGTATCTTCTGTTCCTTGATAAAGATTCACCTGTACTGGATCTTTGTCATGTGAATGAAAGGTCCAATAACTGGATACATTCTTCCAGATCTAGGATTTGGTATCTTCTGTTCCTTGATAAAGATTCACTTGTACTGGATATTTATCATGTGAATGAAAGGTCCAATAACTGGATACATTCTTCCAGATCTAGGAATTTGGTATCTTCTGTTCCTTGATAAAGATTCACTTGTACTGGATATTTATCATGTGAATGAAAGGTCCAATAACTGGATACATTCTTCCAGATCTAGATTTGGTATCTTCTGTTCCTTGATAAAGATTCACTTGTACTGGATATTTATCATGTGAATGAAAGGTCCAATAACTGGATACATTCTTCCAGATCTAGGATTTGGTATCTTCTATTCCTTGATAAAGATTCACTTGTACTGGATATTTATCATGTGAATGAAAGGTCCAATAACTGGATACATTCTTCCAGATCTAGTATTTGGTATCTTCTGTTCCTTGATAAAGATTCACTTGTACTGGATATTTATCATGTGAATGAAAGGTCCAATAACTGGATACATTCTTCCAGATCTAGGATTTGGTATCTTCTGTTCCTTGATAAAGATTCACTTGTACTGGATATTTATCATGTGAATGAAAGGTCCAATAACTGGATACATTCTTCCAGATCTAGGATTTGGTATCTTCTGTTCCTTGATAAAGATTCACTTGTACTGGATCTTTGTCATGTGAATGAAAGGTCCAATAACTGGATACATTCTTCCAGATCTAGGATTTGGTATCTTCTGTTCCTTGATAAAGATTCACTTGTACTGGATCTTTGTCATGTGAATGAAAGGTCCAATAACTGGATACATTCTTCCAGATCTAGGATTTGGTATCTTCTGTTCCTTGATAAAGATTCACTTGGACTGGATATTTATCATGTGAATGAAAGGTCCAATAACTGGATACATTCTTCCAGATCTAGGGTTTGGTATCTTCTATTCCTTGATAAAGATTCACTTGTACTGGATATTTATCATGTGAATGAAAGGTCCAATAACTGGATACATTCTTCTAGATCTAAGGTTTGATATTTTTTATTCCTTGATAAAGATTCACTTGTACTGGATATTTATCATGTGAATGAAAGGTCCAATAACTGGATACATTCTTCCAGATCTAGGGTTTTGTATCTTCTATTCCTTGATAAAGATTCACTTGTACTGGATATTTATCATGTGAATGAAAGGTCCAATAACTGGATACATTCTTCCAGATCTAGGATTTGGTATCTTCTGTTCCTTGATAAAGATTCACTTGTACTGGATCTTTGTCATGTGAATGAAAGGTCCAATAACTAGATACATTCTTCCAGATCTAGGATTAGGTATCTTCTGTTCCTTGATAAAGATTCACCTGTACTGGATATTTATCATGTGAATGAAAAATCCAATAACTGGATCCATTATTCCAGATCTAGAAATTGGTATCTTCTGTTCCTTTATAAAGATTCACTTGTACTGGATCTTTGTCATGTGAATGAAAAATCCAATAACTGGATACATTATTCCAGATCTAGGAATTAGTATCTTCTGTTCCTTGATAAAGATTCACTTGTACTGGATATTTATCATGTGAATGAAAGGTCCAATAACTGGACACATTTTTCGAGATCTAGTGTTTAGTATCTTCTATTCCTTGATAAAGATTCACTTGTACTGGATCTTTGTCCTGTGAATGAAAGGTCCAATAACTGGATACATTCTTCCAGATCTAGGGTTCGGTATCTTCTGTTCCTTGATAAAGATTCACTTGTACTGGATCTTTGTCATGTGAATGAAAGGTCCAATAACTAGATACATTCTTCCAGATCTAGGATTTGGTATCTTCTATTCATTGATAAAGATTCACTTGTACTGGATATTTATCATGTGAATGAAAAATCCAATAACTGGATACCTTATTCCAGATCTAGGAATTGGTATCTTCTGTTCCTTGATAAAGATTCACTTGTACTGGATATTTATCATGTGAATGAAAGGTCCAATAACTGGACACATTTTTTGAGATCTAGTGTTTAGTATCTTCTATTCCTTGATAAAGATTCACTTGTACTGGATCTTTGTCCTGTGAATGAAAGGTCCAATAACTGGATACATTCTTCCAGATCTAGGGTTCGGTATCTTCTGTTCCTTGATAAAGATTCACTTGTACTGGATATTTATCATGTGAATGAAAGGTCCAATAACTGGATATATTCTTCCAGATCTAGGGTTTGGTATCTTCTATTCCTTGATAAAGATTCACTTTTACTGGATCTTTGTCATGTGAATGAAAGGTCCAATAACTGGATACATTATTCCAGATCTAGAATTTGGTATCTTCTGTTCCTTGATAAAGATTCACTTGTACTGTATCTTTGTCATGTGAATGAAAGGTCCAATAACTAGATACATTCTTCCAGATCTAGGATTTGGAATCTTCTGATCCTTGATAAAGATTCACTTGTACTGAATCTTTGTCATGTGAATGGAAGGTCCAATAACTGGATACATTCTTCCAGATCTAAAATTTGGTATCTCCTGTTCCTTGATAAAGATTCAGTTGTACTGGATCTTTGTCATGTGAATGAAAGGTCCAATAGCTGGATACATTCTTCCAGATCTAGGATTTGGTGTCTTCTGCTCCTTGATAAAGATTCACTTTTACTGGATATTTATCATGTGAACGAAAGGTACAATAACTGGATACATTCTTCCAGATCTAGGGTTTGGTATCTTCTGTTCCTTGATAAAGATTCACCTGTACTGGATCTTTGTCATGTGAATGAAAGGTCCAATAGCTGGATACATTCTTCCAGATTTAGGATTTGGTGTCTTCTGTTCCTTGATAAAGATTCACTTGTACTGGATATTTATCATGTGAATGAAAGGTCCAATAGCTGGATACATTCTTCCAGATCTAGGATTTGGTATCTTCTTTTCACTTTTACTGGATCTTTGTCATATGAAGGAAAGGTCCAATAGCTGGATACATTCTTCCAGATCTAGGATTTGGTACCTTCTGTTCCTTGTTAAAGATTCACTTGTACTGGATCTTTGTCGTGTGAATGAAAGGTCCAATAACTGGATACATTCTTCCAGATCTAGGATTTGGTATCGTTTGTTCCTTGATGAAGATTTACTTGTACTGGATCTTTGTCATGTGAATGAAAGGTTCAATAACTGGATACATTCTTCCAGATCTAGGGTTTTGTATCTTCTGTTCCTTGATAAAGATTCACTTGTACTGGATCTTTGTCATGTGAACGAAAGGTCCAATAGTTGGATACATTCTCCCAGATCTAGGATTTGGTGTCTTCTGTTGCTTGATAAAGATTCACTTGTACTGAATCTTTGTCATGTGAATGAAAGGTCCAATAACTGGATACATTCTTCCAGATCTAGGGTTTGGTATCTTCTGTTCCTTGATAAAGATTCACTTGTACTGGACATTTATCATGTGAATGAAAGGGCCAATAACTTTATATATTCTTCCAGATCTAGGGTTTGGTATCTTCTATTCCTTGATAAAGATTCACTTGTACTGGATCTTTGTCGTGTGAATGAAAGGTCCAATAACTGGATACATTATTCCAGATCTATAACTTGGTATCTTTTGTTCATTGATAAAGATTCACTTGTACTGGATCTTTGTCATGTGAATGAAAGGTCCAATAACTAGATACATTCTTCCAGATCTAGGAATTGGTATCTTCTGTTCCTTGATAAAGATTCACTTGTACTGGATCTTTGTCGTGTGAATGAAAGGTCCAATAACTGGATACATTCTTCTAGATCTAGGGTTCGGTATCTTCTGTTCCTTGATAAAGATTCACTTTTACTGGATATTTATCATGTGAATGAAAGGTCCAATAACTGGATATATTCTTCCAGATCTAGGGTTTGGTATCTTCTATTCCTTGATAAAGATTCACTTGTACTGGATCTTTATCATGTGAATGAAAGGTCCAATAACTGGATACATTATTCCAGATCTATAATTTGGTATCTTCTGTTCCTTGATAAAGATTCACTTGTACTGTATCTTTGTCATGTGAATGAAAGGTCCAATAACTAGATACATTCTTCCAGATCTAGGAATTGGTATCTTCTGTTCCTTGATAAAGATTCACTTGTACTGATATTTTCATGTGAATGAAAGGTCCAATAACTAGATACATTCTTCCAGATCTAGGATTTGGTATCTTCTGTTCCTTGATAAAGATTCACTTGTACTGGATCTTTGTCATGTGAATGAAAGGTCCAATAGTTGGATACATTCTTCCAGATCTAGGATTTGGTGTCTTCTGTTCCTTGATAAAGATTCACTTGTACTGGATATTTATCATGTGAACGAAAGGTACAATAACTGGATATTATTCCAGATCTAGGGTTTGGTATCTTCTGTTCCTTGATAAAGATTCACTTGTACTGAATCTTTGTCATGTGAATGAAAGGTCCAATAACTGGATACATTCTTCCAGATCTAGGATTATGTATCTTCTGTTCCTTGATAAAGATTCACTTGTACTGGATATTTATCATGTGAATGAAAGGTCCAATAACTGGATACATTCTTCCAGATCTAGGATTTGGTATCTTCTTTCCTTGATAAAGATTCACTTGTACTGGATCTTTGTCATGTGAATGGAAAGGTCCAATAACTGGATACATTCTTCCAGATCTAGGATTTGGTATCTTCTGTTCCTTGATAAAGATTCACTTGTACTGGATCTTTGTCATGTGAATGAAAGGTCCAATAACTGGATACATTCTTCCAGATCTAGGATTTGGTATCTTCTTTCCTTGATAAAGATTCACTTGTACTGGATCTTTGTCATGTGAATGAAAGGTCAATAACTGGATACATTCTTCCAGATCTAGGAATTGGTATCTTCTGTTCCTTGATAAAGATTCACTTGTACTGGATCTTTGTCATGTGAATGAAAGGTCCAATAACTGGATACATTCTTCCAGATCTAGGATTTATGTCTTCTGTTCCTTGATAAAGATTCACTTGTACTGGATCTTTGTCATGTGAATGAAAGGTCCAATAACTGGATACATTCTTCCAGATCTAGGATTTGGTATCTTCTGTTCCTTGATAAAGATTCACTTGTACTGGATATTTATCATGTGAATGAAAGGTCCAATAACTGGATATATTCTTCCAGATCTAGGGTTTGGTATCTTCTATTCCTTGATAAAGATTCACTTGTACTGGATCTTTGTCATTGAATGAAAGGTCCAATAACTGGATACATTCTTCCAGATCTAGGATTTGGTATCTTCTGTTCCTTGATAAAGATTCACTTGTACTGGATATCTTTGTCATGTGAATGAAAGGTCCAATAACTGGATACATTCTTCCAGATCTAGGATTTGGTATCTTCTGTTCCTTGATAAAGATTCACTTGTACTGGAATCTTTGTCATGTGAATGAAGGTCCAATAACTGGATACATTCTTCCAGATCTAGGGTTTGGTATCTTCTGTTCTTGATAAAGATTCAGTTGTACTGGATCTTTGTCATGTGAATGAAAGGTCCAATAGCTGGATACATTCTTCCAGATCTAGGATTTGGTATCTTCTGTCCTTGATAAAGATTCACTTGTACTGGATATTTATCATGTGAATGAAAGGTCCAATAACTGGATACATTCTTCCAGATCTAGGATTTGGTATCTTCTGTTCCTTGATAAAGATTCACTTGTACTGGATCTTTGTCATGTGAATGAAAGGTCCAATAACTGGATACATTCTTCCAGATCTAGGATTTGGTGTCTTCTGTTCCTTGATAAAGATTCACTTGTACTGGATATTTATCATGTGAATGAAAGGTCCAATACTGGATACATTCTTCCAGATCTAGGATTTGGTATCTTCTTTCCTCACTTGTACTGGATCTTTGTCATGTGAATGAAAGGTCCAATAACTGGATACATTCTTCCAGATCTAGGATTTGGTATTCTATTCCTTGATAAAGATTCACTTGTACTGGATATTTATCATGTGAATGAAAGGTCCAATAACTGGATACATTCTTCCAGATCTAGGGTTTGGTATCTTTGTTCCTTGATAAAGATTTACTTGTACTGGATCTTTGTCATGTGAATGAAAGGTCCAATAACTGGATACATTCTTCCAGATCTAGGGTTTGTATCTTCTGTTCCTTGATAAAGATTCACTTGTACTGATCTTTGTCATGTGAATGAAAGGTCCAATAACTGGATACATTCTTCCAGATCTAGGATTTGGTATCTTCTGTTCCTTGATAAAGATTCACTTGTACTGGAATCTTTGTCATGTGAATGAAAGGTCCAATAACTGGATACATTCTTCCAGATCTAGGGTTTGGTATCTTCTTTTCCTTGATAAAGATTCACTTGTACTGGACATTTATCATGTGAATGAAAGGTCCAATAACTGGATATATTCTTCCAGATCTAGGGTTTGGTATCTTCTGTTCCTTGATAAAGATTCACTTGTACTGGATCTTTGTCATGTGAATGAAAGGTCCAATAACTGGATACATTCTTCCAGATCTATAATTGGTATCTTTTGTTCCTTGATAAAGATTCACTTGTACTGGATCTTTGTCATGTGAATGAAAGGTCCAATAACTAGATACATTCTTCCAGATATCTAGGATTTGGTATTTCTGTTCCTTGATAAAGATTCACTTGTACTGGATCTTTGTCATGTGAATGAAAGGTCCAATAACTGGATACATTCTTCCAGATCTAGGGTTTGGTATCTTCTGTTCCTTGATAAAGATTCACTTGTACTGGATATTTATCATGTGAATGAAAGGTCCAATAACTGGATACATTCTTCCAGATCTAGGGTTTGGTATCTTCTATTCCTTGATAAAGATTCACTTGTACTGGATATTTATCATGTGAATGAAAGGTCCAATAACTGGATACATTTTCCAGATCTAGGATTTGGTATCTTCTATTCCTTGATAAAGATTCACTTGTACTGGATATTTATCATGTGAATGAAAGGTCCAATAACTGGATACATTCTTCCAGATCTAGGATTTGGTATCTTCTGTTCCTTGATAAAGATTCACTTGTACTGGATATTTATCATGTGAATGAAAGGTCCAATAACTGATACATTCTTCCAGATCTAGGTTTGGTATCTTCTGTTCATTGATAAAGATTCACTTGTACTGGATATTTATCATGTGAATGAAAGGTCCAATAACTGGATACATTCTTCCAGATCTAGGATTTGGTATCTTCTGTTCCTTGATAAAGATTCACTTGTACTGGATATTTGTCATGTGAATTTAGAAAGGTCCAATAACTGGATACATTCTTCCAGATCTAGGATTTGGTATCTTCTGTTCCTTGATAAAGATTCACTTGTACTGGATCTTTGTCATGTGAATGAAAGGTCCAATAACTGGATACATTCTTCCAGATCTAGGGTTTGATGTTTTCTGTTCCTTGATAAAGATTCACTTGTACTGGATATTTATCATGTGAATGAAAGGTCCAATAACTGGATACATTCTTCCAGATCTAGGGTTTGGTATCTTCTATTCCTTGATAAAGATTCACTTGTACTGGATATTTATCATGTGAATGAAAGGTCCAATAACTGGATACATTCTTCCAGATCTAGGTTTGGTATTCTTTCCTTGATAAAGATTCACTTGTACTGGATCTTTGTCATGTGAATGAAAGGTCCAATAACTGGATACATTCTTCCAGATCTAGGATTTGGTATCTTCTATTCCTTGATAAAGATTCACTTGTACTGGATATTTATCATGTGAATGAAAAGTCCAATAACTGGATACATTCTTCCAGATCTAGGATTTGGTATCTTCTGTTCCTTGATAAAGATTCACTTGTACTGGATCTTTGTCATGTGAATGAAAGGTCCAATAACTGGATACATTCTTCCAGATCTAGGATTTAGTCTTCTGTTCCTTGATAAAGATTCACTTGTACTGGATATCTTTGTCATGTGAATGAAAGGTCCAATAACTGGATACATTCTTCCAGATCTAGGATTGGTATCTTCTGTTCCTTGATAAAGATTCACTTGTACTGGATCTTTGTCATGTGAATGAAAGGTCCAATAACTGGATACATTCTTCCAGATCTAGGATTTGGTATCTTCTGTTCCTTGATAAAGATTCACTTGTACTGGATCTTTGTCATGTGAATGAAGGTCCAATAATGGATACATTCTTCCAGATCTAGGATTTGGTATCTTCTGTTCCTTGATAAAGATTCACTTGTACTGGATCTTTGTCATGTGAATGAAAGGTCCAATAACTGGATACATTCTTCCAGATCTAGGATTTGGTATCTTCTATTCCTTGATAAAGATTCACTTGTACTGGATATTTATCATGTGAATGAAAGGTCCAATAACTGGATACATTCTTCCAGATCTATTTGGTTCTTCTGTTCCTTGATAAAGATTCACTTGTACTGGATCTTTGTCATATGAATGAAAGGTCCAATAGCTGGATACATTCTTCCAGATCTAGGGTTTGGTATCTTCTGTTCCTTGATAAAGATTAACTTGTACTGGATCTTTGTCATGTGAATGAAAGGTCCAATAACTGGATACATTCTTCCAGATCTAGGATTTGGTATCTTCTGTTCCTTGATAAAGATTCACTTGTACTGGATATTTATCATGTGAATGAAAGTCCAATAACTGGATACATTCTTCCAGATCTAGGATTTGGTGTCTTCTGTTCCTTGATAAAGATTCACTTGTACTGGATATTTATCATGTGAATGAAAGGTCCAATAACTGGATACATTCTTCAGATCTAGGTTTGGTATCTTCTGTTCCTTGATAAAGATTCACTTGTACTGGATCTTTGTCATGTGAATGAAAGGTCCAATAGCTGGAATACATTCTTCCAGATCTAGGATTTGGTATCTTCTGTTCCTTGATAAAGATTCACTTGTACTGGATCTTTGTCATGTGAATGAAAGGTCCAATAACTGGATACATTCTTCCAGATCTAGGATTTGGTATCTTCTGTTCCTTGATAAAGATTCACTTGACTGGATCTTTGTCATGTGAATGAAAGGTCCAATAACTGGATACATTCTTCCAGATCTAGGGTTTGGTATCTCCTGTTCCTTGATAAAGATTCACTTGTACTGGATCTTTGTCATGTGAATGAAAGGTCCAATAACTGGATACATTCTTCCAGATCTAGGATTTGGTATCTTCTGTTCCTTGATAAAGATTCACTTGTACTGGATATTTATCATGTGAATGAAAGGTCCAATAACTGGATACATTCTTCCAGATCTAGGGTTTGGTATCTTCTATTCCTTGATAAAGATTCACTTGTACTGGATATTTATCATGTGAATGAAAGGTCCAATAACTGGATACATTCTTCCAGATCTAGGTTTGGTATCTTCTATTCCTTGATAAAGATTCACTTGTACTGGATCTTTGTCATGTGAATGAAAGGTCCAATAACTGGATACATTCTTCCAGATCTAGGATTTGGTATCTTCTGTTCCTTGATAAAGATTCACTTGTACTGGATCTTTGTCATGTGAATGAAAGGTCCAATAACTGGATACATTCTTCCAGATCTAGGATTTGGTATCTTCTGTTCTTGATAAAGATTCACTTGTACTGGATATTTATGTCATGTGAATGAAAGGTCCAATAACTGGATACATTCTTCCAGATCTAGGATTTGGTATCTCTGTTCCTTGATAAAGATTCACTTGTACTGGATCTTTGTCATGTGAATGAAAGGTCCAATAACTGGATACATTCTTCCAGATCTAGGATTTGGTATCTTCTGTTCCTTGATAAAGATTCACTTGTACTGGATCTTTATCATGTGAATGAAAGGTCCAATAACTGGATACATTCTTTCCAGATCTAGGGTTTGGTATCTTCTATTCCTTGATAAAGATTCACTTGTACTGGATATTTATCATGTGAATGAAAGGTCCAATAACTGGATACATTCTTCCAGATCTAGGATTTGGTATCTTCTGTTCCTTGATAAAGATTCACTTGTACTGGATATTTATCATGTGAATGAAAGGTCCAATAACTGGATACATTCTTCCTAGATCTAGGTTTGGTATCTTCTATTCCTTGATAAAGATTCACTTGTACTGGATATTTATCATGTGAATGAAAGGTCCAATAACTGGATACATTCTTCCAGATCTAGGATTTGGTATCTTCTGTTCCTTGATAAAGATTCACTTGTACTGGATATTTATCATGTGAATGAAGGTCCAATAACTGGATACATTCTTCCAGATCTAGGATTTGGTATCTTCTGTTCCTTGATAAAGATTCACTTGTACTGGATCTTTTCATGTGAATGAAAGGTCCAATAACTGGATACATTCTTCCAGATCTAGGATTTGGTATCTTCTATTCCTTGATAAAGATTCACTTGTACTGGATATTTATCATGTGAATGAAAGGTCCAATAACTGGATACATTCTTCCAGATCTAGGATTTGGTATCTTCTGTTCCTTGATAAAGATTCACTTGTACTGGATTTTATCATGTGAATGAAAGGTCCAATAACTGGATACATTCTTCCAGATCTAGGATTTGGTATTTCTTTCCTTGATAAAGATTCACTTGTACTGGATATTTATCATGTGAATGAAAGGTCCAATAACTGGATACATTCTTCCAGATCTAGTGTTTGGTATCTTCTATTCCTTGATAAAGATTCACTTGTACTGGATCTTTGTCATGTGAATGAAAGGTCCAATAACTGGATACATTCTTCCAGATCTAGGGTTTGGTATCTTCTGTTCCTTGATAAAGATTCACTTGTACTGGATATTTATCATGTGAATGAAAGGTCCAATAACTGGATACATTCTTCCAGATCTAGGGTTTGGTATCTTCTATGTTCCTTGATAAAGATTCACTTGTACTGGATCTTTGTCATGTGAATGAAAGGTCCAATAACTGGATACATTCTTCCAGATCTAGGAATTTGGTATCTTCTGTTCCTTGATAAAGATTCACTTGTACTGGATATTTTCATGTGAATGAAAGGTCCAATAACTGGATACATTCTTCCAGATCTAGGATTTGTATCTTCTGATTCCTTGATAAAGATTCACTTGTACTGGATCTTTGTCATGTGAATGGAAAGGTCCAATAACTGGATACATTCTTCCAGATCTAGGGTTTGGTATCTTCTGTTCCTTGATAAAGATTCACTTGTACTGGATCTTTGTCATGTGAATGAAAGGTCCAATAGCTGGATACATTCTTCCAGATCTAGGGTTTGGTATCTTCTGTTCCTTGATAAAGATTCACTTGTACTGGATATTTATCATGTGAAGAAAGGTCCAATAACTGGATACATTCTTCCAGATCTAGGGTTTGGTATCTTCTGTTCCTTGATAAAGATTCACTTGTACTGGATCTTTGTCATGTGAATGAAAGGTCCAATAGCTGGATACATTCTTCCAGATCTAGGATTTGGTCTTCTGATTCCTTGATAAAGATTCACTTGTACTGGAATCTTTGTCATGTGAATGAAAGGTCCAATAACTGGATACATTCTTCCAGATCTAGGATTTGGTATCTTCTATTCCTTGATAAAGATTCACTTGTACTGGATATTTATCATGTGAATGAAAGGTCCAATAACTGGATACATTCTTCCAGATCTAGGATTTGGTATCTTCTGTTCCTTGATAAAGATTCACTTGTACTGGATATTTATCATGTGAATGAAAGGTCCAATAACTGGATACATTCTTCCAATCTAGGGTTTGGTATCTTCTTCCTTGATAAAGATTCACTTGTACTGGATCTTTGTCATGTGAATGAAAGGTCCAATAACTGGATACATTCTTCCAGATCTAGGATTTGGTATCTTCTGTTCCTTGATAAAGATTCACTTGTACTGGATCTTTGTCATGTGAATGAAAGGTCCAATAACTGGATACATTCTTCCAGATCTAGGATTTGGTATCTTCTGTTCTTGATAAAGATTCACTTGTACTGGATCTTTTCATGTGAATGAAAGGTCCAATAACTGGATACATTCTTCCAGATCTAGGGTTTGGTATCTTCTGTTCCTTGATAAAGATTCACTTGTACTGGATCTTTGTCATGTGAATGAAAGGTCCAATAACTGGATACATTCTTCCAGATCTAGGATTTGGTATCTTCTGTTCCTTGATAAAGATTCACTTGTACTGGATATTTATCATGTGAATGAAAGGTCCAATAACTGGATACATTCTTCCAGATCTAAGGTTTGGTATCTTCTGTTCCTTGATAAAGATTCACTTGTACTGGATATTTATCATGTGAATGAAAGGTCCAATAACTGGATACATTCTTCCAGATCTAGTGTTTGGTATCTTCTGTTCCTTGATAAAGATTCACTTGTACTGGATCTTTGTCATGTGAATGAAAGGTCCAATAACTGGATACATTCTTCAGATCTAGGATTTGGTATCTTCTGTTCCTTGATAAAGATTCACTTGTACTGGATCTTTGTCATGTGAATGAAAGGTCCAATAACTAGATACATTCTTCCAGATCTAGGATTTGGTATCTTCTGTTCCTTGATAAAGATTCACCTGTACTGGATCTTTATCATGTGAATGAAAGGTCCAATAACTGGATACATTCTTCCAGATCTAGATTTGGTATCTTTGTTCCTTGATAAAGATTCACTTGTACTGAGCTTAGTCATGTGAATGAAAGGTCCAATAACTGGATACATTCTTCCAGATCTAGGATTGGTATCTTCTGTTCCTTGATAAAGATTCACTTGTACTGGATATTTATCATGTGAATGAAAGGTCCAATAACTGGATACATTTTCCAGATCTAGGTTTGTATCTTCTATTCCTTGATAAAGATTCACTTGTACTGGATATTTATCATGTGAATGAAAGGTCCAATAACTGGATACATTCTTCCAGATCTAGGGTTTGGTATCTTCTGTTCCTTGATAAAGATTCACTTGTACTGGATATTTATCATGTGAATGAAAGGTCCAATAACTGGATACATTCTTCCAGATCTAGGGTTTGGTATCTTCTATTCCTTGATAAAGATTCACTTGTACTGGATCTTTTCATGTGAATGAAAGGTCCAATAACTGGATACATTCTTCCAGATCTAATTTGGTATCTTCTGTTCCTTGATAAAGATTCACTTGTACTGGATCTTTGTCATGTGAATGAAAGGTCCAATAACTGGATACATTCTTCCAGATCTAGGATTGGTGTCTTCTGTTCCTTGATAAAGATTCACTTGTACTGGATCTTTGTCATGTGAATGAAAGGTCCAATAACTGGATACATTCTTCCAGATCTAGGGTTTGGTATCTTCTGTTCCTTGATAAAGATTCACTTGTACTGGATCTTTGTCATGTGAATGAAAGGTCCAATAGCTGGATACATTCTTCCAGATCTAGGATTTGGTATCTTCTGTTCCTTGATAAAGATTCACTTGTACTGGATATTTATCATGTGAATGAAAGGTCCAATAGCTGGATACATTCTTCCAGATCTAGGATTTGGTATCTTCTTTTCACTTTTACTGGATCTTTGTCATGTGAATGAAAGGTCCAATAACTGGATACATTCTTCCAGATCTAGGATTTGGTATCTTCTGTTCCTTGATAAAGATTCACTTGTACTGGATCTTTGTCATGTGAATGAAAGGTCCAATAACTGGATACATTCTTCCAGATCTAGGATTTGGTATCTTCTGTTCCTTGATAAAGATTCACTTGTACTGGATCTTTGTCATGTGAATGAAAGGTCAATAACTGGATACATTCTTCCAGATCTAGGGTTTTGCATCTTCTGTTCCTTGATAAAGATTCACTTGTACTGGATCTTTGTCATGTGAATGAAAGGTACAATAGCTGGATACATTCTCCCAGATCTAGGATTTGGTATCTTCTGTTCCTTGATAAAGATTCACTTGTACTGGAATCTTTGTCATGTGAATGAAAGGTCCAATAGCTGGATACATTCTCCAGATCTAGGATTTGGTATCTTCTGTTCCTTGATAAAGATTCACTTGTACTGGATCTTTGTCATGTGAATGAAAGGTCCAATAACTGGATACATTCTTCCAGATCTAGGGTTTGGTATCTTCTATTCCTTGATAAAGATTCACTTGTACTGGATATTTATCATGTGAATGAAAGGTCCAATAACTGGATACATTCTTCCAGATCTAGAATTTGGTATCTTCTGTTCCTTGATAAAGATTCACTTGTACTGGATCTTTGTCATGTGAATGAAAGGTCCAATAACTGGATACATTCTTCCAGATCTAGGATTTGGTATCTTCTGTTCCTCGATAAAGATTCACTTGTACTAATCTTTGTCATGTGAATGAAAGGTCCAATAACTGGATACATTCTTCCAGATCTAGGATTTGGTGTCTTCTGTTCCTTGATAAAGATTCACTTGTACTGAATCTTCGTCATGTGAATGAAAGGTCCAATACTATACATTCTTCCAGATCTAGGATTTGGTATCTTCTGTTCCTTGATAAAGATTCACTTGTACTGGATCTTTGTCATGTGAATGAAAGGTCCAATAACTGGATACATTCTTCCAGATCAAGGATTTGGTATCTTCTGTTCCTTGATAAAGATTCACCTTTACTGGATATTTATCATGTGAATGAAAGGTCCAATAACTGGATTCATTCTTCCCGATCTAAAATTTGGTATCTTCTGTTCTTTGATAAAGATTCACTTGTACTGGATCTTTGTCATGTGAATGAAGGGTCCAATAACTGGATACATTTTCCAGATCTAGGAATTGGTATCATCTGTTCCTTGATAAAGATTCACTTGTACTGGATGTTTGTCATGTGAATGAAAGGTCCAATAACTAGATACATTCTTCCAGATCTAGGATTTGGTATCTTCTGTTCCTTGATAAAGATTCACTTGTACTGGATCTTTGTCATGTGAATGAAAGGTCTAATAACTGGATACATTCTTCCAGATCTAGGGTTTGGTATTTTCTGTTCCTTGATAAAGATTCACTTGAACTGAATATTTATCATATGAATGAAAGGTCCAATAGCTGGATATATTCTTCCAGATCTAGGGTTTGGTATCTCCTGTTCCTTGATAAAGTTTAACCTATACTGGATCTTTGTCATGTGAATGAAAGGTCCAATAGCTGGATACATTCTTCCAGATCTAGGATTTGGTATCTTCTGTTCCTTGATAAAGATTAACTTGTACTGAATATTTATCCTGTGAATAAAAGGTCCAATAACTGGATACATTCTTCCAGATCTAGGGTTTGGTATTTTCTGTTCCTTGATAAAGATTCACTTGTACTGGATATTTATCATGTGAATGAAAGGTCCAATAACTGGATACATTCTTCCAGATCTAAGGTTTGGTATCTTCTGTTCTTTGATAAAGATTCACTTGTACTGGATCTTTGTCATGTGAATGGAAGGTCCAATAGCTGGTTATATTCTTCAAGATCTACGATTTGGTGTCTTCAGTTCCTTGATAAGGATTCACTTGTACTGGATCTTTGTCATGTGAATGAAAGGTCCAATAGCTGGATATATTCTTCCAAATCTATGATTTAGTATCTTCTGTTCCTTGATAAAGATTCACCTGTACTGGATCTTTGTCATGTGAATGAAAGGTCCAATACCTAGATACATTCTTCCATATCTAGGATTTGGTATCTCCTGTTCCTTGATAAAGATTCACTTGTACTGGATCTTTGTCAAGTGAATGAAAGGTCCAATAACTGGATACATTCTTCCAGATCTAGAATGTGGTATCTTCTGTTCCTTGATAAAGATTCACTTGTACTGGATATTTATCATGTGAATAAAAGGTCCAATAACTGGATACATTTTCCCAGATCTAGGATTTGGTATCTTCTGTTCCTTGATAAAGATTCACTTGTACCGGATCTTTGTCATGTGAATGAAAGGTCCAATAGCATACATTCTTCCAGATCTAGGGTTTGGTATCTTCTATTCCTTGATAAAGATTCACTTGTACTGGATATTTATCATGTGAATGAAAGGTCCAATAACTGGATACAATCTTCCAGATCTAGAATTTGGTATCTTCTGTTCCTTGATAAAGATTCACTTGTACTGGATCTTTGTCTTGTGAATGAAAGGTGCAATAACTAGATACATTTTTCCAGATCTAGGATTTGGTATCTTCTGTTCCTTGATAAAGATTCACCTGTACTAAATCTTTGTCATGTGAATGAAAGGTCCAATAACTGGATACATTCTTCCAGATCTAGGATTTGGTGTCTTCTGTTCCTTGATAAAGATTCACTTGTATTGAATCTTCGTCATGTGAATGAAAGGTCCAATTACTACATACATTCTTCCAGATCTAGGATTTGGTATCTTCTGTTCCTTGATAAAGATTCACTTGTACTGGATCTTTGTCATGTGAATGAAAGGTCCAATAACTGGATACATTTTTCCAGATCAAGGATTTGGTGTCTTCTGTTCTTTGATAAAGATTCACCTTTACTGGATATTTATCATGTGAGTGAAAAGTCCAATAACTGGATTCATTCTTCCCGATGAAAAAGTTGGTATTTTCTGTTCTTTGATAAAGATTCACTTGTACTGGATCTTTGTCATGTGAATGAAAGGTCCAATAACTGGATATATTCTTTCAGATCTAGGAATTGGTATCATCTGTTCCTTGATAAATATTCACTTGTACTGGATGTTTGTCATGTGAATGAAAGGTCCAATAACTAGATACATTCTTCCAGATCTAGGATTTGGTATCTTCTGTTCCTTGATAAAGATTCACTTGAACTGAATATTTATCATATGAATGAAAGGTCCAATAGCTGGATATATTCTTCCAGATCTAGGGTTTGGTATCTCCTGTTCCTTGATAAAGTTTAACCTATACTGGATCTTTGTCATGTGAATGAAAGGTCCAATAGCTGGATACATTCTTCCAGATCTAGGATTTGGTATCTTCTGTTCCTTGATAAAGATTAACTTGTACTGAATATTTATCCTGTGAATAAAAGGTCCAATAACTGGATACATTCTTCCAGATCTAGGGTTTGGTATTTTCTGTTCCTTGATAAAGATTCACTTGTACTGGATATTTATCATGTGAATGAAAGGTCCAATAACTGGATACATTCTTCCAGATCTAAGGTTTGGTATCTTCTGTTCTTTGATAAAGATTCACTTGTACTGGATCTTTGTCATGTGAATGGAAGGTCCAATAGCTGGTTATATTCTTCAAGATCTACGATTTGGTGTCTTCAGTGCCTTGATAAGGATTCACTTGTACTGGATCTTTGTCATGTGAATGAAAGGTCCAATAGCTGGATATATTCTTCCAAATCTATGATTTAGTATCTTCTGTTCCTTGATAAAGATTCACCTGTACTGGATCTTTGTCATGTGAATGAAAGGTCCAATACCTAGATACATTCTTCCATATCTAGGATTTGGTATCTCCTGTTCCTTGATAAAGATTCACTTGTACTGGATCTTTGTCAAGTGAATGAAAGGTCCAATAACTGGATACATTCTTCCAGATCTAGAATGTGGTATCTTCTGTTCCTTGATAAAGATTCACTTGTACTGGATATTTATCATGTGAATAAAAGGTCCAATAACTGGATACATTTTCCCAGATCTAGGATTTGGTATCTTCTGTTCCTTGATAAAGATTCACTTGTACCGGATCTTTGTCATGTGAATGAAAGGTCCAATAGCATACATTCTTCCAGATCTAGGGTTTGGTATCTTCTATTCCTTGATAAAGATTCACTTGTACTGGATATTTATCATGTGAATGAAAGGTCCAATAACTGGATACAATCTTCCAGATCTAGAATTTGGTATCTTCTGTTCCTTGATAAAGATTCACTTGTACTGGATCTTTGTCTTGTGAATGAAAGGTGCAATAACTAGATACATTTTTCCAGATCTAGGATTTGGTATCTTCTGTTCCTTGATAAAGATTCACCTGTACTAAATCTTTGTCATGTGAATGAAAGGTCCAATAACTGGATACATTCTTCCAGATCTAGGATTTGGTGTCTTCTGTTCCTTGATAAAGATTCACTTGTATTGAATCTTCGTCATGTGAATGAAAGGTCCAATTACTACATACATTCTTCCAGATCTAGGATTTGGTATCTTCTGTTCCTTGATAAAGATTCACTTGTACTGGATCTTTGTCATGTGAATGAAAGGTCCAATAACTGGATACATTTTTCCAGATCAAGGATTTGGTGTCTTCTGTTCTTTGATAAAGATTCACCTTTACTGGATATTTATCATTTGAGTGAAAAGTCCAATAACTGGATTCATTCTTCCCGATGAAAAAGTTGGTATTTTCTGTTCTTTGATAAAGATTCACTTGTACTGGATCTTTGTCATGTGAATGAAAGGTCCAATAACTGGATATATTCTTTCAGATCTAGGAATTGGTATCATCTGTTCCTTGATAAATATTCACTTGTACTGTATGTTTGTCATGTGAATGAAAGGTCCAATAACTAGATACATTCTTCCAGATCTAGGATTTGGTATCTTCTGTTCCTTGATAAAGATTCACTTGTACTGGATCTTTGTCATGTGAATGAAAGGTCTAATAACTGGATACATTCTTCCAGATCTATGGTTTGGTATTTTCTGTTCCTTGATAAAGATTCACTTGAACTGAATATTTATCATATGAATGAAAGGTCCAATAGCTCAGTATTGATAATGTTTCTTTAAATATGTATGACTCTTTCAAAATTTTAGGTGTGATTCTCGACAGTAAATTTACTTTTGAGAAACATATAAGGTCTCTGTCTTCTTCAATTGCACAAAAAATAGGCTTATTGAGAAAGTCTTTCAAGATTTTCGGTGATCAATCTATTCTGAAGAAGTGTTTTAATTCTTTCATTCTACCTTGTTTTGAGTATTGTTCTCCTGTTTGGTCTTCAGCTGCTGATTCTCATCTTAATTTGTTGGACAGAAACTTACGGTCTATTAAATTTCTTATTTCTGATCTAGATATTAATCTCTGGCACCGTCGTTTAATTAGTTCATTATGCATGTTGCATAAGATTTTTCATAACTCTGACCATCCTTTACATTCAGATCTCCCTGGACAATTCTATCCTGTTCGTAATACTAGGCAGGCAGTTAATTCTAATAGCCAGGCCTTCTCCATCACGAGGCTCAATACTACGCAGTACTCCAGAAGTTTTATTCCAGCTGTTACCAAGTTGTGGAATGATCTTCCTAATCGGGTGGTTGAATCAGTAGAACTTCAAAAGTTCAAAGTTGGAGCAAATGCTTTTTTGTTGACCAGGCGGACATGAGTCTTTTTATAGTTTATTTATGACATATTTGTTTTTGATGCTGTTAATAGTTTATATATGACATGTCTGTTTTGACGTTGTTACTGTTTTTAGAATGCTTTATTGTTAATTTGTTCTCTTCATCTATTTATTTCCTTATTTCCTTTCCTCACTGGGCTATTTTTCCCTGTTGGAGCCCCTGGGCTTATAGCATCTTGCTTTTCCAACTAGGGTTGTAGCTTGGATAGTAATAATAATAATAATAATAATAATATATTCTTCCAGATCTAGGGTTTGGTATCTCCTGTTCCTTGATAAAGTTTAACCTATACTGGATCTTTGTCATGTGAATGAAAAGTCCAATAGCTGGATACATTCTTCCAGATCTAGGATTTGGTATCTTCTGTTCCTTGATAAAGATTAACTTGTACTGAATATTTATCCTGTGAATAAAAGGTCCAATAACTGGATACATTCTTCCAGATCTAGGGTTTGGTATCTTCTGTTCCTTGATAAAGATTCACTTGTACTGGATCTTTGTCATGTGAATGAAAGGTCCAATAGCTGGTTATATTCTTCAAGATCTACGATTTGGTGTCTTCTGTTCCTTGATAAAGATTCACTTGTAGTGGATCTTTGTCATGTGAATGAAAGGTCCAATAGCTGGATATATTCTTCCAGATCTAGGATTTAGTATCTTCTGTTCCTTGATAAAGATTCACCTGTACTGGATCTTTGTCATGTGAATGAAAGGTCCAATAACTAGATACATTCTTCCATATCTAGGATTTGGTATCTCCTGTTCCTTGATAAAGATTCACTTGTACTGGATCTTTGTCATGTGAATGAAAGGTCCAATAACTGGATACATTCTTCCAGATCTAGAATGTGGTATCTTCTGTTCCTTGATAAAGATTCACTTGTACTGGATATTTATCATGTGAATGAAAGGTCCAATAACTGGATACATTTTCCCAGATCTAGGATTTGGTATCTTCTATTCCTTGATAAAGATTCAGTTGTACTGGATATTTATCATGTGAATGAAAGGTCCAATAACTGGATACATTCTTCCAGATCTAGGATTTGGTATCTTCTGTTCCTTGATAAAGATTCACTTGTACTGGATATTTATCATGTGAATGAAAGGTCCAATAACTAGATACATTCTTCCAAATCTAGGGTTTGGTATCTTCTAATCATTGATAAAGATTCACTTTACTGGATATTTATCATGTGAATGAAAGGTCCAATAACTGGATACATTTTGCCAGATCTAGGATTTGGTATCTTCTGTTCCTTGATAAAGATTCACTTGTACTGGAACTTTGTCATGTGAATTTAAGGTCCAATAACTAGATACATTCTTCCAGATCTAGGATTTGGTATTTTCTGTTCATTGATTAAGATTCACTTGTACTGGATCTTTGTTATGTGAATGAAAAGTTCAATAACTGGATACATTCTTCCAGATCTAGGGTTTGGTATCTTCTATTCCTTGATTAAGATTCACTTGTACTGGACATTTATCATGTGATTGAAAGGTCCAATAACTGGATACATTCTTACAGATCTAGGGTTTGGTATCTTCTATTCCTTGATAAAGATTCACTTGTACTGGATAATTGTCATGTGAATGAAAGGTCCAATAACTGGATACATTCTTCTAGATCTAAGGTTTGGTATTTTTTGTTCCTCGATAAAGATTCACTTGTACTGGATATTTATCATGTGACTGAAAGGTCCAATAACTGGATACATTCTTCCAGATCTAGGGTTTGGTATCTTCTATTCCTTGATAAAGATTCACTTGTACTGGATATTTATCATGTGAATAAAAGGTCCAATAACTGGATACATTCTTCCAGATCTAGGATTTGGTATCTTCTGTTCCTTGATAAAGATTCACTTGTACTGGATCGTTGTCATGTGAATGAAAGGTCCAATAACTAGATACATTCTTCCAGATCTAGGATTTGGTATCTTCTGTTCCTTGATAAAGATTCACCTGTACTGTATATTTATCATGTGAATGAAAAATCCAATAACTGGATACATTATTCCAGATCTAGAAATTCGTATCTTCTGTTCCTTTATAAAGATTCACTTGTACTGGATCTTTGTCATGTGAATGAAATTTCCAATAACTGGATACATTCTTCCAGATCTAGGAATTGGTATCTTCTGTTCCTTGATAAAGATTCACTTGTACTGGATATTTATTCTGTGAATGAAAGGTCCAATAACTGGACACATTTTTCGAGATCTAGTGTTCAGTATCTTCTATTCCTTGATAAAGATTCACTTGTACTGGATCTTTGTCCTGTGAATGAAAGGTCCAATAAATGGATACATTCTTCCAGATCTAGGGTTCGGTATCTTCTGTTCCTTGATAAAGATTCACTTGTACTAGATATTTATCATGTGAATGAAAGGTCCAATAACTGGATATATTCTTCCAGATCTAGGGTTTGGTATCTTCTATTCCTTGATGAGGATTCACTTGTACTGGATCTTTGTCATGTGAATGAAAGGTCCAATAACTGGATACATTATTCCAGATCTAAAATTTGGTATCTTCTGTTCCTTGATAAAGATTCACTTGTACTGTATCTCTGTCATGTGAATGAAAGGTCCAATAACTAGATACATTCTTCCAGATCTAGGATTTGGAATCTTCTGATCCTTGATAAAGATTCACTTGTACTGAATCTTTGGCATGTGAATGGAAGGTCCAATAACTGGATACATTATTCCAGATCTAAAATTTGATATCTCCTGTTCCTTGATAAAGAATCAGTTGTACTGGATCTTTGTCATGTGAATGAAAGGTCCAATAGCTGGATACATTCTTCCAGATCTAGGATTTGGTGTCTTCTGTTCCTTGATAAAGATTCACTTGTACTGGATATTTATCATGTGAACGAAAGGTACAATAACTGGATACATTCTTCCACATCTAGGATTTGGTATCTTTTGTTCCTTGATGAAGATTTACTTGTACTGGATCTTTGTCATGTGAATGAAAGGTTCAATAATTGGATACATTCTTCCAGATATAGGGTTTTGCATCTTCTGTTCCTTGATAAAGATTCACTTGTACTGGATCTTTGTCATGTGAATGAAAGGTCCAATAGCATACATTCTTCCAGATCTAGGGTTTGGGATCTTCTATTCCTTGATAAAGAATCACTTGTACTGGATATTTATCATGTGAATGACAGGTCCAATAACTGGATACATTCTTCCAGATCTAGAATTTTGTATCTTCTGTTCCTTGATAAAGATTCACTTTTACTGGATCTTTGTCTTGTGAATGAAAGGTGCAATAACTAGATACATTCTTCCAGATCTAGGATTTGGTATCTTCTGTTCCTTGATAAAGATTCACTTGTACTGGATCTTTGTCATGTGAATGAAAGGTCCAAAAACTGGATACATTCTTCCAGATCTAGGATTTGGTGTCTTCTGTTCCTTGATAAAGATTCACATGTACTGAATCTTTGTCATGTGAATGAAAGGTCCAATTACTACATACATTCTTCCAGATCTAGGATTTGGTATCTTCTGTTCCTTGATAAAGATTCACTTGTACTGGATCTTTGTCATGTGAATGAAAGGTCCAATAACTGGATACATTTTTCCAGATCTAGGATTTGGTGTCTTCTGTTCCTTGATAAAGATTCACCTTTACTGGATATTTATCATGTGAGTGAAAGGTCCAATAACTGGATACATTCTTCCCGATGTAAAATTTGGTATCTTCTGTTCTTTGATAAAGATTCACTTGTACTGGATCTTTGTCCTGTGAATGAAAGGTCCAATAACTGGATATATTCTTTCAGATCTAGGAATTGGTATCATCTGTTCCTTGATAAATATTCACTTGTACTGGATCTTTGTCATGTGAATGAAAGGTCTAATAACTAGATACATTCTTCCAGATGTAGGATTTGGTATCTTCTGTTCCTTGACAAAGATTCACTTGTACTGGATCTTTGTCATGTGAATGAAAGGTCTAATAACTGGATACATTCTTCCAGATCTAGGATTTGGAATCTTCTATTCCTTGATAAAGATTCACTTGTACTGGATATTTATCGTGTGAATGAAAGGTCCAATAACTGGATACATTCTTCCAGATCTAGGGTTTGGTATCTTTTGTTCCTTGATAATGATTCACTTGTACTGGATATTTATCATGTGAATGAAAGGTCCAATAACTGGATACATTCTTCCAGATCTAGGGTTTGGTATCTTCTGTTCCTTGATAAAGATTCACTTGTACTGGATATTTATCATGTGAATGAAAGGTCCAATAACTGGATACATTATCCCAGATCTAGAATTTGGTATCTTCTCTTCCTTGATAAAGATTCACTTGTACTGGATCATTGTCATGTGAATGAAAGTTCCAATAACTAGATACATTCTTCCAATTCTAGGATTTGGTATCTTCTGTTCCTTGATAAAGATTCACTTATACTGAATCTTTGTCATGTGAATGAAAGTTCCAATAACTAGATACATTCTTCCAGATCTAGGATTTGGTATCTTCTGTTCCTTGATAAAGATTCACTTGTACTGGATCTTTGTCATGGTAATGAAAGGTCTAATAACTGGATACATTCTTCCAGATCTAGGATTTGGAATCTTCTATTCCTTGATAAAGATTTACTTGTACTGGATATTTATCATGGTAATGAAAGGTCCAAAAACTGGATACATTCTTCCAGATCTAGAATTTAGTATCTTCTGTTCCTTGATAAAGATTCACTTGTACTGGATATTTATCATGGTAATGAAAGGTCCAAAAACTGGATACATTCTTCCAGATCTAGAATTTGGTATCTTCTGTTCCTTGATAAAGATTCACTTGTACTGGATATTTATCATGTGAATGAAAGGTCCAATAACTGGATACATTCTTCCAGATCTAGGATTTGGTATCTTCTGTTCCTTGATAAAGATTCACTTGTACTGGATCTTTGTCATGTGAATGGAAGGTCCAATAACTGGATACATTCTTCCAGATCTAGGATTTGGTATCTTCTATTCCTTGATAAAGATTCACTTGTATTGGATCTTTGTCATGTGAATGAAAGGTCCAATAACTGGATACATTCTTCCAGATCTAGGATTTAGTGTCTTCTGTTCCTTGATAAAGATTCACTTGTACTGGATCTTTGTCATGTGAATGAAAGGTCCAATAACTGGATACATTATTCCATATCTAGGAATTGGTATCTTCTGTTTCTTGATGAAGATTCACTTGTACTGGATCTTTGTCATATAAATGAAAGGTCCAATAACTAGAAACATTCTGCCAGTTCTAGGATTTGGTATCTTCTGTTCCTTGATAAAGATTCACTTGTACTGGATCTTTGTCATGTGAATGAAAGGTCCAATAACTAGATACATTCTTCCAGATCTAGGATTTGGTATCTTCTGTTCCTTGATAAAGATTCACTTGTACTGGTTTTTCTTTCATATGAATGAAAGGTCTAATATCTGGATACATTCTTCCAGATCTGCGATTTGGAAACTTCTATTCTTTTATATAGATTCACTTTTACTGGATAGTTATCATATGAAGGAAAGGTCCAGTAACTGGATACATTTTTCCAGATCTAGGATTTGGTATCTTCTGTCCCTTGATAAAGATTCACTTGTACTGGATATTTATCATGATAATGAAAGGTCCAATAACTGGGTACATTCTTCCAGATCTAGGATTTGGTATCTTCTGTTCCTTGATAAAGATTCACTTGTACTTAATATTTATCATGTGAATGAAAGGTCCAATAACTGGATACATTCTTCCAAATCTAGGATTTGGTATCATCTGTTCCTTGATAAAGATTCACTTGTACTGGATCCTTGTCATGTGAGTGAAAGGTCCAATAACTGGATACGTTCTCAAAGTTCTAAAATTTGGTATTTTCTGTTCCTTGATAAAGATTCACATGTACTGGATCATTGTCATGTGAATGATTGGTCCAATAACTGGATACATTCTTCCAGATCAAGGAATTGGTATCATCTGTTTCTTGATGAAGATTCACTTGTACTGGATCTTTTTCATGTGAATGAAAGGTCCAATAGCTGCATACATTCTTCCAGATCTAGGAATTGGTATCTTCTGTTCCTTGATGAAGATTTACTTGTACTGGATCTTTGTCATGTGAATGAAAGGTCTAATAACTGGATACATTCTTCCAGATCTAGGATTTGGTATCTTCTGTTCATTGATAAAGATTCACTTGTACTGGATCTTTGTTATGTGAATGAAATTTCCAATAACTGAATACATTCTTCCAGATCTAGGGTTTGGTATCTTCTATTCCTTGATTAAGATTCACTTGTACTGGATATTTATCATGTGAATGAAAGGTCCAATAACTGGATACATTCTTCTAGATCTAGGGTTTGGTATCTTCTATTCCTTGATAAAGATTCACTTGTACTGGATATTCATCATGTGAATGAAAGGTCCAATAACTGGATACATTCTTCTAGATCTAAGGTTTGGTATTTTTTATTCTTTGATAAAGATTCACTTGTACTGGATATTTATCATGTGAATGAAAGGTCCAATAACTGGATACATTCTTCCAGATCTAGGGTTTGGTATCTTCTATTCCTTGATAAAGATTCACTTGTACTGGATATTTATCATGTGAATGAAAGGTCCAATAACTGGATACATTCTTCCAGATCTAGGATTTGGTATCTTCTGTTCCTTGATAAAGATTCACTTGTACTGGATCTTTGTCAAGTGAATGAAAGGTCCAATAACTAGATACATTCTTCCAGATCTAGGATTTGGTATCTTCTATTCCTTGATAAAGATTCACCTGTACTGGATATTTATCATGTGAATGAAAAATCCAATAACTGGATACATTATTCCAGATCTAGAAATTGGTATCTTCTGTTCGTTTATAAAGATTCACTTGTACTGGATCTTTGTCATGTGAATGAAATTTCCAATAACTGGATACATTCTTCCAGATCTAGGAATTGGTATCTTCTGTTCCTTGATAAAGATTCACTTGTAGTTGATATTTATCATGTGAATGAAAGGTCCAATAACTGGACACATTTTTCGAGATCTAGTGTTTAGTATCTACTATTCTTTGATAAAGATTCACTTGTACTGGATCTTTGTCCTGTGAATGAAAGGTCCAATAACTGGATACATTTTTTCCAGATCTAGGGTTCGGTATCTTCTGTTCCTTGATAAAGATTCACTTGTACTGGATATTTATCATGTGAATGAAAGGTCCAATAACTGGATAAATTCTTCCAGATCTAGGTTTTGGTATCTTCTATTCCTTGATAAAGATTCACTTGTACTGGATCTTTGTCATGTGAATGAAATTTCCAATAACTGGATACATTCTTCCAGATCTAGGATTTGGTATCTTCTATTCCTTGATAAAGATTTACTTGTTCTGGATCTTTGTCATGTGAATGAAAGGTCCAATAACTGGATACATTCTTCCAGATCTAGGATTTGGTATCTTCTGTTCCTTCATAAAGATTCACTTGTACTGGATCTTTGTCATGTGAATGGAAGGTCCAATAACTGGATACATTATTCCAGATCTAAAATTTGGTATATTCTGTTCCTTGATAAAGATTCAGTTGTACTGGATCTTTGTCATGTGAATGAAAGGTCCAATAGCTTGATATATTCTTCCAGATCTAGGATTTGGTGTCTTTTGTTCCTTGATAAAGATTCACTTGTACTGGATGTTTATCATGTGAACGAAAGGTACAATAACTGGATACATTCTTCCAGATCTAGGGTTTGGTATCTTCTGTTCCTTGATAAAGATTCACCTGTACTGGATCTTTGTCATGTGAATGAAAGATCCAATAGCTGGATACATTCTTCCAGATCTAGGATTTGGTGTCTTCTGTTCCTTGATAAAGATTCACTTGTACTGGATATTTATCATGTGAATGAAAGGTCCAATAGCTGGATACATTCTTCCAGATCTAGGATTTGGTATCTTTTGTTCCTTGATGAAGATTTACTTGTACTGGATCTTTGTCATGTGAATGAAAGGTCCAATAACTGGATACATTCTTCCAGATCTAGGGTTTTGCATCTTCTGTTCCTTGATAAATATTCACTTGTACTGGATCTTTGTCATGTGAACGAAAGGTCCAATAGCTGGATACATTCTTCCAGATCTAGGATTTGGTGTCTTCTGTTGCTTGATAAAGATTCACTTGTACTGAATCTTTGTCATGTAAATGAAAGGTTCAATAGCTGGATACATTCTTCCAGATCTAGGATTTGGTATCTTCTGTTCCTTGATAAAGATTCACTTGTACCGGATCTTTGTCATGTGAATGAAAGGTCCAATAGAATACATTCTTCCAGATCTAGGGTTTGGTATCTTCTATTCCTTGATAAAGATTTACTTGTACTGGACATTTATCATGTGAATGAAAGGTCCAATAACTGGATACATTCTTCCAGATCTAGAATTTGGTATCTTCTGTTCCTTGATAAAGATTCACTTGTACTGGATCTTTGTCTTGTGAATGAAAGGTGCAATAACTAGATACATTCTTCCAGATCTAGGATTTGGTATCTTCTGTTCCTTGATAAAGATTCACTTGTACTGGATCTTTGTCATGTGAATGAAAGGTCCAATAACTGGATATATTCTTCCAGATCTAGGATTTGGTGTCTTCTGTTCCTTGATAAATATTCACTTGTACTGAATCTTTGTCATGTGAATGAAAGGTCCAATTACTACATACATTCTTCCAGAACTAGGATTTGGTATCTTCTGTTCCTTGATAAAGATTCACTTGTACTGGATCTATGTCATATGAATGAAAGGTCCAATAACTGATTGATTGATTTTTCCAGATCTAGGATTTGGTGTCTTCTGTTCCTTGATAAAGATTCACCTTTACTGGATATTTATCATGTGAATGAAAGGTCCAATAACTGGATACATTCTTCCAGATCTAGGATTTGGTATCTTCTGTTCCTTGATAAAGATTCACTTGTACTGGATCGTTGTCATGTGAATGAAAGGTCCAATAACTAGATACATTCTTCCAGATCTAGGATTTGGTATCTTCTGTTCCTTGATAAAGATTCACCTGTACTGTATATTTATCATGTGAATGAAAAATCCAATAACTGGATACATTATTCCAGATCTAGAAATTCGTATCTTCTGTTCCTTTATAAAGATTCACTTGTACTGGATCTTTGTCATGTGAATGAAATTTCCAATAACTGGATACATTCTTCCAGATCTAGGAATTGGTATCTTCTGTTCCTTGATAAAGATTCACTTGTACTGGATATTTATTCTGTGAATGAAAGGTCCAATAACTGGACACATTTTTCGAGATCTAGTGTTCAGTATCTTCTATTCCTTGATAAAGATTCACTTGTACTGGATCTTTGTCCTGTGAATGAAAGGTCCAATAAATGGATACATTCTTCCAGATCTAGGGTTCGGTATCTTCTGTTCCTTGATAAAGATTCACTTGTACTAGATATTTATCATGTGAATGAAAGGTCCAATAACTGGATATATTCTTCCAGATCTAGGGTTTGGTATCTTCTATTCCTTGATGAGGATTCACTTGTACTGGATCTTTGTCATGTGAATGAAAGGTCCAATAACTGGATACATTATTCCAGATCTAAAATTTGGTATCTTCTGTTCCTTGATAAAGATTCACTTGTACTGTATCTCTGTCATGTGAATGAAAGGTCCAATAACTAGATACATTCTTCCAGATCTAGGATTTGGAATCTTCTGATCCTTGATAAAGATTCACTTGTACTGAATCTTTGGCATGTGAATGGAAGGTCCAATAACTGGATACATTATTCCAGATCTAAAATTTGATATCTCCTGTTCCTTGATAAAGAATCAGTTGTACTGGATCTTTGTCATGTGAATGAAAGGTCCAATAGCTGGATACATTCTTCCAGATCTAGGATTTGGTGTCTTCTGTTCCTTGATAAAGATTCACTTGTACTGGATATTTATCATGTGAACGAAAGGTACAATAACTGGATACATTCTTCCACATCTAGGATTTGGTATCTTTTGTTCCTTGATGAAGATTTACTTGTACTGGATCTTTGTCATGTGAATGAAAGGTTCAATAATTGGATACATTCTTCCAGATATAGGGTTTTGCATCTTCTGTTCCTTGATAAAGATTCACTTGTACTGGATCTTTGTCATGTGAATGAAAGGTCCAATAGCATACATTCTTCCAGATCTAGGGTTTGGGATCTTCTATTCCTTGATAAAGAATCACTTGTACTGGATATTTATCATGTGAATGACAGGTCCAATAACTGGATACATTCTTCCAGATCTAGAATTTTGTATCTTCTGTTCCTTGATAAAGATTCACTTTTACTGGATCTTTGTCTTGTGAATGAAAGGTGCAATAACTAGATACATTCTTCCAGATCTAGGATTTGGTATCTTCTGTTCCTTGATAAAGATTCACTTGTACTGGATCTTTGTCATGTGAATGAAAGGTCCAAAAACTGGATACATTCTTCCAGATCTAGGATTTGGTGTCTTCTGTTCCTTGATAAAGATTCACATGTACTGAATCTTTGTCATGTGAATGAAAGGTCCAATTACTACATACATTCTTCCAGATCTAGGATTTGGTATCTTCTGTTCCTTGATAAAGATTCACTTGTACTGGATCTTTGTCATGTGAATGAAAGGTCCAATAACTGGATACATTTTTCCAGATCTAGGATTTGGTGTCTTCTGTTCCTTGATAAAGATTCACCTTTACTGGATATTTATCATGTGAGTGAAAGGTCCAATAACTGGATACATTCTTCCCGATGTAAAATTTGGTATCTTCTGTTCTTTGATAAAGATTCACTTGTACTGGATCTTTGTCCTGTGAATGAAAGGTCCAATAACTGGATATATTCTTTCAGATCTAGGAATTGGTATCATCTGTTCCTTGATAAATATTCACTTGTACTGGATCTTTGTCATGTGAATGAAAGGTCTAATAACTAGATACATTCTTCCAGATGTAGGATTTGGTATCTTCTGTTCCTTGACAAAGATTCACTTGTACTGGATCTTTGTCATGTGAATGAAAGGTCTAATAACTGGATACATTCTTCCAGATCTAGGATTTGGAATCTTCTATTCCTTGATAAAGATTCACTTGTACTGGATATTTATCGTGTGAATGAAAGGTCCAATAACTGGATACATTCTTCCAGATCTAGGGTTTGGTATCTTTTGTTCCTTGATAATGATTCACTTGTACTGGATATTTATCATGTGAATGAAAGGTCCAATAACTGGATACATTCTTCCAGATCTAGGGTTTGGTATCTTCTGTTCCTTGATAAAGATTCACTTGTACTGGATATTTATCATGTGAATGAAAGGTCCAATAACTGGATACATTATCCCAGATCTAGAATTTGGTATCTTCTCTTCCTTGATAAAGATTCACTTGTACTGGATCATTGTCATGTGAATGAAAGTTCCAATAACTAGATACATTCTTCCAATTCTAGGATTTGGTATCTTCTGTTCCTTGATAAAGATTCACTTATACTGAATCTTTGTCATGTGAATGAAAGTTCCAATAACTAGATACATTCTTCCAGATCTAGGATTTGGTATCTTCTGTTCCTTGATAAAGATTCACTTGTACTGGATCTTTGTCATGGTAATGAAAGGTCTAATAACTGGATACATTCTTCCAGATCTAGGATTTGGAATCTTCTATTCCTTGATAAAGATTTACTTGTACTGGATATTTATCATGGTAATGAAAGGTCCAAAAACTGGATACATTCTTCCAGATCTAGAATTTGGTATCTTCTGTTCCTTGATAAAGATTCACTTGTACTGGATATTTATCATGGTAATGAAAGGTCCAAAAACTGGATACATTCTTCCAGATCTAGAATTTGGTATCTTCTGTTCCTTGATAAAGATTCACTTGTACTGGATATTTATCATGTGAATGAAAGGTCCAATAACTGGATACATTCTTCCAGATCTAGGATTTGGTATCTTCTGTTCCTTGATAAAGATTCACTTGTACTGGATCTTTGTCATGTGAATGGAAGGTCCAATAACTGGATACATTCTTCCAGATCTAGGATTTGGTATCTTCTATTCCTTGATAAAGATTCACTTGTATTGGATCTTTGTCATGTGAATGAAAGGTCCAATAACTGGATACATTCTTCCAGATCTAGGATTTAGTGTCTTCTGTTCCTTGATAAAGATTCACTTGTACTGGATCTTTGTCATGTGAATGAAAGGTCCAATAACTGGATACATTATTCCATATCTAGGAATTGGTATCTTCTGTTTCTTGATGAAGATTCACTTGTACTGGATCTTTGTCATATAAATGAAAGGTCCAATAACTAGAAACATTCTTCCAGTTCTAGGATTTGGTATCTTCTGTTCCTTGATAAAGATTCACTTGTACTGGATCTTTGTCATGTGAATGAAAGGTCCAATAACTAGATACATTCTTCCAGATCTAGGATTTGGTATCTTCTGTTCCTTGATAAAGATTCACTTGTACTGGTTTTTCATATGAATGAAAGGTCTAATATCTGGATACATTCTTCCAGATCTACGATTTGGAAACTTCTATTCTTTTATATAGATTCACTTTTACTGGATAGTTATCATATGAAGGAAAGGTCCAGTAACTGGATACATTTTTCCAGATCTAGGATTTGGTATCTTCTGTCCCTTGATAAAGATTCACTTGTACTGGATATTTATCATGATAATGAAAGGTCCAATAACTGGGTACATTCTTCCAGATCTAGGATTTGGTATCTTCTGTTCCTTGATAAAGATTCACTTGTACTTAATATTTATCATGTGAATGAAAGGTCCAATAACTGGATACATTCTTCCAAATCTAGGATTTGGTATCATCTGTTCCTTGATAAAGATTCACTTGTACTGGATCCTTGTCATGTGAGTGAAAGGTCCAATAACTGGATACGTTCTCAAAGTTCTAAAATTTGGTATTTTCTGTTCCTTGATAAAGATTCACATGTACTGGATCATTGTCATGTGAATGATTGGTCCAATAACTGGATACATTCTTCCAGATCAAGGAATTGGTATCATCTGTTTCTTGATGAAGATTCACTTGTACTGGATCTTTTTCATGTGAATGAAAGGTCCAATAGCTGCATACATTCTTCCAGATCTAGGAATTGGTATCTTCTGTTCCTTGATGAAGATTTACTTGTACTGGATCTTTGTCATGTGAATGAAAGGTCTAATAACTGGATACATTCTTCCAGATCTAGGATTTGGTATCTTCTGTTCATTGATAAAGATTCACTTGTACTGGATCTTTGTTATGTGAATGAAATTTCCAATAACTGAATACATTCTTCCAGATCTAGGGTTTGGTATCTTCTATTCCTTGATTAAGATTCACTTGTACTGGATATTTATCATGTGAATGAAAGGTCCAATAACTGGATACATTCTTCTAGATCTAGGGTTTGGTATCTTCTATTCCTTGATAAAGATTCACTTGTACTGGATATTCATCATGTGAATGAAAGGTCCAATAACTGGATACATTCTTCTAGATCTAAGGTTTGGTATTTTTTATTCTTTGATAAAGATTCACTTGTACTGGATATTTATCATGTGAATGAAAGGTCCAATAACTGGATACATTCTTCCAGATCTAGGGTTTGGTATCTTCTATTCCTTGATAAAGATTCACTTGTACTGGATATTTATCATGTGAATGAAAGGTCCAATAACTGGATACATTCTTCCAGATCTAGGATTTGGTATCTTCTGTTCCTTGATAAAGATTCACTTGTACTGGATCTTTGTCAAGTGAATGAAAGGTCCAATAACTAGATACATTCTTCCAGATCTAGGATTTGGTATCTTCTATTCCTTGATAAAGATTCACCTGTACTGGATATTTATCATGTGAATGAAAAATCCAATAACTGGATACATTATTCCAGATCTAGAAATTGGTATCTTCTGTTCGTTTATAAAGATTCACTTGTACTGGATCTTTGTCATGTGAATGAAATTTCCAATAACTGGATACATTCTTCCAGATCTAGGAATTGGTATCTTCTGTTCCTTGATAAAGATTCACTTGTAGTGGATATTTATCATGTGAATGAAAGGTCCAATAACTGGACACATTTTTCGAGATCTAGTGTTTAGTATCTTCTATTCTTTGATAAAGATTCACTTGTACTGGATCTTTGTCCTGTGAATGAAAGGTCCAATAACTGGATACATTTTTTCCAGATCTAGGGTTCGGTATCTTCTGTTCCTTGATAAAGATTCACTTGTACTGGATATTTATCATGTGAATGAAAGGTCCAATAACTGGATAAATTCTTCCAGATCTAGGTTTTGGTATCTTCTATTCCTTGATAAAGATTCACTTGTACTGGATCTTTGTCATGTGAATGAAATTTCCAATAACTGGATACATTCTTCCAGATCTAGGATTTGGTATCTTCTATTCCTTGATAAAGATTTACTTGTTCTGGATCTTTGTCATGTGAATGAAAGGTCCAATAACTGGATACATTCTTCCAGATCTAGGATTTGGTATCTTCTGTTCCTTGATAAAGATTCACTTGTACTGGATCTTTGTCATGTGAATGGAAGGTCCAATAACTGGATACATTATTCCAGATCTAAAATTTGGTATATTCTGTTCCTTGATAAAGATTCAGTTGTACTGGATCTTTGTCATGTGAATGAAAGGTCCAATAGCTTGATATATTCTTCCAGATCTAGGATTTGGTGTCTTTTGTTCCTTGATAAAGATTCACTTGTACTGGATGTTTATCATGTGAACGAAAGGTACAATAACTGGATACATTCTTCCAGATCTAGGGTTTGGTATCTTCTGTTCCTTGATAAAGATTCACCTGTACTGGATCTTTGTCATGTGAATGAAAGATCCAATAGCTGGATACATTCTTCCAGATCTAGGATTTGGTGTCTTCTGTTCCTTGATAAAGATTCACTTGTACTGGATATTTATCATGTGAATGAAAGGTCCAATAGCTGGATACATTCTTCCAGATCTAGGATTTGGTATCTTTTGTTCCTTGATGAAGATTTACTTGTACTGGATCTTTGTCATGTGAATGAAAGGTCCAATAACTGGATACATTCTTCCAGATCTAGGGTTTTGCATCTTCTGTTCCTTGATAAATATTCACTTGTACTGGATCTTTGTCATGTGAACGAAAGGTCCAATAGCTGGATACATTCTTCCAGATCTAGGATTTGGTGTCTTCTGTTGCTTGATAAAGATTCACTTGTACTGAATCTTTGTCATGTAAATGAAAGGTTCAATAGCTGGATACATTCTTCCAGATCTAGGATTTGGTATCTTCTGTTCCTTGATAAAGATTCACTTGTACCGGATCTTTGTCATGTGAATGAAAGGTCCAATAGAATACATTCTTCCAGATCTAGGGTTTGGTATCTTCTATTCCTTGATAAAGATTTACTTGTACTGGACATTTATCATGTGAATGAAAGGTCCAATAACTGGATACATTCTTCCAGATCTAGAATTTGGTATCTTCTGTTCCTTGATAAAGATTCACTTGTACTGGATCTTTGTCTTGTGAATGAAAGGTGCAATAACTAGATACATTCTTCCAGATCTAGGATTTGGTATCTTCTGTTCCTTGATAAAGATTCACTTGTACTGGATCTTTGTCATGTGAATGAAAGGTCCAATAACTGGATATATTCTTCCAGATCTAGGATTTGGTGTCTTCTGTTCCTTGATAAATATTCACTTGTACTGAATCTTTGTCATGTGAATGAAAGGTCCAATTACTACATACATTCTTCCAGAACTAGGATTTGGTATCTTCTGTTCCTTGATAAAGATTCACTTGTACTGGATCTATGTCATATGAATGAAAGGTCCAATAACTGATTGATTGATTTTTCCAGATCTAGGATTTGGTGTCTTCTGTTCCTTGATAAAGATTCACCTTTACTGGATATTTATCATGTGAATGAAAGGTCCAATAACTGGATACATTCTTCCAGATCTAAAATTTGGTATCTTCTGTTCTTGATAAAGATTCACTTGTACTGGATCTTTGTCATGTGAATGAAAGGTCCAATAACTAGGATACATTCTTCCAGATCTAGGATTTGGTATCTTCTGTTCCTTGATAAAGATTCACTTGTACTGGATCTTTGTCATGTGAATGAAAGGTCCAATAACTGGATACATTCTTCCAGATCTAGGATTTGGTATCTTCTGTTCCTTGATAAAGATTCACTTGTACTGGATCTTTGTCATGTGAATGAAAGTTCTTAATAACTGAATACATTCTTCCAGATCTAGGATTTGGAATCTTCTATTCCTTGATAAAGATTCACTTGTACTGGATATTTATCATGTGAATGAAAGGTCCAATAACTGGATACATTCTTCCAGATCTAGGGTTTGGTATCTTCTATTCCTTGATAAAGATTCACTTGTACTGGATATTTATCGTGTGAATGAAAGGTCCAATAACTGGATACATTCTTCCAGATCTAGGGTTTGGTATCTTCTGTTCCTTGATAAAGATTCACTTGTACTGGATATTTATCATGTGAATGAAAGGTCCAATAACTGGATACATTCTTCCAGATCTAGGTATTTGGTATCTTCTGTTCCTTGATAAAGATTCACTTGTACTGGATCTTTGTCATGTGAATGAAAGGTCCAATAACTGGATACATTCTTCCAGATCTAGGATTTGGTATCTTCTATTCCTTGATAAAGATTCACTTGTTCTGGATCTTTGTCATGTGAATGAAAGGTCCAATAACTGGATACATTCTTCCAGATCTAGGATTTGGTATCTTCTGTTCCTTGATAAAGATTCACTTGTACTGGATCTTTGTCATGTGAATGAAAGGTCCAATAACTGGATACATTATTCCATATCTAGGAAATTGGTATCTTCTGTTTCTTGATGAAGATTCACTTGTACTGGATCTTTGTCATGTAAATGAAAGGTCCAATAACTAGAAACATTCTTCCAGATCTAGGATTTGGTATCTTCTGTTCCTTGATAAAGATTCACTTGTACTGGATCTTTGTCATGTGAATGAAAGGTCTAATATCTGGATACATTCTTCCAGATCTAGGATTTGGAAACTTCTATTCTTTGATAAAGATTCACTTTTACTGGATATTTAGCTTATGAAGGAAACGTCCAGTAACTGGATACATTTTTCCAGAGCTAGGATTTGGTATCTTTTGTCCCTTGATAAAGATTCACTTTTACTGGATATTTATCATGGTAATGAAAGGTCCAATAACTGGGTACATTCTTCCAGATCTAGGATTTGGTATCTTCTGTTCCTTGATAAAGATTCACTTGTACTGAATATTTATCATGTGAATGAAAGGTCCAATAACTGGATACATTCTTCCAGATCTAGGATTTGGTATCTTCTGTTCCTTGATAAAGATTCACTTGTACTGGATCTTTGTCATGTGAGTGAAAGGTCCAATAACTGGATACGTTCTCTAAGTTCCAAAATTTGGTATATTCTGTTCCTTGATAAAGATTCACTTGTACTGGATCATTGTCATGTGAATGAATGGTCCAATAACTGGATACATTCTTCCAGATCAAGGAATTGGTATCATCTGTTTCTTGATGAAGATTCACTTGTACTGGATCTTTTTCATGTGAATGAAAGGTCCAATAGCTGCATACATTCTTCCAGATCTAGGAATTGGTATCTTATGTTTCTTGATGAAGATTCACTTGTACTGGATCTTTGTCATGTGAATGAAAGGTCTAATAACTGGATACATTATTCCAGATCTAGGATTTGGTATCTTCTGTTCCTTGATAAAGATTCACCTGTACTGGATATTTATCTGTGAGTGAAAGGTCCAATAACTGGATACATTCTTCCAGATCTAGGGTTTGGTATCTTCTGTTCCTTGATAAAGATTCACTTGTACTGGATCTTTGTCATGTGAATGAAAGGTCCAATAACTGGATACATTCTTCCAGATCTAGGAATTGGTGTCTTTTGTTTCTTGATGAAGATTCACTTGTACTGGATCTTTGTCATGTGAATGAAAGGTCTAATAACTGGATACATTCTTCCAGATCTAGGATTTGGTATCTTCTGTTCCTTGATAAAGATTCACTTGTACTGGATCTTTGTCATGTGAATGAAAGGTCCAATAACTGGATACATTCTTCCAGATCTAGGATTTGGTATCTTCTGTTCCTTGATAAAGATTCACTTGTACTGGATCTTTGTCAAGTGAATGAAAGGTCCAATAACTGGATACATTCTTCCAGATCTAGAATTTGGTATCTTTCTGTTCCTTGATAAAGATTCACTTGTACTGGATCTTTGTCATGTGAATGAAAGGTCCAATAACTGGATACATTCTTCCAGATCTAGGATTTGGTATCTTCTGTTCCTTGATAAAGATTCACCTGTACTGGATATTTATCATGTGAGTGAAAGGTCTAATAACTGGATACATTCTTCCAGATCTAAAATCTGGTATCTTCTGTTTCTTGATAAAAATTCACTTGTACTGGATCTTTGTCATGTGAATGAAAGGTCCAATAACTGGATACATTCTTCCAGATCTAGGAATTGGTATCTTCTGTTTCTTGATGAAGATTCACTTGTACTGGATCTTTGTCATGTGAATGAAAGGTCTAATAACTGGATACATTCTTCCAGATCTAGGATTTGGTATCTTCTGTTCTTTGATAAAGATTCACTTGTACTGGATCTTTGTCATGTGAATGAAAGGTCAATTAACTAGATACATTTTTCAGATCTAGAATTTGGTATCTTCTGTTCCTTGATAAAGATTCACTTGTACTGGATTTTTGTCATGTGAATGAAAGGTCCAATAACTAGATACATTCTTCCAGGTCTAGGATTTGGTATCATCTGTTTCTTGATAAAGATTCATTTGTACTGGATCTTTGTCATGTGAATGAAAGGTCCAATAACTGAATACATTCTTCCAGGTCTAGGAATTGGTATCTTCTGTTTCTTGATAAGATTCTCTTGTACTGGATCTTTGTCATGTGAATGAAATGTCCAATAACTGGATACATTATTCCAGATCTAGGATTGGTATCTTCTTTTTCTTGATAAAGATTCACTTGTATTGGATCTTTGTCATGTGAATTAAAGGTCCAATAACTGGATACATTCTTCCAGATCAAGGATTTGGTATCTTCTGTTCCTTGATAAAGATTCACCTTGTACTGGATAATTATCATGTGATGGAAAGGTCCAATAACTGGATACATTCTTCCAGATATAAAATTTGTTATCTTCTGTTCCTTGATAAAGATTCACTTGTACTGGATCTTTGTCATGTGAATGAAATGTCCAATAACTGGATACATTCTTCTGGATCTACGATTTGGTATCTTCTGTTCCTTGATAAATATTCACTTGTACTGGTTATTTATCATGTGAATGAAAGGTCCAATAACTTGATACATTCTTCCAGATCCAGGATTTTGTATCTTCTGTTCCTTGATAAATATTCACTTGTACTGGATCTTTGTCATGTGAATGAAAGGTCGAATAACTGGATACATTCTTCTGGATCTAGGATTTGGTATCTCTATTCCTTGATAAAGATTCACTTGTACTGGATCTTTGTCATGTGAATGAAAGGTCTAATAACTGGATACATTCTTCCAGATCTAGAATCTGGTATCTTCTGTTCCTTGATAAAGATTCACTTGTACTGGATCTGTGTCATATGAATGAAAGGTCTAATAACTGAATACATTCTTCCAGATCTACTATTTGGAATCTTCTATTCCTTGATAAAGATTCACTTGTACTGGATATTTATCATTTGAATGAAAGGTCCAATAACAGGATACATTCTTCCAGATCTACGGTTTGGTAACTTCTATTCCTTGATGAAGATTCACCTGTACTGGATATTCATCATGTGAGTGAAAGGTCCAATAACTGGATACATTCTTCCAGATATAGAATCTGGTATCTTCTGTTCCTTGATAAAGATTCACTTGTACTGGATCTTTGTCATGTGAATGAAAGCTCCAATAACTGGATACATTCTTCCAGGTCTAGGAATTGGTATCTTCTGTTCCTTGATAAAGATTCAATTGTACTGGATCTTTGCATGTGAATGAAAGGGCCAATAACTGGATACATTCTTCCAGATCTGGATTTGGTATCTTCTGTTCCTTGATAAAGATTCACTTGTACTGGATCTTTGTCATGTGAATGAAAGGTCCAATAACTGGATACATTCTTCCAGATCTAGGATTTGGTATCTTCTATTTCTTGATAAAGATTTACTTGTTCTGGATCTTTGTCATGTGAATGAAAGGTCCAATAACTGGATACATTCTTCCAGATCTAGGATTTGGTATCTTCTGTTCCTTGATAAAGATTCACTTGTACTGGATCTTTGTCATATGAATGAAAGGTCCAATAACTAGATACATTCTTCCAGATCTAGGATTTGGTATCTTCTGTTCCTTGATAAAGATTCACTTGTACTGGATCTTTGTCATGTGAATGAAAGGTCTAATAACTGGATACATTTTCCAGATCTAGGATTTGGAATCTTCTATTCCTTGAAAAGATTCACTTGTACTGGATATTTATCATGTGAATGAAAGGTCCAATAACTGGATACATTCTTCCGATCTATGATTTGGTATTTTCTGTTTCTTGATAAAGATTCACTTGTACTGGATATTTATTTTGTGAATGAAAGGTGCAATAACTGGATACATTATTCCAGATCTAGGGTTTGGTATCTTCTATTCTTGATAAAGATTCACTTGTACTGGATATTTATCGTGTGAATGGAAAGTTCAATAACTGGATACATTCTTCCAGATCTAGGATTTGGTACTTTTGTTCCTTGATAAAGATTCACTTGTACTGGATATTTGTCATGTGAATGAAATGTCTAATAACTAGATACATTCTTCCAGATCTAGGAATTGGCATCTTTTATTCCTTGATAAAGATTCACTTGTACTGGATCTTTGTCATGTGAATGAAAAGTCCAATAACTAGATACATTCTTCGAGATCTAGGATTTGGTACCTTTTGTTCCTTGATAAAGATTCACTTGTACTGGATCTTTGTCGTGTGAATGAAAGGTCCAATAACTGGATACATTCTTCCAGATCTAGGGTTTGGTATCTTCTATTCCTTGATAAAGATTCACTTGTACTGGATATTTATCGTGTGAATGAAAGGTCCAATAACTGGATACATTCTTCCAGATCTAGGGTTTGGTATCTTCTGTTCCTTGATAAAGATTCACTTGTACTGGATATTTATCATGTGAATGAAAGGTCCAATAACTGGATACATTCTTCCAGATCTAGGGTTTGGTATCTTCTGTTCCTTGATAAAGATTCACTTGTACTGGATATTTATCATGTGAATGAAAGGTCCAATAACTGGATACATTCTTCCAGATCTAGGGTTTGGTATCTTCTGTTCCTTGATAAAGCTTCACTTGTACTGGATCTTTGTCATGTGAATGAAAGGTCCAGTAACTGGATATATTATCCCAGATCTAGAATTTGGTATCTTCTGTTCCTTGATAAAGATTCACTTGTACCAGATTTTTGTCATGTGATTGAAAGTTCCAATAACTAGATACATTCTTTCAGATCTAGGATTTGGTATCTTCTGTTCTTTGATAAAGATTCACTTGTACTGGATATCTTTATATGAATGAAAGGTCCAATAACTGGATACATTCTTCCAGATCTAGGATTTGGTATCTTTTGTTCCTTGATAAAGATTCACTTGTACTGGATCTTTGTCATGTGAATGAAAGGTGCAATAACTGGATACATTCTTCCAGATCTAGGATTTGGTGTCTTCTGTTCCTTGATAAAGATTCACCTATACTGGATATTTATCATGTGAGTGAAAGGTCCAATAACTGGATACATTGTCTCAGATCTAAAATTTGGTATATTCTGTTCCTTGATAAAGATTCACTTGTACTGGATAATTATGATATGAATGAAAGGTCCAATAACTGGATACATTGTTCCAGATCTAGGATTTGGTATTTTCTGTTCCTTGATAAAGATTCACTTCTACTGGATCTTTGTCATGTGAATGAAAGGTCCAATAACTAGATACATTCTTCTAGAACTAGGATTTGGTATCCTCTGTTCCTTGATAAAAATTCACTTTTACTGGATCTTTTTCATATGAATGAAAGGTCTAATATCTGGATACATTCTTCCAGATCTAGGATTTGGAATCTTCTATTCTTTGATAAAGATTCACTTGTACTGGATATTTATCATGTGAATGAAAGGTCCAATAACTGGATACATTCTCCCAGATCTAGTATTTGGTATTTTCTGTTCCTTGATAAGGATTCACTTGTACTAGATATTTATCGTGTGAATGAAAGGTCCAATAACTGGATACATTTTTCCAGATCTAGGGTTTGGTATCTTCTGTTCCTTGATAAAGATTCACTTGTACTGGATATTTATCATGTGAATGAAAGGTCCAATAACTGGATACATTCTTCCAGATCTAAAATTTGGTATCTTCTGTTCCTTGATAAAGATTCACTTGTACAGGATATTTATCATGTGAATGGAAGGTCCAATAACTGGATACATTTTTCCAGATCTAGGGTTTGGTATCTTCTGTTCTTGATAAAGATTCACTTTTACTGGATCTTTGTCATGTGAATGAAAGGTCCAATAACTGGATACATTATCACAGATCTAGAATTTGGTATCTTCTGTTCCTTGATAAAGATTCACTTGTTTTGGATTTTTGTCATGTGAATGAAATTTCCAATAACTAGATACATTCTTCCAGATCTACGATTTGGTATCTTCTGTTCCTTGATAAAGATTCACTTGTACTGGATATTTATCATGTGAATGAAAGGTCCAATAACTGGATACATTCTTCCAGATCTAGGATTTGGTGTCTTCTGTTCTTTGATAAAGATTCACCTGTACTGGATATTTGTCATGTGAGTGAAAGGTCCAATAACTGGATACATTCTTCCAGATCTAGGAATTGGTATCTTCTGTTCCTTGATAAAGATTCACTTGTACTGGATCTTTGTCATGTGAATGAAAGGTCCAATAACTGGATACATTCTTCCAGATCAAGGAATTGGTATCATCTGTTTCTTGATGAAGATTCACTTGTACTGGATCTTTTTCATGTGAATGAAAGGTCCAATAACTGGATACATTATTCCAGATCTAGGAATTGGTATCTTATGTTTCTTGATGAAGATTCACTTGTACTGGATCTTTGTCCTGTGAATGACAGGTCTAATAACTGGATACATTCTTCCAGATCTAGGATTTGGTATCTTCTGTTCCTTGATAAAGATTCACTTGTACTGGATATTTATCATGTGAGTGAAAGGTCCAAAAACTGGGTACATTCTTCCAGATCTAAAATCTGGTATCTTCTGTTCCTTGATAAAGATTCACTTGTACTGGATTTTTGTCATGTGAATGAGAGGTCCAATAACTGGATACATTCTTCCAGATCTAAGAATTGGTGTCTTTTGTTTCTTGATGAAGATTCACTTGTACCGGATCTTTGTCATGTGAATGAAAGGTCCAAAAACTGGATACATTCTTCCAGATCTAGGATTTGGTATCTTCTGTTCCTTGATAAAGATTCACCTATACTGGATATTTATCATGTGAGTGAAAGGTCCAATAACTGGATACATTCTTCCAGATCTAAAATTTGGTATCTTCTGTTCCTTGATAAAGATTCACTTGTACTGGATCTTTGTCATGTGAATGAAAGGTCCAATAACTGAATACATTCTTCCAGATCTAGGATTTGGTATCTTCTGTTCCTTGATAAAGATTCACCTGTACTGGATATTTATCATGTGAGTGAAAGGTCCAATAACTGGATACATTCTACTAGATCTAAAATTTGGTATCTTCTGTTTCTTGATAAAGATTCACTTGTACTGGATCTTTGCCATGTGAATGAAAGGTCCAACAACTGGATACATTCTTCCAGATCTAGGAATTGGTATCTTCTGTTCCTTGATAAAGATTCACTTGTACTGGATCTTTGTCATATGAATGAAAGGTCCAATAACTGGATACATTCTTCCAGATCTAAAATTTGGTATCTTCTGTTCCTTGATAAAGATTCACTTGTACTGGATCTTTGTCATGTGAATGAAAGGTCCAATAACTGGATACATTCTTCCAGATCTAGGAATTGGTATCTTCTGTTCCTTCATAAAGATTCACTTGTACTGGATCTTTGTCATGTGAATGAAAGGTCCAATAACTGAATACATTCTTCCAGATCTAGGATTTGGTATCTTCTGTTCCTTGATAAAGATTCACATGTACTGGATATTTATCATGTGAGTGAAAAGTCCAATAACTGGATACATTCTTCTAGATCTAAAATTTTGTATCTTCTGTTTCTTGATAAAGATTCACTTGTACTGGATCTTTGTCATGTGAATGAAAGGTCCAATAACTAGATACATTCTTCCAGGTCTAGGATTTGGTATCATCTGTTTCTTGATAAAGATTCATTTGTACTGGATCTTTTTCATGTGAATGAAAGGTCCAATAACTGAATACATTCTTCCAGGTCTAGGAATTGGTATCTTCTGTTTCTTGATGAAGATTCTCTTGTACTGGATCTTTGTCATGTGAATGAAATGTCCAATAACTGGATACATTATTCCAGATCTAGGAATTGGTATCTTCTTTTTCTTGATAAAGATTCACTTGTACTGGATCTTTGTCATGTGAATTAAAGGTCCAATAACTGGATACATTCTTCCAGATCAAGGATTTGGTATCTTCTGTTCCTTGATAAAGATTCACCTGTACTGGATAATTATCATGTGATGGAAAGGTCCAATAACGATACATTCTTCCAGATATAAAATTTGTTATCTTTTGTTCCTTGATAAAGATTCACTTGTACTGGATCTTTTTCATGTGAATGAAAGGTCCAATAACTGGATACATTCTTCTGGATCTAGGATTTGGTATCTTCTGTTCCTTGATAAATATTCACTTGTACTGGATATTTATCATGTGAATGAAAGGTCCAATAACTTGATACATTCTTCCAGATCTAGGATTTTGTATCTTCTGTTCCTTGATAAAGATTCACTTGTACTGGATCTTTGTCATGTGAATGAAAGGTCGAATAACTGGATACATTCTTCCGGATCTAGGATTTGGTATCGTCTATTCCTTGATAAAGATTCACTTGTACTGGATCTTTGTCATGTGAATGAAAGGTCTAATAACTAGATACATTCTTCCAGATCTAGGATTTGGTATCTTCTGTTCATTGATAAAGATTCACTTGTACTGGATCTTTGTCATGTGAATGAAAGGTCCAACAACTAGATACATTCTTCCAGATCTAGGATTTGCTAACTTGTGTTCCTTGATAAAGATTCACTTGTACTGGATATTTATCATGTGAGTGAAAGGTCCAATAACTTGATACATTCTTCCAGATCTTGGATTTTGTATTTTCTGTTCCTTGATAAAGATTCACTTGTACTGGATCTTTGTCATGTGAATGAAAGGTCGAATAACTGGATACATTCTTCCGGATCTAGGATTTGGTATCGTGTATTCCTTGATAAAGATTCACTTGTACTGGATCTTTGTCATGGGAATGAAAGGTCTAATAACTAGATACATTCTTCCAGATCTAGGATTTGGTATCTTCTGTTCATTGATAAAGATTCACTTGTACTGGATCTTTGTCAAGTGAATGAAAGGTCCAATAACTGGATACATTCTTCCAGATCTAGAATTTGGTATCTTCTGTTCCTTGATAAAGATTCACTTGTACTGGATCTTTGTCATGTGAATGAAAGGTCCAATAACTTGATACATTCTTCCAGATCTAGGATTTGGTATCTTTTGTTCCTTGATAAAAATTCACCTGTACTGGATATTTATCATGTGAGTGAAAGGTCTAATAACTGGATACATTTTTCCAGATCTAAAATCTGGTATCTTCTGTTTCTTGATAAAAATTCACTTGTACTGGATCTTTGTCATGTGAATGAAGGGTCCAATAACTGGATACATTCTTACAGATCTAGGAATTGGTATCTTCTGTTTCTTGATGAAGATTCACTTGTACTTGATCTTTGTCATGTGAATGAAAGGTCTAATAACTGGATACATTCTTCCAGATCTAGGATTTGGTATCTTCTGTTCTTTGATAAAGATTCACTTGTACTGGATCTTTGTCATGTGAATGAAAGGTCGATTAACTAGATACATTTTTCAGATCTAGAATTTGGTATCTTCTGTTCCTTGATAAAGATTCACATGTACTGGATTTTTGTTATGTGAATGAAAGGTCCAATAACTAGATACATTCTTCCAGGTCTAGGATTTGGAATCATCTGTTTCTTGATAAAGATTCATTTGTACTGGATCTTTGTCATGTGAATGAAAGGTCCAATAACTGAATACATTCTTCCAGGTCTAGAAATTGGTATCTTCTGTTTCTTGATGAAGATTCTCTCGTACTGGATCTTTGTCATGTGAATGAAATGTCCAATAACTGGATACATTATTCCAGATCTAGGAATTGGTATCTTCTTTTTCTTGATAAAGATTCACTTGTATTGGATCTTTGTCATGTGAATTAAAGGTCCAATAACTGGATACATTCTTCCAGATCAAGGATTTGGTATCTTCTGTTCCTTGATAAAGATTCACCTGTACTGGATAATTATCATGTGATGGAAAGGTCCAATAACTGGATACATTCTTCCAGATATAAAATTTGTTATCTTCTGTTCCTTGATAAAGATTCACTTGTACTGGATCTTTGTCATGTGAATGAAATGTCCAATAACTGGATACATTCTTCTGGATCTAGGATTTGGTATCTTCTGTTCCTTGATAAATATTCACTTGTACTGGTTATTTATCATGTGAATGAAAGGTCCAATAACTTGATACATTCTTCCAGATCCAGGATTTTGTATCTTCTGTTCCTTGATAAATATTCACTTGTACTGGATCTTTGTCATGTGAATGAAAGGTCGAATAACTGGATACATTCTTCTGGATCTAGGATTTGGTATCGTCTATTCCTTGATAAAGATTCACTTGTACTGGATCTTTGTCATGTGAATGAAAGGTCTAATAACTGGATACATTCTTCCAGATCTAGAATCTGGTATCTTCTGTTCCTTGATAAAGATTCACTTGTACTGGATCTGTGTCATATGAATGAAAGGTCTAATAACTGAATACATTCTTCCAGATCTACTATTTGGAATCTTCTATTCCTTGATAAAGATTCACTTGTACTGGATATTTATCATTTGAATGAAAGGTCCAATAACAGGATACATTCTTCCAGATCTACGGTTTGGTAACTTCTATTCCTTGATGAAGATTCACCTGTACTGGATATTCATCATGTGAGTGAAAGGTCCAATAACTGGATACATTCTTCCAGATCTAGAATCTGGTATCTTCTGTTCCTTGATAAAGATTCACTTGTACTGGATCTTTGTCATGTGAATGAAAGCTCCAATAACTGGATACATTCTTCCAGGTCTAGGAATTGGTATCTTCTGTTTCTTGATGAAGATTCAATTGTACTGGATCTTTGCCATGTGAATGAAAGGGCCAATAACTGGATACATTCTTCCAGATCTGGTATTTGGTATCTTCTGTTCCTTGATAAAGATTCACTTGTACTGGATCTTTGTCATGTGAATGAAAGGTCCAATAACTGGATACATTCTTCCAGATCTAGGATTTGGTATCTTCTATTTCTTGATAAAGATTTACTTGTTCTGGATCTTTGTCATGTGAATGAAAGGTCCAATAACTGGATACATTCTTCCAGATCTAGGATTTGGTATCTTCTGTTCCTTGATAAAGATTCACTTGTACTGGATCTTTGTCATGTGAATGAAAGGTCCAATAACTAGATACATTCTTCCAGATCTAGGATTTGGTATCTTCTGTTCCTTGATAAAGATTCACTTGTACTGGATCTTTGTCATGTGAATGAAAGGTCTAATAACTGGATACATTCTTCCAGATCTAGGATTTGGAATCTTCTATTCCTTGAAAAAGATTCACTTGTACTGGATATTTATCATGTGAATGAAAGGTCCAATAACTGGATACATTCTTCCAGATCTATGATTTGGTATTTTCTGTTTCTTGATAAAGATTCACTTGTACTGGATATTTATTTTGTGAATGAAAGGTGCAATAACTGGATACATTATTCCAGATCTAGGGTTTGGTATCTTCTATTCTTTGATAAAGATTCACTTGTACTGGATATTTATCGTGTGAATGGAAAGTTCAATAACTGGATACATTCTTCCAGATCTAGGATTTGGTACCTTTTGTTCCTTGATAAAGATTCACTTGTACTGGATATTTGTCATGTGAATGAAATGTCTAATAACTAGATACATTCTTCCAGATCTAGGAATTGGCATCTTTTATTCCTTGATAAAGATTCACTTGTACTGGATCTTTGTCATGTGAATGAAAAGTCCAATAACTAGATACATTCTTCGAGATCTAGGATTTGGTACCTTTTGTTCCTTGATAAAGATTCACTTGTACTGGATCTTTGTCGTGTGAATGAAAGGTCCAATAACTGGATACATTCTTCCAGATCTAGGGTTTGGTATCTTCTATTCCTTGATAAAGATTCACTTGTACTGGATATTTATCGTGTGAATGAAAGGTCCAATAACTGGATACATTCTTCCAGATCTAGGGTTTGGTATCTTCTGTTCCTTGATAAAGATTCACTTGTACTGGATATTTATCATGTGAATGAAAGGTCCAATAACTGGATACATTCTTCCAGATCTAGGGTTTGGTATCTTCTGTTCCTTGATAAAGATTCACTTGTACTGGATATTTATCATGTGAATGAAAGGTCCAATAACTGGATACATTCTTCCAGATCTAGGGTTTGGTATCTTCTGTTCCTTGATAAAGCTTCACTTGTACTGGATCTTTGTCATGTGAATGAAAGGTCCAGTAACTGGATATATTATCCCAGATCTAGAATTTGGTATCTTCTGTTCCTTGATAAAGATTCACTTGTACCAGATTTTTGTCATGTGATTGAAAGTTCCAATAACTAGATACATTCTTTCAGATCTAGGATTTGGTATCTTCTGTTCTTTGATAAAGATTCACTTGTACTGGATATTTATTATATGAATGAAAGGTCCAATAACTGGATACATTCTTCCAGATCTAGGATTTGGTATCTTTTGTTCCTTGATAAAGATTCACTTGTACTGGATCTTTGTCATGTGAATGAAAGGTGCAATAACTGGATACATTCTTCCAGATCTAGGATTTGGTGTCTTCTGTTCCTTGATAAAGATTCACCTATACTGGATATTTATCATGTGAGTGAAAGGTCCAATAACTGGATACATTGTCTCAGATCTAAAATTTGGTATATTCTGTTCCTTGATAAAGATTCACTTGTACTGGATAATTATGATATGAATGAAAGGTCCAATAACTGGATACATTGTTCCAGATCTAGGATTTGGTATTTTCTGTTCCTTGATAAAGATTCACTTCTACTGGATCTTTGTCATGTGAATGAAAGGTCCAATAACTAGATACATTCTTCTAGAACTAGGATTTGGTATCCTCTGTTCCTTGATAAAAATTCACTTTTACTGGATCTTTTTCATATGAATGAAAGGTCTAATATCTGGATACATTCTTCCAGATCTAGGATTTGGAATCTTCTATTCTTTGATAAAGATTCACTTGTACTGGATATTTATCATGTGAATGAAAGGTCCAATAACTGGATACATTCTCCCAGATCTAGTATTTGGTATTTTCTGTTCCTTGATAAGGATTCACTTGTACTAGATATTTATCGTGTGAATGAAAGGTCCAATAACTGGATACATTTTTCCAGATCTAGGGTTTGGTATCTTCTGTTCCTTGATAAAGATTCACTTGTACTGGATATTTATCATGTGAATGAAAGGTCCAATAACTGGATACATTCTTCCAGATCTAAAATTTGGTATCTTCTGTTCCTTGATAAAGATTCACTTGTACAGGATATTTATCATGTGAATGGAAGGTCCAATAACTGGATACATTTTTCCAGATCTAGGGTTTGGTATCTTCTGTTCTTGATAAAGATTCACTTTTACTGGATCTTTGTCATGTGAATGAAAGGTCCAATAACTGGATACATTATCACAGATCTAGAATTTGGTATCTTCTGTTCCTTGATAAAGATTCACTTGTTTTGGATTTTTGTCATGTGAATGAAATTTCCAATAACTAGATACATTCTTCGAGATCTACGATTTGGTATCTTCTGTTCCTTGATAAAGATTCACTTGTACTGGATATTTATCATGTGAATGAAAGGTCCAATAACTGGATACATTCTTCCAGATCTAGGATTTGGTGTCTTCTGTTCTTTGATAAAGATTCACCTGTACTGGATATTTGTCATGTGAGTGAAAGGTCCAATAACTGGATACATTCTTCCAGATCTAGGAATTGGTATCTTCTGTTCCTTGATAAAGATTCACTTGTACTGGATCTTTGTCATGTGAATGAAAGGTCCAATAACTGGATACATTCTTCCAGATCAAGGAATTGGTATCATCTGTTTCTTGATGAAGATTCACTTGTACTGGATCTTTTTCATGTGAATGAAAGGTCCAATAACTGGATACATTATTCCAGATCTAGGAATTGGTATCTTATGTTTCTTGATGAAGATTCACTTTTACTGGATCTTTGTCCTGTGAATGACAGGTCTAATAACTGGATACATTCTTCCAGATCTAGGATTTGGTATCTTCTGTTCCTTGATAAAGATTCACTTGTACTGGATATTTATCATGTGAGTGAAAGGTCCAAAAACTGGGTACATTCTTCCAGATCTAAAATCTGGTATCTTCTGTTCCTTGATAAAGATTCACTTGTACTGGATTTTTGTCATGTGAATGAGAGGTCCAATAACTGGATACATTCTTCCAGATCTAAGAATTGGTGTCTGTTGTTTCTTGATGAAGATTCACTTGTACCGGATCTTTGTCATGTGAATGAAAGGTCCAAAAACTGGATACATTCTTCCAGATCTAGGATTTGGTATCTTCTGTTCCTTGATAAAGATTCACCTATACTGGATATTTATCATGTGAGTGAAAGGTCCAATAACTGGATACATTCTTCCAGATCTAAAATTTGGTATCTTCTGTTCCTTGATAAAGATTCACTTGTACTGGATCTTTGTCATGTGAATGAAAGGTCCAATAACTGAATACATTCTTCCAGATCTAGGATTTGGTATCTTCTGTTCCTTGATAAAGATTCACCTGTACTGGATATTTATCATGTGAGTTAAAGGTCCAATAACTGGATACATTCTACTAGATCTAAAATTTGGTATCTTCTGTTTCTTGATAAAGATTCACTTGTACTGGATCTTTGCCATGTGAATGAAAGGTCCAACAACTGGATACATTCTTCCAGATCTAGGAATTGGTATCTTCTGTTCCTTGATAAAGATTCACTTGTACTGGATCTTTGTCATATGAATGAAAGGTCCAATAACTGGATACATTCTTCCAGATCTAAAATTTGGTATCTTCTGTTCCTTGATAAAGATTCACTTGTACTGGATCTTTGTCATGTGAATGAAAGGTCCAATAACTGGATACATTCTTCCAGATCTAGGAATTGGTATCTTCTGTTCCTTCATAAAGATTCACTTGTACTGGATATTTATCATGTGAATGAAAGGTCCAATAACTGAATACATTCTTCCAGATCTAGGATTTGGTATCTTCTGTTCCTTGATAAAGATTCACATGTACTGGATATTTATCATGTGAGTGAAAAGTCCAATAACTGGATACATTCTTCTAGATCTAAAATTTTGTATCTTCTGTTTCTTGATAAAGATTCACTTGTACTGGATCTTTGTCATGTGAATGAAATGTCCAATAACTGGATACATTCTTCCAGATCTAGGATTTGGTATCTTCTGTTCCTTGATAAAGATTCACTTGTACTGGATCTTTGTCATGTGAATGAAAGGTCCAATAACTGGATACATTCTTCCAGATCTAGGATTTGGTGTCTTCTGTTCCTTGATAAAGATTCACTTGTACTGGATCTTTGTCATGTGAATGAAAGGTCCAATTACTGGATACATTATTCCAGATCTAGGAACTGGTATATTCTGTTTCTTGATGGAGATTCACTTGTACTGGATCTTTGTCATGTGAATGAAAGGTCCAATAACTGGATACATTCTTCCAGATCTAGGATTTGGTATCTTCTATTCCTTGATTAAGATTCACCTGTACTGGATATTTATCATGTGAGTGAAAGGTTCAATAACTGGATACATTCTTCCAGATATAGAATTTGGTATCATTTGTTCCTTGATAAAGATTCACTTGTACTGGATCTTTGTCATGTGAATGAAAGGTCCAATAACTGGATACTTTCTTCCAGATCTAGGAATTGGTATCTTCTGTTTCTTGATGAAGATTCACTTGTCCTGGATCTTTGTCATGTGAATGAAAGGTCCAATAACTGTATACATTATTCCAGATCTTAGTAATTGGTATCCTCTGTTCCTTGATAAAGATTCACTTGTACTGGATCTTTGTGATGTGAATAGAGGTTCAATAACTGGATATATTCTTCCAGATATAAAATTTGGTATATTCTGTTCCTTGATAAAGATTCACTTGTACTGGATCATTGTCATGAGAATGAAAGGTCCAATAACTGGATACATTATTCCAGATCTAGAATTTGCTATCTTCTGTTCCTTGATAAAGATTCACTTGTACTGGATCTTCGTCATGTGAATGAAAAGTCCAATAACTGGATACATTTTTCCAGATCTAGGACTTGGTGTCTTATGTTCCTTGATAAAGATTCACCTGTACTGGATATTTATCATGTGAGTGAAAGGTCCAATAACTGGATACATTCTTCCAGATCTAAAATTTGGTATCTTCTGTTTTTTGATAAAGATTCACTTGTACTGGATCTTTTTCATGTGAATGAAAGGTCCAATAACTGGATATATTCTTCCAGATCTAGGATTTGGTATCTTCAGTTCCTTGATAAAGATTCACTTGTACTGGATCTTTGTGTGAATGGAAGGTTCAATAACTGGATACATTATTCCAGATCTAGGATTTGGTGTCTTCTGTTCCTTCGCAAGGTCATCAGACATGTAATTCAAAATTATCTAGACCAAATGATGATGAAAACATTTCCATTTAGAATCAAATTACCAAAGGAGATCGTTACGATTTCGTAATTGGTAATATAAAAGTTTAATAAAAAAAATAAATTATTATACAATGTCATTAAAGGAATTATTCTCTCTCTCTCTCTCTCTCTCTCTCTCTCTCTCTCTCTCTCTCTCTCTCTCTCTCTCTCTCTCTCTCTCTCTCTCCGGTGGATATACAAGGTGACTCACACTGAGGGACCTGGGAGAACCCAAACATAGAATAAGGCAATAAGGTATCTCTCTCTCTCTCCTCTCTCTCTCTCTCTCTCTCTCTCTCTCTCTCTCTCTCTCTCTCTCTCTCTCTCTCTCTCTCTCTCTCTCTTGTGTATATACGAGGTGACTCACACTGAGGGACCTGGGGGAACCCAAACATATAATAAGGCAATAAAGTAAGTCTCTCTCTCTCTCTCTCTCTCTCTCTCTCTCTCTCTCTCTCTCTCTTGTGTATATACGAGGTGACTCACACTGAGGGACCTGGGGGAACCCAAACATATAATAAGGCAATAAAGTAAGTCTCTCTCTCTCTCTCTCTCTTAGGATCTTCATAAATAAACAATTAACATAATACTATACGCAATATTATCAACGTAATTCTAATAAATATTCCTTCTCTAGAAGTTTTATTACCTCCACCAACCAAGTTGGAAGGAGGTTATGTTTTCGCCCCTGTTTATGTGTGTGTCTTTTTGTGAACAGCTTCCTGGCCACAATTTTAATCATAGAGTAATGTAAAAAGTCGGAAAGGATTAAATTTTGGAAGGTCAAGGTCATACGGCAAGGTCACGGTCAAGCAAAATGTCCAATTCACGTAATCAGCCACAAGTTTAGACATCGTTGTCACGGACACTTCAAACTTGGTTCATATTTGAGTGTGTGAAAATCCACGCCAATTTTATATATGTTAAGGTCAAAGGTCAAGGTCGAGAAAAAGGTCGAGAAATAAGCAGCCGTGGCGGAGGTTTGCGCTCTATTGAGTGCTCCTCTCGTTCCAGCTGTAACCAAGTTGTGGAATGATCTTCCTAATCAGGTAGTTGAATCGGTAGAACTTCAAAAATTCAAACTTGCAGCAAATGTTCAATAATAATAATAATAATAATAACAAATGTTTTTATGTTGTGTTGAACTGGTTGACATAATTCTTTATTTATAGTTTATATATGAAAGATCTGTTTAATGTTGATGCTGTTCTTAAAATATTTCATCCTAATTGTTCATTACTTCTCTTATAGTTTGTTCCTTTCCTCACTAGGCTATTTTTCCCTGTTGGAGCCATTGGTTCTTATAGTATCCAGCTTTCCCAACTGTGGTTGTAGCTTAGCTAACAACAACAATAATAATAACAACCACATCAACATAAATAATAACCGAAACAACAACAATAACAACAGCAATAATAATAATAATAATAGCCAGATAGTACTACATTAGCTTCCTCTCTCTGGTTATGGCTCATTTTTCCTTTGCCTACACATACTGTACACCGAATAATTTGGCACATTCTTTAATGTCTTTTGAAATAGATGTTAGAAAAAATAATGCAATACAGAAGGAAATCATATACAGAATTAAGACTAACTTTGACCCAAAAGAGTTCATTGAACAAAGCCTAGAGGATATAAAAGGGATAACACCAGTCTGTAACTGTGAAGAGAATCACACCCTCGTAGAGAGACAATCCTGTATAAACTGCATTACTGATAGAAGTAAAACTATACTTGCAACTAATTATAATAATAGGTGCCCGGAAATAACAAAAATAATCACAATTACAGAAAAATCGAACTGGTTTGATAATGAATTACATGAAGAGAAAAAGAAAAATGGAGGATAAATGGAAAAGAAATAAAAATAATGAAAACTGGCAACATTACAAAGCAGCTAGAAATCGCTACAATTACCTTATCTTAGTTAAAAAAAAGGCCTATTATAAAAAAGTGTGCAATGAAAATGACCCACGGAAAATACATAAGAACCTAAAGAAACTATTAGTTCTAAAGACAGAAATAGTATTGCCTGACATAACTGATGATCCTAAATGCCTAGCAGATGATTTTATTGATTATTTTGAAGAAAAAATAAATCAAATCTGCTCCAGTTTTCACAACATCGGCACAACAGAACGAAGGAATACATCAACAACAGGTGTAAGTAAGCTAAGGGTATTCAAAGAGTTAAGTCAGAGTGATTATATGAGAATAATAAAGAAAGTAAAAAAAAAACCTACTGCGGAAATGATCCATTTCCAATTAACATGTAAAAGATGCAGAAAATTTCACCAGACTACAAGAGACCTACCGAAACATGGTAAATATGAGTCTAACAAGCAGTTTTCCCTGATTGTGAAAATGTTGCATGTGTCAAGCCTGTGTATAAAGAAAAAGGTCATGCAGACAATTTAAGTTCATATAGGCCAATATCAAAACTGTCATATTTTTCGAAAATTATTGAAACTGCTGTACACGAACAAACCTGGAAACATCTGAAAAAATCTAATGCCATTCCTGATGATCAATCTACATACAGAGAAAATTACTCCACAGAAACAACAGTGTTAGCGATTAAAAATGACTTAACAGAAATTATAACAAATGGCAAGTGTTGCATTCTTGTGATGCTTGATCTAATTGCAGCATTTGATACTGTAGAACATACATATCTGATGGAAGACCTTAAAGCTGTGGGCATCGTAGATCGAGCATGTGACTGGTTTGTGAGTTATCTTGAAAACCGCAAAGTTAGAGTAGTAATATCAGATCTTGAACCTGAGACAAGAAAACTAACCAAAGGGGTGCCTCGAGGCAGTGTACTAGGTCCTCTCCTGTTTGAAATTTACACGATTGAACTGGCAAATATACTTGAAACTCACAGAGTTAAATTTAAAATATACGCTGATGATACACAATTCTATTTCCCAATAGAATCAGTTGATGAAGCTAAAAGAAAGATACATGAAATAATGAATGACATTAAGGCTTGGATGTTAACAAAAAAGCTCAAGCTCAATGAAGATAAAAGTGAATGTATTATTTTTGGAAATGAAAAAGATATAAACAGAATCGAATGCTTCCAAAGAATTGAAATAGGTCAATCGATCATTGACCTAAAGAAGTCTGTCAGAAATCTTGGAGTAATCATGGATGATAGACTGACAATGAATGAACATATAAATAATATGGTAAGAAATTGTAACTATCATATTAGAAACATAGCATTTATTAGTAAATACTTAGATGAAAAATCTATGGCCATACTCATTAATCACCACATATTTTCAAGAATTGATTACTGCAACTCACTGTTCTATAGTTTACCAAATTATCAGCTGAAGAAAATTCAGAGAGTACAAAACAGAGCCGATAGATTAATAAAAGGACTACACAATAGGGAAAGAGTTACCCCTGCACTAATTAAATCACACTCGCTGCCAGTAAAAGCAAGAATTGAATACAAGCTACTCTTACTAACGTTTAAGATACTGAACCAAAATATCTAAAAGAATGCCTGAACAAACTAGAACTAGAAACAAATGTTAACATAAGACACATGAGTGACAAACATAGGCTATCTGAACCAAGAACAAATAGTAAATTTGGTGAAAGGGCTTTTAGCTACTGTGCGCCTAGACATTATAATAAACTGCCAACTGAAATGAAGGACCTAAAGGGAGCAATTGAATTTAAGAAGAAACTAAAGACATTACTTCTCACAAGATCATATGATTTGGAAGATGCTACAATCAAAGAATTGTATAAGTTGTAATGAAAATGTTTCGTTAGATGATTGATATGGACCCGCCCGAGAAGTAGTTCACTCGACTTCAGTGGAGGGTTGGATTTAAACCCAAAACAAGTAAGCAAGTAATACATAAAATGAATCTAAAGTTGATAATAATCGGTACATTGGTGATGGTGGGAGATTTTCGTCTGATCGCTCAAAGCAAACCAACCTTGTATGGGTGGCCATGACTAGTACACCTATCCAACCTGTTCTGACCACCGTGGATATGTGATGGTGGGAGATTTTCCGTCTGATCGCTCACAGAAAACCAACCTAGTATGGGTGGCACATACTAATTATATAATCTATTGAGGTTTTTCAATATTTTCACGAAATTTCCTAATAAAATTTAATGCTTAAAAAACTTTATAAGGGAACATCTATCATGTTAAGGTACCCAGAATTCTAACTCCTGGAGCGAATATTCCTAAATAAAAGAACCAGGGATATCGTGAAGTATCAGATTACGTATTCTTGACACGCCACATAGCAATCTGCACCCCGAACAGAATTAACACTTCGAAGGGTAAAGTGGCAAGAAAACGAAAAATGAGAAAGAAAGGAGAGCTGCTTGTAAGGTACCTTTCCTCTCCCGTTTCGTAAGTGTGCATAGCGCCGCTGACGGCGCCATCTGTATTCCTTGTAGCGATACACGAGGTGCTACAGATACTGTATGTAGGGAGGGGTCCTACAGCCCTTTTTAGAGGAAAAAGGAAAGGCGGGTCCATCAGGACGACATGGCCATCTCACCCAAAAATAGATTTTTCGTTTTGCTCAAAATCCGTTTTTTGGGCTCAAGCCATGTCGTCCTGATGGAAGTATACCAGAGCATTACTGTATCTGTGGATTCTCAAAACGTGCCGTACTCTCAGAAGGTATTTCCCGGTCAACTAGACCTAGAGACCTAAGATGTTACCGTCATACATCTTTTCATCTAACCATAGACCATGTTAGTGCTTCCTGCCCCCTACAGGGAAGAGTCATACTAGACTCTGGAAAAGTCTCGAAGAGTACATATACCTCTGTATGAATAACAGACAAGCCAATATAGTGGTCTCACTCTATATCATGTAAAGCATAGTTTGTAAAAGAACCACTGAGTCAATATGAAATATCGACCAGTTCCCCGTTCGATTACTGGATTGGAGAAAGGTTTATATCCGGGTAGGAGGAAAACCTGCACATCCGCTATCGTCCCCTTAGGGCATGGAGTCCTCCTGCTAGGGGAAAGCATAAACCAATGAAAGATGCTTGCATAAAGGAACAATCTATTAGAATTATCCATGATAAACATACATAGTAAACGTAATGCTAAACCATTTCAAGTAAAATGACACAGGCAAAAGAGATGCAAGGTTCACAAGAACTAGTTTATTGACAATCAATAAAAATACAACAGGTTAAACAACAATTATACATATATAAGAGGAGGATAACCAATAAATAAGCATAAGAATGATAGTAAACAGAAAACTTGTTTATCTGAAAGAAAAACATTAGCGCCACTTTTAACATATCGAGGTATCAAAATCATAAAAGTCTGTATTACTAATCAATCACATTAGCGTTGGAAACGCTTGGCACACATGTCTGCACTTATGCTAGGTTCACCTTTGAATATGGAACAGTCAATGTGGGCACCCTAGTGCCCAAACACTTAGTTTGTAGAACAGTCCGTAACTACACACCCACCCCAGAATTAATCGTCCCAATTAATTTCACTGTTCCTCGCAGATTTAAACAGCAGGTTTAACGACACTACCCACTGCTACCACAGACCTCTTTAGTTGCTCCACTTGCTTCACATAATGATGAAAGAAAACCCTGGAAGACTTCCAGCCAGTGTATGAGCAAAGATGTTCGAAATCCATACTGTCAAAAATTGACATTTATTCCCCTTGAATAAAAGTATTCTTAGTTTTACGTGTATTCGGTTTCTAATGTATTTCACAGTTTCTATGAATATATGTTTAAAATGTGATTATTTTACTCCACAGAAGTAGTTTTATTATATTAACTATATCAATGAGTTTGTATGAATTAGCATAATAATATTTAAAGTAATAAGCTAACTTTCTTGCAAATTTTATCCATCTAGATCAGATAAAATGACGTAACATCCCATTGTTGTCAAACTTCTTCCTGTGGAAATTATATATGTTGTTTGATTATTGTAAGGGCACATGCCAGTAATTTAAACTTGCCTTCCGGACGAAACCCCTTTTTTTTTTGTATGTTGGGTTACGATTAGAGCACTTGATGTTTATCTATAAATTGATGTTATGTTACGTAACCCTGTAATTTTGTAGATCTGACAACTGTGCTATTCAATATACTCCTCCTGAGTTTTCTTCCAGGGTTGAAAGGTCAAGCTAGGCCTCTTTGAGCAGTTAACTCCAAAAGGCAAGTAACTAGAAGATATTCTCCTGAATCCGCCATCATCACCTCGTGAACCATCGCATCATTGCAGCAATATTCTTATAAGAATACTCTGTAACCCCGTTTGATATTTGTTTAATTTTTATCAAGTAACGTAAATTTTGTTCATTTGTGTTAATGTTAATGTTCGCTCTTTAACGTAACTCTGATGATTTTTGTTTGTGTACTTAAAATATTAAATATATGTCAAACTTTTTAATTGAGTCTTTGTGAACCCGTGTGGCATCACCCCCAAAAGAATTAGTGCAAGAAATATAGTCTTGAATCAAAGGTATAGTAAACGACAGATGTCTCTTAAGTGTGTTTCTCAGTTATGTAACTTGGCCTCGTGCGAAGTGGTGCACGAGGGTTTACAGGTAAAAAAGTTAATATATGTGGTTGTAAATAACCCAGTATTTCACCACACATACTATTGAAGAAATTTAAGGATGAGGCAACTTTCCTCGGATCGTGACCTGCGGGTGTACTGTCTGGATCCGCTCTGCGAATAAAATAGGTGATTTTCGCCCTAAGTTGTTTCAGCGATAAATTTGAGCCTGATGTTTCTCCCCTGAATAGTTGACCACCCCTAAAGTCTGAAGTTCTACGAAGATAGACCTTTAGGCATTCCACCGGACATAGAGATGCATCTTCATTCAGAGGGCAGATTCTCCAGGGACCCCACCTGTTGGTGGATAACTCATTCTTGGCGAGAAACGTAGGATCCGGGAACAGATTCAGCTCTCCCCCATCCAAGAACTGAACACGACCTTCCTCTCTCGAGAGGGCTACAATTTCACTAACCCTGGCCCCCGAAGCAAGTGCAAACAGAAAAATAACTTTTTGGGTCAAATCCTTTAAAGCACACTCCTCATTGTTCAACAGCGAAGCGAAATGAAGAACTTTATCTAGAGACCATGAAATGGGCTTCGGAGGTGCTGATGGTCTGAGCCTAGCACAGGCTTTCGGAATTTTATTAAAAATGTCGTTAGAGAGCTCGACCTCGAAGGCATGTAAAACGGATCTTGTCAAAGCAGATTTACACGTTGATATTGTGTTGGCTGCTAACCCTTGACCATGGAGGTGGATGAAGAAAGATAAGCAGAAGTCCATCGAGATCTTTTGTGGATTCTTCGCCTTGACAAAGGCCACCCATTTTCTCCATGATGACTCATATTGTCTTCTAGTGGATTTGCACTTATATTCCTCTAGGAAGTCTATACTGTCTTTCGAAATCCCGAAACGTTTTCTCACTGCTAGGGAGAGAAAATCATGAGCTGCAGGTTCCGGGTTTTCAGTGATGATGCGCAGACAGTCGACTTCTGAACTCGCTGGGTCAAAACTGGATCTGGTAACGGTAGACACTTCAGCCGTAGTTCCAATGCCAGAGGGAACCACACGCTGTTCGGCCACTTGTAAGCCACTATTGCCGCTACTCCCTTGAAAGATCTCAGTTTGTTGAGGACCCTCAATAGAAGGTTGTGAGGAGGGAACAAGTAAATCCTGGACCATCTGTTCCAGTCGAGGGATATCGCGTCCACTGCTTCCGCCAAGGGATCCTCGTACGGGGACACGTAAAGGGGTAACTTCTTGTTGTCTTTCGTCGCAAAGAGGTCTATCTGCAGTTCTGGGACTTGACTCAAGATGAAGGAGAATGATCCTGCGTCTAGGGACCATTCCGACTCTATCGGTGTGAACCTGGATAGAGCGTCCGCTGTCATGTTGCGGACTCCTTGATGGTGAACTGCCGACAGGTACCATTTCTTCTTTTCCACCAGTCGAACGATGGCCAACATCACTTGGTTGAGTGGTGGTGACCTCGATTCTTGTCGATTCAAGCATCTCACAATCACCTCGCTGTCCAGTACCAACCTTATGTGGATCGAGCGGCAAGGGGAGACTTTCTTCAAGGTAAGGAGTACTGCCATAGCTTCCAGAAAGTTTATGTGAAATTTCTTGAATAGATTGGACCAAGTTCCTTGGGCCTTCTTCCGATGTGAATGACCTCCCCACCCCTCCTTCTAGGCGTCTGTATGAATAGTCATAGATGTATGACGGTAACATCTTAGGTCTCTAGGTCTAGTTGACCGGGAAATACCTTCTGAGAGTCGATTGACCTATTTCAATTCTTTGGAAGCATTCGATTCTGTTTATATCTTTTTCATTTCCAAAAATAATACATTCACTTTTATCTTCATTGAGCTTGAGCTTTTTTGTTAACATCCAAGCCTTAATGTCATTCATTATTTCATGTATCTTTCTTTTAGCTTCATCAACTGATTCTATTGGGAAATAGAATTGTGTATCATCAGCGTATATTTTAAATCTAACTCTGTGAGTTTCAAGTATATTTGCCAGTTCAATCGTGTAAATTTCAAACAGGAGAGGACCTAGTACACTGCCTCGAGGCACCCCTTTGGTTAGTTTTCTTGTCTCAGGTTCAAGATCTGATATTACTACTCTAACTTTGCGGTTTTCAAGATAACTCACAAACCAGTCACATGCTCGATCTACGATGCCCACAGCTTTAAGGTCTTCCATCAGATATGTATGTTCTACAGTATCAAATGCTGCAATTAGATCAAGCATCACAAGAATGCAACACTTGCCATTTGTTATAATTTCTGTTAAGTCATTTTTAATCGCTAACACTGTTGTTTCTGTGGAGTAATTTTCTCTGTATGTAGATTGATCATCAGGAATGGCATTAGATTTTTTCAGATGTTTCCAGGTTTGTTCGTGTACAGCAGTTTCAATAATTTTCGAAAAATATGACAGTTTTGATATTGGCCTATATGAACTTAAATTGTCTGCATGACCTTTTTCTTTATACACAGGCTTGACACATGCAACATTTTCACAATCAGGGAAAACTGCTTGTTAGACTCATATTTACCATGTTTCGGTAGGTCTCTTGTAGTCTGGTGAAATTTTCTGCATCTTTTACATGTTAATTGGAAATGGATCATTTCCGCAGTAGGTTTTTTTTTTACTTTCTTTATTATTCTCATATAATCACTCTGACTTAACTCTTTGAATACCCTTAGCTTACTTACACCTGTTGTTGATGTATTCCTTCGTTCTGTTGTGCCGATGTTGTGAAAACTGGAGCAGATTTGATTTATTTTTTCTTCAAAATAATCAATAAAATCATCTGCTAGGCATTTAGGATCATCAGTTATGTCAGGCAATACTATTTCTGTCTTTAGAACTAATAGTTTCTTTAGGTTCTTATGTATTTTCCGTGGGTCATTTTCATTGCACACTTTTTTATAATAGGCCTTTTTTTTAACTAAGATAAGGTAATTGTAGCGATTTCTAGCTGCTTTGTAATGTTGCCAGTTTTCATTATTTTTATTTCTTTTCCATTTATCCTCCATTTTTCTTTTTCTCTTCATGTAATTCATTATCAAACCAGTTCGATTTTTCTGTAATTGTGATTATTTTTGTTATTTCCGGGCACCTATTATTATAATTAGTTGCAAGTATAGTTTTACTTCTATCAGTAATGCAGTTTATACAGGATTGTCTCTCTACGAGGGTGTGATTCTCTTCACAGTTACAGACTGGTGTTATCCCTTTTATATCCTCTAGGCTTTGTTCAATGAACTCTTTTGGGTCAAAGTTAGTCTTAATTCTGTATATGATTTCCTTCTGTATTGCATTATTTTTTCTAACATCTATTTCAAAAGACATTAAAGAATGTGCCAAATTATTCGGTGTACAGTATGTGTAGGCAAAGGAAAAATGAGCCATAACCAGAGAGAGGAAGCTAATGTAGTACTATCTGGCTATTATTATTATTATTATTGCTGTTGTTATTGTTGTTGTTTCGGTTATTATTTATGTTGATGTGGTTGTTATTATTATTGTTGTTGTTAGCTAAGCTACAACCACAGTTGGGAAAGCTGGATACTATAAGAACCAATGGCTCCAACAGGGAAAAATAGCCTAGTGAGGAAAGGAACAAACTATAAGAGAAGTAATGAACAATTAGGATGAAATATTTTAAGAACAGCATCAACATTAAACAGATCTTTCATATATAAACTATAAATAAAGAATTATGTCAACCAGTTCAACACAACATAAAAACATTTGTTATTATTATTATTATTATTATTGAACATTTGCTGCAAGTTTGAATTTTTGAAGTTCTACCGATTCAACTACCTGATTAGGAAGATCATTCCACAACTTGGTTACAGCTGGAACGAGAGGAGCACTCAATAGAGCGCAAACCTCCGCCACGGCTGCTTATTTCTCGACCTTTTTCTCGACCTTGACCTTTGACCTTAACATATATAAAATTGGCGTGGATTTTCACACACTCAAATATGAACCAAGTTTGAAGTGTCCGTGACAACGATGTCTAAACTTGTGGCTGATTACGTGAATTGGACATTTTGCTTGACCGTGACCTTGCCGTATGACCTTGACCTTCCAAAATTTAATCCTTTCCGACTTTTTACATTACTCTATGATTAAAATTGTGGCCAGGAAGCTGTTCACAAAAAGACACACACATAAACAGGGGCGAAAACATAACCTCCTTCCAACTTGGTTGGTGGAGGTAATAAAACTTCTAGAGAAGGAATATTTATTAGAATTACGTTGATAATATTGCGTATAGTATTATGTTAATTGTTTATTTATGAAGATCCTAAGAGAGAGAGAGAGAGAGAGACTTACTTTATTGCCTTATTATATGTTTGGGTTCCCCCAGGTCCCTCAGTGTGAGTCACCTCGTATATACACAAGAGAGAGAGAGAGAGAGAGAGAGAGAGAGAGAGAGAGAGAGATACCTTATTGCCTTATTCTATGTTTGGGTTCTCCCAGGTCCCTCAGTGTGAGTTACCTTGTATATCCACCAGAGAGAGAGAGAGAGAGAGAGAGAGAGAGAGAGAGAGAGAGAGAGAGAGAGAGAGAGAGAGAATAATTCCTTTAATGACATTGTATAATAATTTATTTTTTTTATTAAACTTTTATATTACCAATTACGAAATCGTAACGATCTCCTTTGGTAATTTGATTCTAAATGGAAATGTTTTCATCATCATTTGGTCTAGATAATTTTGAATTACATGTCTGATGACCTTGCGAAGGAACAGAAGACACCAAATCCTAGATCTGGAATAATGTATCCAGTTATTGAACCTTCCATTCACACAAAGATCCAGTACAAGTGAATCTTTATCAAGGAACTGAAGATACCAAATCCTAGATCTGGAAGAATATATCCAGTTATTGGACCTTTCATTCACATGAAAAAGATCCAGTACAAGTGAATCTTTATCAAAAAACAGAAGATACCAAATTTTAGATCTGGAAGAATGTATCCAGTTATTGGACCTTTCACTCACATGATAAATATCCAGTACAGGTGAATCTTTATCAAGGAACATAAGACACCAAGTCCTAGATCTGGAAAAATGTATCCAGTTATTGGACTTTTCATTCACATGACGAAGATCCAGTACAAGTGAATCTTTATCAAGGAACAGAAGATAGCAAATTCTAGATCTGGAATAATGTATCCAGTTATTGGACCTTTCATTCTCATGACAATGATCCAGTACAAGTGAATCTTTATCAAGGAACAGAATATACCAAATTTTATATCTGGAAGAATATATCCAGTTATTGAACCTCTATTCACATCACAAAGATCCAGTACAAGTGAATCTTTATCAAGGAACAGAGGATACCAATTACTAAGATCTGGAATAATGTATACAGTTATTGGACCTTTCATTCACATGACAAAGATCCAGGACAAGTGAATCTTCATCAAGAAACAGAAGATACCAATTCCTAGATCTGGAAGAAAGTATCCAGTTATTGGACCTTTCATTCACATGACAAAGATCCAGTACAAGTGAATCTTTATCAAGGAACAAATGATACCAAATTCTATATCTGGAAGAATGTATCCAGTTATTGAACCTTTCACTCACATGATAAATATCCAGTACAGGTGAATCTTAATCAAGGAATAGAAGATACCAAATCCTAGATCTGGAAGAATGTATCCAGTTATTGGACCTTTCATTCACATGACAAAGATCCAGTACAAGTGAATCTCCATCAAGAAACAGAATATACCAGTTCCTAGATCTGGAATAATGTATCCAGTAATTGGACCTTTCATTCACATGACAAAGATCCAGTACAAGTGAATCTTTATCAAGGAACAGAAGACACCAAATCCTAGATCTGGAAGAATGTATCCAGTTATTGGACCTTTCATTCACATGACAAAGATCCAGTACAAGTGAATCTTTATCAAGGAACAGAAGATACCAAATCCTAGATCTGGAAGAATGTATCCAGTTATTGGACATTTCATTCACATGACAAAGATCCAGTACAAGTGAATCTTTATCAAGAAACAGAAGATACAAAATTTTAGATCTAGAAGAATGTATCCAGTTATTGGACTTTTCACTCACATGATAAATATCCAGTACATGTGAATCTTTATCAAGGAACAGAAGATACCAAATCCTAGATCTGGAAGAATGTATTCAGTTATTGGACCTTTCATTCACATGACAAAGATCCAGTACAAGTGAATCTTTATGAAGGAACAGAAGATACCAATTCCTAGATCTGGAAGAATGTATCCAGTTATTGGACCTTTCATTCACATGACAAAGATCCAGTACATATGAATCTTTATCAAGGAACAGAAGATACCAAATTTTAGATCTGGAAGAATGTATCCAGTTATTGGACCTTTCATTCATATGACAAAGATCCAGTACAAGTGAATCTTTATCAAGGAACAGAAGATACCAATTCCTAGATCTGGAAGAATGTATCCAGTTATTGGACCTTTCATTCACATGGCAAAGATCCAGTACAAGTGAATCTTTATCAAGAAACAGAAGATACCAAATTTTAGATCTAGTAGAATGTATCCAGTTATTGGACCTTTCACTCACATGATAAATATCCAGTACAGGTGAATCTTTATCAAGGAACAGAAGATACCAAATCCTAGATCTGGAAAAACGTATTCAGTTATTGGACCTTTCATTCACATGACAAAGATCCAGTACAAGTGAATCTTTATCAAGGAACAGAAGATACCAAATTTTAGATCTGGAAGAATGTATCCAGTTATTGGACCTTTCACTCACATGATAAATATCCAGTATAGGTGAATCTTTATCAAGGAACAGAAGATACCAAATCCTAGATCTGGAAGAATGTATCCAGTTTTTGGACCTTTCATTCACATGACAAAGATCCGGTACAAGTGAATCTTCATCAAGAAACAAAAGACACCAATTCTTAGATCTCGAAGAATGTATCCAGTTATTGGACCTCTCATTCACATGACAAAAATCCAGTACAAGTGAATCTTTATCAAGGAACAGAAGATACCAAATTTTAGATCTGGAAGAATGTACCCAGTTATTGGACCTTTCACTCACATGATAAATATCCAGTACAAGTGAATCTTTATCAAAGAACAGAAGATACCAAATCCTAGATCTGGAAGAATGTATCCAGTTATTAGACCTTTCATTCACATGACAAAGATCCAGTACAGGTGAATCTTCATCAAGAAACATAAGATACCAATTCCTAGATCTAGAATAATGTATCCAGTTATTGGACCTTTCATTCACATGAAAAAGATCCAGTACAAGTGAATCTTCATCAAGAAACAGATGATACCAATTCCTTGATCTGGAAGAATGTATCCAGTTATTGGACCTTTCATTCACATGACAAAGATCCAGTACAAGTGAATCTTTATCAAGGAACAGAATAAACCAAATTTTAGATCTGAGAGAATGTATCCAGTTATTGGACCTTTCACTCACATGACAAATATCCAGTACAGGTGAATCTTTATCAAAGAACAGAAGACACCAAATCCTAGATCTGGAAGAATGTATCCAGTTATTGGACCTTTCATTCACATGATAAATATCCAGTACAAGTGAATCTTTATCAAGGAACAGAAGATACCAAATCATAGATCTGGAAGAATGTATCTAGTTATTGGAAATTTCATTCACATGACAAAAATCCAAAACAAGTGAATCTTTATCAAGGAACAGAAGATACCAAATTCTAGATCTGTGATAATGTATCCAGTTATTGGACCTTTCATTCACATGACAAAGATCCAGTAAAAGTGAATCTTTATCAAGGAACAGAAGATACCAAACCCTAGATCTGGAAAAATGTATCCAGTTATTGGACCTTCCATTCACATGATAAATATCCTGTACAAGTGAATCTTTATCAAGGAACAGAAGATACCAAATTTTAGATCTGGAAGAATGTATCCAGTTATTGGACCTTTCATTCACATGATAAATATCCAGTACAAGTGAATCTTTATCAAGGAACAGAAGATACCAAACCCTAGATCTGGAAAAATGTATCCAGTTATTGGACCTTTCATTCACACGATAAATATCTAGTACAAGTGAATCTTTATCAAGGAACAGAAAATACCAAATACTAGATCTGGGAGAATGTATCCAGTTATTGGACCTTTCATTCACATGATAAATATCCAGTACAAGTGAATCTTTATCAAAGAATAGAAGATTCCAAATCCTAGATCTGGAAGAATGTATCCAGATATTAGACCTTTCATTCATATGAAAAAGATCCAGTACAAGTGAATTTTTATCAAGGAACAGAAGATACCAAATCCTAGTTCTAGAAGAATGTATCTAGTTATTGGACCTTTCATTCACATGACAAAGATCCAGTAGAAGTGAATCTTTATCAAGGAACAGAAAATACCAAATCCTAGATCTGGAAGAATGTTTCTAGTTATTGGACCTTTCATTTACATGACAAAGATCCAGTACAAGGGAATCTTCATCAAGAAACAGAAAGATACCAATTCCTAGATATGGAATCAATGTATCCAGTTATTGGACCTTTCATTCACATGACAAAGATCCAGTACAAGTGACTCTTTATCAAGGAACAGAAGACACCAAATCCTAGATCTGGAAGAATGTATCCAGTTATTGGACCTTTCATTCACATGACAAAGATCCAATACAAGTGAATCTTTATCAAGGAACAGAAGATACCAAATCCTGGATCTGGAATAATGTATCCAGTTATTGGACCTTTCATTCACACGACAAAGATCCAATACAAGTGAATCTTTATCAAGGAACAGAAGATACCAAATCTTAGATCTGGAAGAACGTATCTAGTTATTGGACCTTTCATTCACATGACAAAAATCCTGTACAAATGAATCTTTATCAAGGAACATAAGATACCAAATTTTAGATCTGGAAGAATGTATCCAGTTATTGGACCTTTACTTCACATGACAAAGATCCACTACAAGTGAATCTTCATCAAGAAAGAAGATACCAATTCCTAGATCTGGAAGAATGTATCCAGTTATTGGACCTTTCATTCACATGAAAGATCCAGTACAAGTGAATCTTTATCAAGGAACAGAAGATACCAAATTTTAGATCTGGAAGAATGTATCCAGTTATTGGACCTTTCACTCACTTGATAAATATCCAGTACAGTGAATCTTTATCAAGGAACAGAAGATACCAAATCCTAGATCTGGAAGAATGTATCCAGTTATTGGACCTTTCATTCTCATGACAAAGATCCAGTACAAGTGAATCTTTATCAAGGAACAGAAAATACCAAATCCTAGATCTGGAAGAATGTATCCTTTTACTGGACCTTTCATTCACATGACAAAGATCCAGTACAAGTGAATCTTTATCAAGGAAAAGAAGATACCAAATCCTAGATCTGGAAGAATGTATCCAGTTATTGGACCTTTCACTCACATGATAAATATCCAGTACAGGTGAATCTTTATCAAGGAACAGAAGATACCAAATCCTAGATCTGGAAGAATGTATCCAGTTTTTGGACCTTTCATTTCACATGACAAAGATCCAGTACAAGTGAATCTTCATCAAGAAACAAAAGACACCAATTCCTAGATCTGGAAGAATGTATCCAGTTATTGGACCTTTCATTCACATGACAAAGATCCAGTACAAGTGAATCTTTATCAAGGAACAGAAGATACCAAATTCTAGATCTGGAAGAATGTATCCAGTTATTGGACCTTTCACTCACTTGATAAATATCCAGTACAGGTGAATCTTTATCAAGGAACAGAAGATACCAAATCCTAGATCTGGAAGAATGTATCCAGTTATTGACCTTTCATTCACATGAAAAAGATCCAGTAAAAGTGAATCTTCATCAAGAAACAGATGATACCAATTCCTAGATCTGGAAGAATGTATCCAGTTATTGGACCTTTCATTCACATGACAAAGATCCAGTACAAGTGAATCTTTATCAAGGAACAGAATATACCAAATTTTAGATCTGAGACATGTATCCAGTTATTGGACCTTTCATTCACATGATAAATATCCAGTACAAGTGAATCTTTATCAAGGAACAGAAGACACCAAATCCTAGATCTGGAAGAATGTATCCAGTTATTGGACCTTTCATTCACATGACAAAGATCCAGTACAAGTGAATCTTTATCAAGGAACAGAAGATACCAAATCCTAGATCTGGAAGAATGTATCCAGTTATTGGACCTTTCATTCACATGATCAAAATATCCAGTACAAGTGAATCTTTATCAAGGAACAGAAGATACCAAATCCTAGATCTGAAAGAATGTATCCAGTTATTGGAACTTTCATTCACATGACAAAATCCAGTACAAGTGAATCTTTATCAAGGAACAGAAGATACCAAATTCTAGATCTGGGAATGTATCCAGTTATTGGACCTTTCATTCACATGACAAAGATCCAGTACAAGTGAATCTTTATCAAGGAACAGAAGATACCAAACCCTAGATCTGGAAGAATGTATCCAGTTATTGGACCTTTCATTCACATGATAAATATCCAGTACAAGTGAATCTTTATCAAGGAACAGAAGATACCAAACCCTAGATCTGGAAGAATGTATCCAGTTATTGGACCTTTCATTCAACATGATAAATATCCAGTACAAGTGAATCTTTATCAAGGAACAGAAAATACCAAATCCTAGATCTGGAAGAATGTATCCAGTTATTGGACCTTTCATTCACATGACAAAGATCCAGTACAAGTGAATCTTTATCAAGGAACAGAAGATACCAAATCCTAGATCTGGAAGAATGTATCCAGTTATTGGACCTTTCATTCACATGACAAAGATCCAGTACAAGTGAATCTTTATCAAGGAATAGAAGATACCAAATCCTAGATCTGGAAGAATGTATCCAGTTATTGACCTTTCATTCACATGACAAAGATCCAGTACAAGTGAATCTTTATCAAGGAACAGAAGATACCAAATCCTAGATCTGGAAGAATGTATCCAGTTATTGACTTTTCATTCACATGACAAATATCCAGTACAAGTGAATCTTTATCAAGGAACAGAAGATACCAAACCTAGATCTGGAAGAATGTATCCAGTTATTGGACCTTTCATTCACATGACAATAAATATCCAGTACAAGTGAATCTTTATCAAGGAACAGAAGATACCAAATCCTAGATCTGGAAGAATGTATCCAGTTATTGGACCTTTCATTCACATGATAAATATCCAGTACAAGTGAATCTTTATCAAGAACAGAAGATACCAAATCCTAGATCTGGAAGAATGTATCCAGTTATTGGACCTTTCATTCACATGACAAAGATCCAGTACAAGTGAATCTTTATCAAGGAACAGAAGATACCAAATCCTAGATCTGGAAGAATGTATCCAGTTATTGGACCTTTCATTCACATGACAAAGATCCAGTACAAGTGAATCTTTATCAAGGAACAGAAGATACCAAATCCTAGATCTGGAAGAATGTATCCAGTTATTGGACCTTTCATTCACATGACAAAGATCCAGTACAAGTGAATCTTTATCAAGGAATAGAAGATACCATATCCTAGATCTGGAAGAATGTATCCAGTTATTGGACCTTTCATTCACATGACAAAGATCCAGTACAAGTGAATCTTTATCAAGGAACAGAAGATACCAAATCCAGATCTGGAAGAATGTATCCAGTTATTGGACCTTTCATTCACATGGCAAAGATCCAGTACAAGTGAATCTTTATCAAGGAACAGAAGATACCAAATCCTAGATCTGGAAGAATGTATCCAGTTATTGGACCTTTCATTCACATGACAAAGATCCAGTACAAGTGAATCTTTATCAAGGAACAGAAGATACCAATTCTAGATCTGGAAGAATGTATCCAGTTATTGGACCTTTCATTCACATGATGATATCCAGTACAAGTGAATCTTTATCAAGGAATAAAGATACCAAACCTAGATCTGGAAGAATGTATCCAGTTATTGGACCTTTCATTCACATGATAAATATCCAGTACAAGTGAATCTTTATCAAGGAACAGAAGATACCAAATCCTAGATCTGGAAGAATGTATCCAGTTATTGGACCTTTCATTCACATGATAAATATCCAGTACAAGTGAATCTTTATCAAGGAACAGAAGATACCAAATCCTAGATCTGGAAGAATGTATCCAGTTATTGGACCTTTCATTCACATGACAAAGATCCAGTACAAGTGAATCTTTATCAAGGAACAGAAGATACCAAATTCTAGATCTGGAAGAATGTATCCAGTTATTGGACCTTTCATCACATGATAAATATCCAGTACAAGTGAATCTTTATCAAGGAACAGAAGTACCAAATCCTAGATCTGGAAGAATGTATCCAGTTATTGGACCTTTCATTCACATGACAAAGATCCAGTACAAGTGAATCTTTATCAAGAACAGAAGATACAAATCCTAGATCTGGAAGAATGTATCTAGTTATTGGACCTTTCATTCACATGACAAAGATCCAGTACAAGTGAATCTTTATCAAGGAAAGAGATACAAATCCTAGATCCGGAAGAATGTATCCAGTTATTGGACCTTTCATTCACATGACAAAGATCCAGTACAAGTGAATCTTTATCAAGGAAACAGAAGATACCAAATCCTAGATCTGGAAGAATGTATTAGTTATTGGACCTTTCATTCACATGATAAATATCCAGTACAAGTGAATCTTTATCAAGGAACAGAAGATACCAAATCCTAGATCTGGAAGAATGTATCCAGTTATTGGACCTTTCATTCACATGACAAAGATCCAGTACAAGTGAATCTTTATCAAGGAACAGAAGATACAAATAGATCTGGAAGAATGTATCCAGTTATTGGACCTTTCATTCACATGATAATATCCAGTACAAGTGAATCTTTATCAAGGAACAGAAGATACCAAATCCTAGATCTGGAAGAATGTATCCAGTTATTGGACCTTTCATTCACATGACAAAGATCCAGTACAAGTGAATCTTTATCAAGAAAAAGAAGATACCAATTAGATCTGGAAGAATGTATCCAGTTATTGGACCTTTCATTCACATGACAAAGATCCAGTACAAGTGAATCTTTATCAAGGAACAGAAGATACCAAATCCTAGATCTGGAAGAATGTATCCAGTTATTGGACCTTTCATTCACATGACAAAGATCCAGTACAAGTGAATCTTTATCAAGAACAGAAGATACCAAATCCTAGATCTGGAAGAATGTATCCAGTTATTGGACCTTTCATTCACATGACAAAGATCCAGTACAAGTGAATCTTTATCAAGGAACAGAAGATACCAAATCCTAGATCTGGAAGAATGTATCCAGTTATTGACCTTTCATTCACATGACAAAGATCCAGTACAAGTGAATCTTTATCAAGGAACAGAAGATACCAAATCCTAGATCTGGAAGAATGTATCCAGTTATTGGACCTTTCATTCACATGACAAAGATCCAGTACAAGTGAATCTTCATCAAGAAACAGAAGATACCAATTCCTAGATCTGGAAGAATGTATCCAGTTATTGGACCTTTCATTCACATGACAAAGATCCAGTACAAGTGAATCTTTATCAAGGAACAGAAGATACCAAATCCTAGATCTGGAAGAATGTATCCAGTTATTGGACCTTTCATTCACATGACAAAGATCCAGTACAAGTGAATCTTTATCAAGGAACAGAAGATACCAAATCCTAGATCTGGAAGAATGTATCCAGTTATTGGACCTTTCATTCACATGACAAAGATCCAGTACAAGTGAATCTTTATCAAGAACAGAAGATACCAAATTCCTAGATCTGGAAGAATGTATCCAGTTATTGGACCTTTCATTCACATGAAAAAGATCCAGTACAAGTGAATCTTTATCAAGGAACAGAAGATACCAATTCCTAGATCTGGAAGAATGTATCCAGTTATTGGACCTTTCATTCACATGACAAATGATCCAGTACAAGTGAATCTTTATCAAGGAACAGAAGATACCAAATTTTGGAAGATGTATCCAGTTATTGGACCTTTCATTCACATGAAAGATCCAGTACAAGTGAATCTTTATCAAGGAACAGAAGATACCAAATCCTAGATCTGGAAGAATGTATCCAGTTATTGGACCTTTCATTCACATGACAAAGATTCAGTACAAGTGAATCTTTATCAAGGAACAGAAGATACCAAATCCTAGATCTGGAAGAATGTACTAGTTATTGGACCTTTCATTACATGATAAATATCCAGTACAAGTGAATCTTTATCAAGGAACAGAAGATACCAAATCCTAGATCTGGAAAATGTATCCAGTTATTGGACCTTTCATTCATACAAAGATCCAGTAAAAGTGAATCTTTATCAAGAATAGAAGATACCAAATCCTAGATCTGGAAGAATGTATCCAGTTATTGGACCTTTCATTCACATGACAAAGATCCAGTACAAGTGAATCTTTATCAAGGAACAGAAGATACCAAATCCTAGATCTGGAAGAATGTTTCCAGTTATTGGACCTTTCATTCACATGACAAAGATCCAGTACAAGTGAATCTTTATCAAGGAACAGAAGATACCAATTCCTAGATCTGGAAGAATGTATCCAGTTATTGGACCTTTCATTCACATGACAAAGATCCAGTACAAGTGAATCTTTATCAAGGAACAGAAGATACCAAATCCTAGATCTGGAAGAATGTATCCAGTTATTGGACCTTTCATTCACATGACAAAGATCCAGTACAAGTGAATCTTTATCAAGGAATAGAAGATACCAAATCCTAGATCTGGAAGAATGTATCCAGTTATTGGACCTTTCATTCACATGACAAAGATCCAGTACAAGTGAATCTTTATCAAGGAACAGAAGATACCAAATCCTAGATCTGGAAGAATGTATCCAGTTATTGGACCTTTCATTCACATGACAAATATCCAGTACAAGTGAATCTTTATCAAGAACAGAAGATACCAAATCCTAGATCTGGAAGAATGTATCCAGTTATTGGACCTTTCATTCACATGATAAATATCCAGTACAAGTGAATCTTTATCAAGGAACAGAAGATACCAAATCCTAGATCTGGAAGAATGTATCCAGTTATTGGACCTTTCATTCACATGACAAATATCCAGTACAAGTGAATCTTTATCAAGGAACAGAAGATACCAAATCCTAGATCTGGAAGAATGTATCCAGTTATTGGACCTTTCATTCACATGACAAAGATCCAGTACAAGTGAATCTTTATCAAGGAACAGAAGATACCAAATCCTAGATCTGGAAGAATGTATCCAGTTATTGGACCTTTCATTCACATGACAAAGATCCAGTACAAGTGAATCTTTATCAAGGAACAGAAGATACCAAATCCTAGATCTGGAAGAATGTATCCAGTTATTGGACCTTTCATTCACATGATAAATATCCAGTACAAGTGAATCTTTATCAAGGAACAGAAGATACCAAATTCCTAGATCTGGAAGAATGTATCCAGTTATTGGACCTTTCATTCACATGATAAATATCCAGTACAAGTGAATCTTTATCAAGGAACAGAAGATACCAAACCCTAGATCTGGAAGAATGTATCCAGTTATTGGACCTTTCATTCACATGATAAATATCCAGTACAAGTGAATCTTTATCAAGGAACAGAAGATACCAAATCCTAGATCTGGAAGAATGTATCCAGTTATTGGACCTTTCATTCACATGACAAAGATCCAGTACAAGTGAATCTTTATCAAGGAACAGAAGAACCAAATCCTATATCTGGAAGAATGTATCCAGTTATTGGACCTTTCATTCACATGACAAAGATCCAGTACAAGTGAATCTTTATCAAGGAACAGAAGATACCAAATCCTAGATCTGGAAGAATGTATCCAGTTATTGGACCTTTCATTCACATGACAAAGATCCAGTACAAGTGAATCTTTATCAAGGAACAGAAGATACCAAATCTAGATCTGGAAGAATGTATCCAGTTATTGGACCTTTCATTCACATGACAAAGATCCAGTACAAGTGAATCTTTATCAAGGAACAGAAGATACCAAATCCTAGATCTGGAAGAATGTATCCAGTTATTGGACCTTTCATTCACATGACAAAGATCCAGTACAAGTGAATCTTTATCAAGGAACAGAAGATACCAAATCCTAGATCTGGAAGAATGTATCCAGTTATTGGACCTTTCATTCACATGACAAAGATCCAGTACAAGTGAATCTTTATCAAGGAACAGAAGATACCAAATCCTAGATCTGGAAGAATGTATCCAGTTATTGGACCTTTCATTCACATGATAAATATCCAGTACAAGTGAATCTTTATCAAGGAACAGAAGATACCAAATCCTAGATCTGGAAAATGTATCCAGTTATTGGACCTTTCATTCACATGACAAAGATCCAGTACAAGTGAATCTTTATCAAGGAACAGAAGATACCAAATCCTAGATCTGGAAGAATGTATGTAGTTATTGGACCTTTCATTCACATGACAAAGATCCAGTACAAGTGAATCTTTATCAAGGAACAGAAGATACCAAATCCTAGATCTGGAAGAATGTATCTAGTTATTGGACCTTTCATTCACATGACAAAGATCCAGTACAAGTGAATCTTTATCAAGGAACAGAAGATACCAAATCCTAGATCTGGAAGAATGTATCCAGTTATTGGACCTTTCATTCACATGATAAATATCCAGTACAAGTGAATCTTTATCAAGGAACAGAAGATACCAAATCCTAGATCTGGAAGAATGTATCCAGTATTGGACCTTTCATTCACATGACAAAGATCCAGTACAAGTGAATCTTTATCAAGGAACAGAAGATACCAAATCCTAGATCTGGAAGAATGTATCCAGTTATTGGACCTTTCATTCACATGACAAAGATCCAGTACAAGTGAATCTTTATCAAGGAACAGAAGATACCAAATCCTAGATCTGGAAGAATGTATCCAGTTATTGGACCTTTCATTCACATGACAAAGATCCAGTACAAGTGAATCTTTATCAAGGAACAGAAGATACCAAATCCTAGATCTGGAAGAATGTATCCAGTTATTGGACCTTTCATTCACATGACAAAGATCCAGTACAAGTGAATCTTTATCAAGGAATAGAAGATACCAAATCCTAGATCTGGAAGAATGTATCCAGTTATTGGACCTTTCATTCACATGATAAATATCCAGTACAAGTGAATCTTTATCAAGGAACAGAAGTACCAAATCCTAGATCTGGAAGAATGTATCCAGTTATTGGACCTTTCATTCACATGACAAAGATCCAGTACAAGTGAATCTTTATCAAGGAATAGAAGATACCAAACCTAGATCTGGAAGAATGTATCCAGTTATTGGACCTTTCATTCACATGATAAATATCCAGTACAAGTGAATCTTTATCAAGGAACAGAAGATACCAAATCCTAGATCTGGAAGAATGTATCCAGTTATTGGACCTTTCATTCACATGACAAAGATCCAGTACAAGTGAATCTTTATCAAGGAACAGAAGATACCAAATCCTAGATCTGGAAGAATGTATCCAGTTATTGGACCTTTCATTCACATGATAAATATCCAGTACAAGTGAATCTTTATCAAGGAACAGAAGACACCAAATCTGGAAGAATGTATCCAGTTATTGGACCTTTCATTCACATGACAAAGATCCAGTACAAGTGAATCTTTATCAAGGAACAGAAGATACCAAATCTAGATCTGGAAGAATGTATCCAGTTATTGGACCTTTCATTCACATGACAAAGATCCAGTACAAGTGAATCTTTATCAAGGAATAGAAGATACCAAATCCTAGATCTGGAAGAATGTATCCAGTTATTGGACCTTTCATTCACATGATAAATATCCAGTACAAGTGAATCTTTATCAAGGAATAGAAGATACCAAATCCTAGATCTGGAAGAATGTATCCAGTTATTGGACCTTTCATTCACATGACAAAGATCCAGTACAAGTGAATCTTTATCAAGGAAGAAGATACCAAACTAGATCTGGAAGAATGTATCCAGTTATTGGACCTTTCATTCACATGATAAATATCCAGTACAAGTGAATCTTTATCAAGGAACAGAAGATACCAAATCCTAGATCTGGAAGAATGTATCCAGTTATTGGACCTTTCATTCACATGACAAAGATCCAGTACAAGTGAATCTTTATCAAGGAACAGAAGATACCAAATCCTAGATCTGGAAGAATGTATCCAGTTATTGGACCTTTCATTCACATGATAAAATCCAGTACAAGTGAATCTTTATCAAGGAACAGAAGATACCAAATCCTAGATCTGGAAGAATGTATCCAGTTATTGGACCTTTCATTCACATGACAAAGATCCAGTACAAGTGAATCTTTATCAAGGAACAGAAGATACCAAACCTAGATCTGGAAGAATGTATCCAGTTATTGGACCTTTCATTCACATGATAAATATCCAGTACAAGTGAATCTTTATCAAGGAATAGAAGATACCAAATCCTAGATCTGGAAGAATGTATCCAGTTATTGGACCTTTCATTCACATGACAAAGATCCAGTACAAGTGAATCTTTATCAAGGAACAGAAGATACCAAACCTAGATCTGGAAGAATGTATCCAGTTATTGGACCTTTCATTCACATGATAAATATCCAGTACAAGTGAATCTTTATCAAGGAATAGAAGATACCAAACCCCAGATCTGGAAGAATGTATCCAGTTATTGGACCTTTCATTCACATGATAAATATCCAGTACAAGTGAATCTTTATCAAAGAATAAAAAATACCAAACCTAGATCTGGAAGAATGTATCCAGTTATTGGAACCTTTCATTCACATGATGAATATCCAGTACAAGTGAATCTTTATCAAGGAATAGAAGATACCAAACCCTAGATCTGGAAGAATGTATCCAGTTATTGGACCTTTCATTCACATGATAAATATCCAGTACAAGTGAATCTTTATCAAAGAATAGAAGATACCAAATCCTAGATCTGGAAGAATGTATTCAGTTATTGGACCTTTCATTCACATGAACAAAGATCCAGTACAAGTGAATCTTTATCAATGAACAGAAGATACCAAATCCTAGATCTGGAAGAATGTATCCAGTTATTGACCTTTCATTCACATGACAAAGATCCAGTACAAGTGAATCTTCATCAAGGAACAGAAGATACCAATTCCTAGATCTGGAAGAATGTATCCAGTTATTGGACCTTTCATTCACATGAAAAAGATCCAGTACAAGTGAATCTTCATCAAGAAACAGATGATACCAATTCCTTGATCTGGAAGAATGTATCCAGTTATTGGACCTTTCATTCACATGACAATGATCCAGTACAAGTGAATCTTTATCAAGGAACAGAAGATACCAAATTTTAGATCTTTGAAGAATGTATCCAGTTATTGGACCTTTCACTCACATGACAAGGATCCAGTACAAGTGAATCTTATCAAGGAACAGAAGATACCAAATCCTAGATTGGAAGAATGTATCCAGTTATTGGACCTTTCATTCACATGATAAATATTAAGTACAAGTGAATCTTTATCAAGGAACAGAAGATACCAAATCCTACATCTGGAAGAATGTACCCAGTTATTGGACCTTTCATTATCATGATAAATATCCAGTACAAGTGAATCTTTATCAAGGGACAGAAGATACCAAATCCTAGATCTGGAAAAATGTATCCAGTTACTGGACCTTTCCTTCATATGATAAATATCCAGTAAAAGTGAATCTATATCAAAGAATAGAAGTTTCCAAATCCTAGATCTGGAAGGATGTATCCAAATATTAGACCTTTCATTCATATGAAAAAAAACCAGTACAAGAGAATCTTTATCAAGGAACAGGAGATACCAAATCCTAGATCTGGAAGAATGTATCTAGTTATTGGACCTTTCATTCATATGACAAAGATCCAGTACAAGTGAATCTTTATCAAGGAACAAAAGACACCAAATCCTAAAACTGGAAGAATGTTTCTAGTTATTGGACCTTTCATTTATATGATAAAGATCCAGTACAAGTGAATCTTCATCAAGAAACAGAAGATACCAATTCCTAGATATGGAATAATGTATCCAGTTATTGGACCTTTCATTCACATGACAAAGATCCAGTACAAGTGAATCTTTATCAAGGAACAGAAGACACTAAATCCTAGATCTGGAAGAATGTATCCAGTTATTGGACCTTTCATTCACATGACAAAGATCCAATACAAGTGAATCTTTATCAAGGAATAGAAGATACCAAATCCTAGATCTGGAAGAATTTATCCAGTTATTTGACCTTCCATTCACATGACAAAGATCCAGTACAAGTGAATCTTTATCAAGGAACAGAAGATACCAAATCCTAGATCTGGAAGAATGTATCCAGTTATTGGACCTTTCATTCACATGATAAATATCCAGTACAAGTGAATCTTTATCAAGGAACAGAAGATACCAAATCCTAGATCTGGAAGAATGTATCCAGTTTTTGGACCTTTCATTACCATGATAAATATCCAGTACAAGTGAATCTTTATCAAGGGACAGAAGATACCAAATCTTAGATCTGGAAAAATGTATCCAGTTACTGGACCTTTCCTTCATATGATAAATATCCAGTACAAGTAAATCTTTATCAAGGAATAGAAGATTCCAAATCCTAGATCTGGAAGAATGTATCCAGTTATTAGACCTTTCATTCACATGACAAAGATCCAGTACAAGTGAATCTTTATCAAGGAACAGAAGATACAAAATCCTAGATCTGGAAGAATGTATCAAGTTATTGGACCTTTCATTCACATGATAAATATCCAGTACAAGTGAATATTTATCAAGGAACAGAAGATACCAAATCCTAGATCTGGAAGAATGTATCTAGTTATTGGAACTTTCATTCACATGACAATGATCCAGTACAAGTGAATCTTCATCAAGGAAGAGAAGATACCAAATTCTAGATCTGGGATAATGTATCCAGTTATTGGACCTTTCATGCACATGATAAATATCCAGTACAAGTCAATCTTTATCAAGGAACAGAAGATACCAAACCCTAGATCTGGAAGAATGTATCCAGTTATTGGACCTTTCATTCACATGATAAATATCCAGTACAAGTGAATCATTATCAAGGAACAGAAGATACCAAACCCTAGATCTGGAAGAATGTATCCAGTTATTGGACCTTTCATTCACACGATAAATATCCAGTACAAGTGAATCTTTATCAAGGAATAGAAGATACCATTCCCTATATCTGGAAGAATGTATCCATTTATTGGACCTTTCATTCACACGATAAATATCCAGTACAAGTGAATCTTTATCAAGGAATAGAAGATACCAAACCCTAGATCTGGAAGAATGTATCCAGTTATTGGACCTTTCATTCACACGATAAATATCCAGTACAAGTGAATCTTTATCAAGGAATAGAAGATTCCAAATCCTAGATCTGGAAGAATGTATCCAGTTATTAGACCTTTCATTCACATGACAAAGATCCAGTACAAGTGAATCTTTATCAAGGAACAGAAGATACCAAATCCTACATCTGGAAGAATGTATCTAGTTATTGGACCTTTCATTCACATGACAAAGATCCAGTACAAGTGAATATTTATCAAGGAACAGATGATACCAATTCCTAGATCTGAAAGAATATATCCAGTTATTGGACCTTTCATTCACAGGACAAAGATCCAGTACAAGTGAATCTTTATCAAAGAACAGAAGATACCAAATTTTACATCGGGAAGAATGTATCCAGTTATTGGACCTTTCACTCACATGATAATTATCCAGTAAAGGTGAATCTTTATCAAGGAACAGAAGACACCAAATCCTAGATCTGGAAAAATGTATCCAGTTATTGGACCTTTCATTCACATGACAAAGATCCAGTACAAGTGAATCTTTATCAAGGAACAGAAGATACCAAATCCTAGATCTGGAAGAATTTATGTAGTAATTGGACCTTTCATTCACATGACAAAGATTCAGTACAAGTGAATCTTTATCAAGGAACAGAAGACACCAAATCCTAGATCTGGAAGAATGTATCCAGTTATTGGACCTTTCATTAACATGACAAAGATCCAGTACAAGTGATTCTTTATCAAGGAACAGAAGATACCAAATCCTAGATCTGGAAGAATGTATCTAGTTATTGCACCTTTCATTCACAAGACAAAGATCCAGTAAAAGTGAATCTTTATCAAGGAACAGAAGATACAAAATTCTAGATCTGGAATTATGTATCCAGTTATTGGACCTTTCATTCACATGATAAATATCCAGTACAAGTGATTCTTTATCAAGGAATAGAAGATACCAAACCCTAGATCTGGAAGAATGTATGCTATTGGACCTTTCATTCACATGACAAAGATCCGGTACAAGTGAATCTTTATCAAGGAACAGAAGATACCAAATCCTAGATCTGGAAGAATGTATCCAGCTATTGAACCTTTCATTCACATGACAAAGATTCAGTACAAGTGAATCTTTATCAAGCAACAGAAGACACCAAATCCTAGATCTGGAAGAATGTATCCAGCTATTGGACCTTTCGTTCCCATGACAAAGATCCAGTACAAGTGAATCTTTATCAAGGAACAGAAGATGAAAAACCCTAGATCTGGAAGAATGTATCCAGTTATTGAACCTTTCATTCACATGACAAAGATCCAATACAAGTAAACCTTCATCAAGGAACAAAAGATACCAAATCCTAGATCTGGAAGAATGTATCCAGTTATTGGACCTTTCATTCACACGACAAAGATCCAGTACAAGTGAATCTTTAACAAGGAACAGAAGGTACCAAATCGTAGATCTGGAAGAAGTATCCAGCAATTGGACCTTTCCTTCAAATGACAAAGATCCAGTAAAAGTGAAAAGAAGATACCAAATCCTAGATCTGGAAGAATGTATCGAGCTATTGGACCTTTCATTCACATGATAAATATCCAGTAAAAGTGAATCTTTATCAAGGAACAGAAGACACCAAATCCTAGATCTGGAAGAATGTATCCAGCTATTGGACCTTTCATTCACATGACAAAGATCCAGTACAGGTGAATCTTTATCAAGGAACAGAAAATACCAAACCCTAGATCTGGAAGAATGTATCCAGTTATTGTACCTTTCGTTCACATGATAAATATCCAGTACAAGTGAATCTTTATCAAGGAACAGAAGACACCAAATCCTAGATCTGGAAGAATGTATCCAGCTATTGGACCTTTCATTCACATGACAAAGATTCAGTACAACTGATTCTTTATCAAGGAACAGGAGATATCAAATTTTAGATCTGGAATAATGTATCCAGTTATTGGACCTTCCATTCACATGACAAAGATTCAGTACAAGTGAATCTTTATCAAGGATCAGAAGATTCCAAATCCTAGATCTGGAAGAATGTATCTAGTTATTGGACCTTTCATTCACATGACAAAGATACAGTACAAGTGAATCTTTATCAAGGAACAGAAGATACCAAATTTTAGATCTGGAATAATGTATCCAGTTATTGGACCTTTCATTCACATGACAAAGATCCAGTACAAGTGAATCTTTATCAAGGAATAGAAGATACCAAACCCTAGATCTGTAAGAATATATCCAGTTATTGGACCTTTCATTCACATGATAAATATCTAGTATAAGTGAATCTTTATCAAGGAACAGAAGATACCGAACCCTAGATCTGTAAGAATGTATCCAGTTATTGGACCTTTCATTCACAGGACAAAGATCCAGTACAAGTGAATCTTTATCAAGGAATAGAAGATACTGAACACTAGATCTCGAAAAATGTGTCCAGTTATTGGACCTTTCATTCACATGATAAATATCCAGTACAAGTGAATCTTTATTAAGGAACAGAAGATACCAATTCCTAGATCTGGAAGAATGTATCCAGTTATTGGAAATTTCATTCACATGACAAAGATCCAGTACAAGTGAATCTTTATAAAGGAACAGAATATACGAATTTCTAGATCTGGAATAATGTATCCAGTTATTGGATTTTTCATTCACATGATAAATATAAAGTACAGGTGAATCTTTATCAAGGAACAGAAGATACCAAATCCTAGATCTGGAAGAATGTATCTAGTTATTGGACCTTTCATTCACATGACAAAGATCCAGTACAAGTGAATCTTTATCAAGGAACAGAAGATACCAAATCCTAGATCTGGAAGAATGTATCCAGTTATTGGACCTTTCATTCACATGATAAATATTCAGTACAAGTGAATCTTTATCAAGGAATAGAAGATACCAAACCCTAGATCTGGAAGAATGTATCCAGTTATTGGACCTTTCATTCACATGATAAATATCCAGTACAAGTGAATCTTTATCAATTAATAAAAAACACCAAACCTTAGATCTAGAAGAATGTATCCAGTTATTGGACCTTTCATTCACATGATAAATATCCAGTACAAGTGAATCTTTATCAAGGAATAGAAGATACCAAACCCTAGATCTGTAAGAATGTATCCAGTTATTGGACCTTTCATTCACATGATAAATATCCAGTACAAGTGAATCTTAATCAAGGAATAGAAGATACCAAACCCTAGATCTGGAAGAATGTATCCAGTTATTGGACTTTTCATTCACATAACAAAGATCCAGTACAAGTGAATCTTTATCAATGAACAGAAGATACCAAATCCTAGATCTGGAAGAATGTATCTAGTTATTGGACCTTAAATTCACATGACAAAGTTCCAGTACAAGTGAATCTTTATCAAGGAACAGAAGATACCAAATCCTAGATCTGGAAGAATGTATTCAGTTATTGGACCTTTCATTCACATGATAAATATCCAGTACAAGTGACTCTTTATCAATGATTAGAAGATACCTAACCCTAGATTTGGAAGAATGTATCCAGTTATTGGACCTTTCATTCACATGATAAATATCCAGTACAAGTGAATCTTTATTAGGGAACAGAAGATACCAAATCCTAGATCTGGAAGAATGTATCCAGTTATTGGACCTTTCATTCACATGATAAATATCCAGTACAACTGAATCATTATCAAGGAATAGAAGATACCAAATCCTAGATCTGGGAAAATGTATCCAGTTATTGGACCTTTCATTCACATGATAAATATCCAGTACAAGTGCATCTTTATCAAGGAATAGAAGATACCAAATCCTAGATCTGGAAGAATGTATCCAGTTATTGGACCTTTCATTCACCTGATAAATATCCAGTACAAATGAATCTTTATCAAGGAACAGAAGATACCAAATCATAGATCTGGAAGAATGTATCCAGTTATTGGACCTTTCATTCACATGGCAAAGATCCGGTACAAGTGAATCTTTATCAAGGAACAGGAGATACCAAATCCTAGATATGGAAGAATGTATCTAGTTATTGGACCTTTCATTCACATGACAAAGATCCAGTACAGGTGAATCTTTATCAAGGAACAGAAGATACTAAATCCTAGATCTGGAAGAATATATCCAGCTATTGGACCTTTCATTCACATGACAAAGATCCAGTACAAGTGAATCTTTATCAAGGAACAGAAGACACCAAATCGTAGATCTGAAGAATGTATCCAGTTATTGACCTTTCATTCACATGACAAAGATCCAGTACAAGTGAATCTTTATCAAGGAACAGAACATACCAAACCTTAGATCTGGAAGAATGTATCCAGTTATTGGACCTTTCATTCACATGATAAATATCCAGTACAAGTGAATCTTTATCAAGGAACAAAAGATACCAAACCCTAGATCTGGAAGAATACATCCAGTTATTGGACCTTTTATTCACATGATAAATATTCAGTACAAGTTAATCTTTATCAAGGAACAGAAGATACCAAATCCTAGATCTGGAAGAATGTATCCAGCTATTGGACCTTTCATTCACATGACAAAGATCCAGTATAGGTTAAACTTTATCAAGGAACAGGAGATACAAAACCCTAGATCTGGAAGAATATATCCAGCTATTGGACCTTTCATTCATATGAAAAATATTCAGTTCAAGTGAATCTTTATCAAGGAACAGAAAATACCAAACCCTAGATCTGGAAGAATGTATCCAGTTATTAGACCTTTCATTCACATGACAAAGATCCAGTACAAGTGAATCTTTATCAAGGAACAGAAGATACCAAATCCTCGATCTGGAAGAATGTATCTAGTTATTGGACCTTTCATTCACATGACAAACATCCAGTACAAGTGAATATTTATCAAGGAACAGATGATACCAATTCCTAGATCTGAGAGAATATATCCAGTTTTTGGACCTTTCATTCACATGACAAAGATCCAGTACAAGTGAATCTTTATCAAAGAACAGAAGATACCAAATTTTACATCGGGAAGAATGAATCCAGTTATTGGACCTTTCACTCACATGATAAATATCCAGTAAAGGTGAATCTTTATCAAGGAACAGAAGACACCAAATCCTTGATCTGGAAAAATGTATCCAGTTATTGGACCTTTCATTCACATGACAAAGATCCAGTACAAGTGAATCTTTATCAAGGAACAGAAGATACCAAATCCTAGATCTGGAAGAATGTATGTAGTAATTGGACCTTTCATTCACATGACAAAGATCCGGTACAAGTGAATCTTTATCAAGGAACAGAAGATACCAAATCCTAGATCTGGGAGGATGTATCCAGCTATTGAACCTTTCATTCACATGACAAAGATTCAGTACAAGTGAATCTTTATCAAGCAAAAGAAGACACCAAATCCTAGATCTGGAAGAATGTATCCAGCTATTGGACCTTTCGTTCACATGACAAAGATCCAGTACATGTGAATCTTTATCAAGGAACAGAAGATGCAAAACCCTAGATCTGGAAGAATGTATCCAGTTACTGAACCTTTCATTCACATGACAAAGATCCAGTACAAGTAAATCTTCATCAAGGAACAAAAGATACCAAATCCTAGATCTGGAAGAATGTATCCAGTTATTGGACCTTTCATTCACACGACAAAGATCCAGAACAAGTGAATCTTCAACAAGGAACAGAAGGTACCAAATCCTAGATCTGGAAGAATGTATCCAGCTATTGGACCTTTCCTTCATATGACAAAGATCCAGTAAAAGTGAAAAGATGATACCAAATCCTAGATCTGGAAGAATGTATCCAGCTATTGGACCTTTCATTCACATGATAAATATCCAGTACAAGTGAATCTTTATCAAGGAACAGAAGACACCAAATCCTAGATCTGGAAGAATGTATCCAGCTATTGGACCTTTCATTCACATGACAAAGATCCAGTACAGGTGAATCTTTATCAAGGACCAGAAGATACCAAACCCTAGATCTGGAAGAATGTATCCAGTTATTGTACCTGTCGTTCACATGATAAATATCCAGTACAAGTGAATCTTTATCAAGGAACAGAAGACACCAACTCCTAGATCTGGAAGAATGTATCCAGCTATTGGACCTTTCATTCACATGACAAAGATCCAGTACAACTGAATCTTTATCAAGGAACAGGAGATACCAAATTTTAGATCTGGAATAATTTATCCAGTTATTGGACCTTCCATTCACATGACAAAGATTCAGTACAAGTGAATCTTTATCAAAGATCAGAAGATTCCAAATCCTAGATCTGGAAGAATGTATCTAGTTATTGGAACTTTCATTCACATGACAAAGATACAGTACAAGTGAATCTTTATCAAGGAACAGAAGATACCAAATTCTAGATCTGGAATAATGTATCCAGTTATTGGACCTTTCATTCACATGAAAAAGATCCAGTACAAGTGAATCTTTATCAAGGAATAGAAGATACCAAACCCTAGATCTAGAAGAATATATCCAGTTATTGGACCTTTCATTCACATTATAAATATCCAGTACAAGTGAATCTTTATCAAGGAACAGAAGATACCGAACCCTAGATCTGGAAGAATGTATCCAGTTATTGGACCTTTCATTCACAGGACAAAGATCCAGTACAAGTGAATCTTTATCAAGGAATAGAAGATACTAAACACTAGATCTCGGAAAATGTGTCCAGTTATTGGACCTTTCATTCACATGATAAATATCCAGGACACGTGAATCTTTATCAAGGAACAGAAGATACCAATTCCTAGATCTGGAAGAATGTATCCAGTTATTGGAAATTTCATTCACATGACCAAGCTCCAGTACAATTGAATCTTTATAAAGGAACAGAAGATACCAATTTCTAGATCTGGAATAATGTATCCAGTTATTGGATTTTTCATTCACATGATAAATATCCAGTACAGGTGAATCTTTATCAAGGAATAGAAGATACCAAATCCTAGATCTGGAAGAATGTATCTAGTTATTGGACCTTTCATTCACATGACAAAGATCCAGTACAAGTGAATCTTTATCAAGGAACAGAAGATACCAAATCCTAGATCTGGAAGAATGTATCCAGTTATTGGACTTTTCATTCACATGATAAATATCCAGTACAAGTGAATCTTTATCAAGGAATAGAAGATACCAAACCCTAGATCTGGAAGAATGTATCCAGTTATTGGACCTTTCATTAACATGATAAATATCCAGTACAAGTGAATCTTTATCAAGGAATAAAAAATACCAAACCTAAGATCTAGAAGAATGTATCCAGTTATTGGACCTTTCATTCACATGATAAATATCCAGTACAAGTGAATCTTTATCAAGGAATAGAAGATACCAAACCCTAGATCTGGAAGAATGTATCCAGTTATTGGACCTTTCATTCACATGATAAATATCCAGTACAAGTGAATCTTAATCAAGGAATAGAAAATACCAAACCCTAGATCTGGAAGAATGTATCCAGTTATTGGACCTTTCATTCACATGACAAAGATCCAGTACAAGTGAATCTTTATCAATGAACAGAAGATACCAAATCCTAGATCTGGAAGAATGTATCTAGTTATTGGACCTTAAATTCACATGACAAAGTTCCAGTACAAGTGAATCTTTATCAAAGAACAGAAAATACCAAATCCTAGATCTGGAAGAATGTATCCAGTTATTGGACCTTTCATTCACATGATAAATATCCAGTACAAGTGAATCTTTATCAATGATTAGAAGATACCAAACCCTAGATTAGGAAGAATGTATCCAGTTATTGGACCTTTCATTCACATGATAAATATCCTGTACAAGTGAATCTTTATCAAGGAACAGAAGATACCAAATCCTAGATCTGGAAGAATGTATCCAGTTATTGGACCTTTCATTCACATGATAGATATCCAGTACAACTGAATCTTTATCAAGGAATAGAAGATAACAAATCCTAGATCTGGGAAAATGTATCCAGTTATTGGACCTTTCATTCACATGATAAATATCCAGTACAAGTGCATCTTTATCAAGGAATAGAAGATACCAAATCCTAGATCTGGAAGAATGTATCCAGTTATTGGACCTTTCATTCACCTGATAAATATCCAGTACAAATGAATCTTTATCAAGGAACAGAAGATACCAAATCATAGATCTGGAAGATTGTATCCAGTTATTGGACCTTTCATTCACATGGCAAAGATCCGGTACAAGTGAATCTTTATCAAGGAACAGGAGATACCAAATCCTAGATATGGAAGAATGTATCTAGTTATTGGACCTTTCATTCACATGACAAAGATCCAGTACAGGTGAATCTTTATCAAGGAACAGAAGATACTAAATCCTATATCTGGAAGAATATATCCAGATATTGGACCTTTCATTCACATGACAAAGATCCAGTACAAGTGAATCTTTATCAAGGAACAGAAGACACCAAATCGTAGATCTTGAAGAATATATCCAGCTATTGGACCTTTCATTCACATGACAAAGATCCAGTACAAGTGAATCTTTATCAAGGAACAGAAGATACCAAACCTTAGATCTTGAAGAATGTATCCAGTTATTGGACCTTTCATTCACATGATAAATATCCAGTATAAGTGAAGCTTTATCAAGGAACAGAAGATACCAAACCCTAGATCTAGAAGAATGTATCCAGTTATTGAACTTTTTATTCACATGATAAATATTCAGTACAAGTTGATATTTATCAAGGAACAGAAGATACCAAATCCTAGATCTGGAAGAATGTATCCAGCTATTGGACCTTTCATTCACATGACAAAGATCCAGTATAGGTTAAACTTTATCAAGGAACAGGAGATACCAAACCCTAGATCTGGAAGAATATATCCAGCTATTGGACCTTTCATTCATATGATAAATATTCAGTTCAAGTGAATCTTTATCAAGGAACAATTCTGGAAGAATGTATCCAGTTATTGGACCTTTCATTCACATGATAAATATCCAGTACAAGTGAATCTTAATCAAGGAATAGAAGATACCAAACCCTAGATCTAGAAGAATGTATCCAGTTATTGGACCTTTCATTCACATAACAAAGATCCGGTACAAGTGAATCTTTATCAATGAACAGAAGATACCAAATCCTAGATCTGGGAGAATGTATCTAATTATTGGACCTTAAATTCACATGACAAAGTTCCAGTGCAAGTGAATATTTATCAAGGAACAGAAGATACCAAATCCTAGATCTGGAAGAATGTATCCAGTTATTGGAAATTTCATTCACATGACCAAGCTCCATTACAATTGATTCTTTATAAAGGAACAGAAGATACCAATTTCTAGATCTGGAATAATGTATCCAGTTATTGGATTTTTCATTCACATGATAAATATCCAGTACAGGTGAATCTTTATCAAGGAACAGAAGATACTAAATCCTAGATCTGGAAGAATGTATCTAGTTATTGGACCTTTCATTCACATGACAAAGATCCAGTACAAGTGAATCTTTATCAAGGAACAGAAGATACCAAATCCTAGATCTGGAAGAATGTATCCAGTTATTGGACTTTTCATTCACTTGATAAATATCCAGTACAAGTGAATCTTTATCAAGGAATAGAAGATACCAAACCCTAGATCTGGAAGAATGTATCCAGTTATTGGACCTTTCATTCACATGATAAATATCCAGTACAAGTGAATCTTTATCAAGGAATAAAAAATACCAAACCTAAGATCTGGAAGAATGTATCCAGTTATTGGACCTTTCATTCACATGATAAATATCCAGTACAAGTGAATCTTTATCAAGGAATAGAAGATACCAAACCCTAGATCTGGAAGAATGTATCCAGTTATTGGACCTTTCATTCACATGATAAATATCCAGTACAAGTGAATCTTAATCAAGGAATAGAAAATACCAAACCCTAGATCTGGAAGAATGTATCCAGTTATTGGACCTTTCATTCACATGACAAAGATCCAGTACAAGTGAATCTTTATCAATGAACAGAAGATACCAAATCCTAGATATGGAAGAATGTATCTAGTTATTGGACCTTAAATTCACATGACAAAGTTCCAGTACAAGTGAATCTTTATCAAAGAACAGAAGATACCATTTCCTAGATCTGGAAGAATGTATCCAGTTATTGGACCTTTCATTCACATGATAAATATCCAGTACAAGTGAATCTTTATGATTGATTAGAAGATACCAAACCTTAGATTAGGAAGAATGTATTCAGTTATTGGACCTTTCATTCACATGATAAATATCCAGTACAAGTGAATCTTTATCAAGGAACAGAAGATACCAAATCCTAGATCTGGAAGAATGTATCCAGTTATTGGACCTTTCATTCACATGATAAATATCCAGTACAACTGAATCTTTATCAAGGAATAGAAGATACCAAATCCTAGATCTGGGAAAATGTATCCAGTTATTGGACCTTTCATTCACATGATAAATATCCAGTACAAGTGCATCTTTATCAAGGAATAGAAGATACCAAATCCTAGATCTGGAAGAATGTATCCAGTTATTGGACCTTTCATTCACCTGATAAATATCCAGTACAAGTGAATCTTTATCAAGGAACAGAAGATACCAAATACTAGATCTGGAAGAATGTATCCAGTTATTGGACCTTTCATTCACATGACTAAGATCCAGTACAAGTGAATCTTTATCAAGGAACAGGAAATACCAAATCCTAGATATTGAAGAATGTATCTAGTTATTGGACCTTTCATTCACATGACAAAGATCCAGTACAGGTGAATCTTTATCAAGGAACAGAAGATACTAAATCCTATATCTGGAAGAATATATCCAGATATTGGACCTTTCATTCACATGACAAAGATCCAGTACAAGTGAATCTTTATCAAGGAACAGAAGACACCAAATCGTAGATCTTGAAGAATATATCCAGCTATTGGACCTTTCATTCACATGACAAAGATCCAGTACAAGTGAATCTTTATCAAGGAACAAAAGATACCAAACCTTAGATCTTGAAGAATGTATCCAGTTATTGGACCTTTCATTCACATGATAAATATCCAGTATAAGTGAAGCTTTATCAAGGAACAGAAGATACCAAACCCTAAATCTGGAAGAATGTATCCAGTTATTGAACTTTTTATTCACATGATAAATATTCAGTACAAGTTAATCTTTATCAAGGAACAGAAGATACCAAATCCTAGATCTGGAAGAATGTATCCAGCTATTGGACCTTTCATTCACATGACAAAGATCCAGTATAGGTTAAACTTTATCAAGGAACAGGAGATACCAAACCCTAGATCTGGAAGAATATATCCAGCTATTGGACCTTTCATTCATATGATAAATATTCAGTTCAAGTGAATCTTTATCAAGGAATAGAAAATACCAAACCCTAGATCTGGAAGAATGTATCCAGTTATTGGACCTTTCATTCACATGATAAATATCCAGTACAAGTGAATCTTCATCAAGGAATAGAAGATATCAAATCCTAGATCTGGAAGAATGTATGTAGTAATTGGACCTTTCATTCACATGACAGAGATCCAGTACAAGTGAATCTTTATCAAGGAACATAAGATTTCAAACCCTAGAGCTGGAAGAATGTATCCAGTTATTGGACCTTTCATTCACATGATGAATATCCAGTACAAGTGAATCTTTATCAAGGAACAGAAGACACCAAATCCTAGATCTGGAAGAATGTATGTAGTAATTGGACATTTCATTCACATGATAAATATCCAGTACAAGTGAATCTTCATCAAGAAACAGAAGATACCAATTCCTAGATCTGGAAGAATGTATCCAGTTATTGGACATTTCATTCACACGACAAAGATCCAGTACAAGTTAATCATTATCAATGAATAGAAGATACCAAACCCTAGATATGGAAGAATGTATCCAGCTATTGGACCCTTCATTCATATGACAAGGTCCAGTAAAGTGAATCTTTATCAAGGAACAGAAGATACCAAACCCTAGATCTGGAAAAATGTATCCAGTTATTGGACCTTTCATTCACATGATAAATATCCAGTAGAGGTGAATCTTTATCAAGGAACAGAAGATACCAAATCCTAGATATGGAAGAATGTATCCACCTATTGGATCTTCCATTTAAATGACAAAGATCCAGTACAAGTGAATCTTTATCAAGGAATAGAAGATACCAAACCCTAGATCTGGAAGAATATATAAAGTTATTGGCCCTTTCATTCACATGATAAATGTCCAGTACAAGTGAATCTTTATCAAGGAACAGAAGATACCAAATCCTAGATCTGGAAGAATGTATCCAGCTATTGAACCTTTCATTCACATGACAAAGATTCAGTACGAGTGAATCTTTATCAAGCAACAGAAGACACCAAATCCTAGATCTGGGAGAATGTATCCAACTATTGGACCTTTCGTTCACATGACAAAGATCCAGTACAAGTGAATCTTTATCAAGGAACAGAAGATACAAAACCCTAGATCTGGAAGAATGTATCCAGTTATTGAACCTTTCATTCACATGACAAAGATCCAGTACAAGTGAATCTTTATCAAGGAACAAAAGATACCAAATCCTAGATCTGGAAGAATGTATCCAGTTATTGGACCTTTCATTCACATGACAAAGATCCAGTACAAGTGAATCTTTAACAAGGAACAGAAGGTACCAAATCCTAGATCTGGAAGAATGTATCCAGCTATTGGACCTTTCCTTCATATGACAAAGATCCAGTAAAAGTGAAAAGAAGATACCAAATCCTAGATCTGGAAGAATGTATCCAGCTATTGGACCTTTCATTCACATGATAAATATCCAGTACAAGTGAATCTTTATCAAGTAACAGAAAACATCAAATCCTAGATCTGGAAGAATATATCCAGTTATTTGACCTTTCATTCACATGACAAAGATACAGTACAGGTGAATCTTTATCAAGGAACAGAAGATACCAAACCCTAGATCTGGAAGAATATATCCAGTTATTGTACCTTTCGTTCACATGATAAATATCCAGTACAAGTGAATCTTTATCAAGGAACAGAAGACACCAAATCCTAGATCTGGAAGAATGTATCCAACTATTGGACCTTTCATTCACATGAAAAAGATCCAGTACAAGTGAATCTTTATCAAGGAACAGAAGATACCAAATTCTAGATCTGGAAGAATGTATCTAGTTATTGGACCTTTCATTCACATGACAAAGATCAGTACAAGTGAATCTTTATCAAGGAACAGAAGATACCAATTCCTAGATCTGGAAGAATGTATCTAGTTATTGGACTTTTCATTCACATGACAAAGATACAGTACAAGTGAATCTTTATCAAGGAACAGAAGATACCAAATTATAGATCTGGAATAATGTATCCAGTTATTGGACCTTTCATTCATATGACAAAGATCCAGTAAAAGTGAATCTTTATCAAGGAATAGAAGATACCAAACCCTACATCTGGAAGAATATATCCAGTTATTGGACCTTTCATTCACATGATAAATATCCAGTAAAAGTGAATCTTTATCAAGGAACAGAAGATACCGAACCCTAGATCTACAAGAATGTATCCAGTTATTGGACCTTTCATTCACACGACAAAGATTCAGTACAAGTGAATCTTTATCAAGGAACAGAATATACCAATTCCTAGATCTGGAAGAATGTATCTAGTTATTGGACATTTCATTCACATGACAAAGATCCAGTACAAGTGAATCTTTATCAATGAACAAAAGATACCAAGTTATAGATCTGGAATAATGTATCTAGTTATTGGACCTTTCATTCACACGACAAAGATCCAGTACAAGTGAATCTTTATCAAGGAATAGAAGATACCAAACCCTAGATCTGGAAGAATATATAAAGTTATTGGCCCTTTCATTCACATGATAAATGTCCAGTACAAGTGAATATTTATCAAGGAACAGAAGATACCAAATCCTAGATCTGGAAGAATGTATCCAGCTATTGAACCTTTCATTCACATGACAAAGATTCAGTACAAGTGAATCTTTATCAAGCAACAGAAGACACCAAATCCTAGATCTGGGAGAATGTATCCAACTATTGGACCTTTCGTTCACATGACAAAGATCCAGTACAAGTGAATCTTTATCAAGGAACAGAAGATACAAAACCCTAGATCTGGAAGAATGTATCCAGTTATTGAACCTTTCATTCACATGACAAAGATCCAGTACAAGTAAATCTTCATCAAGGAACAAACGATACCAAATCCTAGATCTGGAAGAATGTATCCAGTTATTGGACCTTTCATTCACACAACAAAGATCCAGTACAAGTGAATCTTTAACAAGGAACAGAAGGTACCAAATCCTAGATCTGGAAGAATGTATCCAGCTATTGGACCTTTCCTTCATATGACAAAGATCCAGTAAAAGTGAAAAGAAGATACCAAATCCTAGATCTGGAAGAATGTATCCAGCTATTGGACCTTTCATTCACATGATAAATATCCAGTACAAGTGAATCTTTATCAAGGAACAGAAGACACCAAATCCTAAATCTGGAAGAATGTATCCAGCTATTGGACCTTTCATTCACATGACAAAGATCCAGTACAGGTGAATCTTTATCAAGGAACAGAAGATACCAAACCCTAGATCTGGAAGAATGTATCCAGTTATTGTACCTTTCGTTCACATGATAAATATCCAGTAAAAGTGAATCTTTATCAAGGAGCAGAAGACACCAAATCCTAGATCTGGAAGAATGTATCCAGCTATTGGACCTTTCATTCACATGACAAAGATCCAGTACAACTGAATCTTTATCAAGGAACAGGAGATACCAAATTTTAGATCTGGAAGAATGTATCCAGTTATTGGACCTTCCATTCACATGACAAAGATTCAGTACAAGTGAATCTTTATCAAGGATCAGAAGATTCCAAATCCTAGATCTGGAAGAATGTATCTAGTTATTGGACCTTTCATTCACATGACAAAGATACAGTACAAGTGAATCTTTATCAAGGAACAGAAGATACCAAATTCTAGATCTGGAATAATGTATCCAGTTATTGGACCTTTCATTCAAATGACAAAGATCCAGTAAAAGTGAATCTTTATCAAGGGATAGAAGATACCAAACCCTAGATCTGGAAGAATATATCCAGTTATTGGACCTTTCATTCACATGATTAATATCCAGTACAAGTGAATCTTTATCAAGGAACAGAAGATACCGAACCTTAGATCTGGAAGAATGTATCCAGTTATTGGACCTTTCATTCACAGGACAAAGATCCAGTACAAGTGAATCTTTATCAAGGAATAGAAGATACTAAACACTAGATCTCAAAAAAAGTGTCCAGTTATTGGACCTTTTATTCACATGATAAATATCCAGTACAAGTGAATCTTTATCAAAGAACAGAAGATACCAATTCCTAGATCTGGAATAAGGTATCCAGTTATTGGATTTTTCATTCACGTGATAAATATCCAGTACAAGTGAATCTTTATCAATGAATAGAAGATACCAAATCCTAGATCTGGAAGAATGTATCTAGTTATTGGACCTTTCATTCACATGACAAAGATCCAGTACAAGTGAATCTTTATCAAGGAACAGAAGATACCGAACCCTAGATCTGGAAGAATGTATCCAGTTATTGGACCTTTCATTCACAGGACAAAGATCCAGTACAAGTGAATCTTTATCAAGGAATAGAAGATACTAAACACTAGATCTCGAAAAATGTGTCCAGTTATTGGACCTTTCATTCACATGATAAATATCCAGTACAAGTGAATCTTTATCAAGGAACAGAAGATACTAATTCCTAGATCTGGAATAATGTATCCAGTTATTGGATTTTTCATTCACATGACAAAGATCCAGTACAAGTGAATCTTTATAAAGGAACAGAAGATACCAATTTCTAGATCTGGAATAATGGATCCAGTTATTGGATTTTTCATTCACATGATAAATATCCAGTAAAGGTGAATCTTTATCAAGGAACAGAAGATACCTAATCCTAGATCTGGAAGAATGTATATAGTTATTGGACCTTTCATTCACATGAAAAAGATCCAGTACAAGTAAATTTTTATCAAGGAACAGAAGATACCAATCCTAGATCTGGAAGAATGTATCCAGTTATTGGACCTTTCATTCACATGATAAATATCCAGTACAAGTGAATCTTTATCAAGGAATAGAAGATACCAAACCATAGATCTGGAAGAATGTATCCAGTTATTGGACCTTTCATTCACATGATAAATATCCAGTACAAGTGAATCTTTATCAAGGAATAAAAAATATCAAACCTTAGATCTAGAAGAATGTATCCAGTTATTGGACCTTTCATTCACATGATAAATATCCAGTACAAGTGAATCTTTATCAAGGAATAGAAGATACCAAACCCTAGATCTAGAAGAATGTATCCAGTTATTGGACCTTTCATTCACATAACAAAGATCCAGTACAAGTGAATCTTTATCAATGAACAGATGATACCAAATCCTAGATCTGGAAGAATGTATCTAGTTATTGGACCTTAAATTCACATGACAAAGTTCCAGTACAAGTGAATATTTATCAAGGAACAGAAGATACCAAATCCTAGATCTGGAAGAATGTATCCAGTTATTGGACCTTTCATTCACATGATAAATATCCAGTACAAGTGAATCTTTATCAATGAACAGATGATACCAAATCCTAGATCTGGAAGAATGTATCTAGTTATTGGACCTTAAATTCACATGACAAAGTTCCAGTACAAGTGAATATTTATCAATGAACAGAAGATACCAAATCCTAGATTTGGAAGAATGTATCCAGTTATTGGACCTTTCATTCACATGATAAATATCCAGTACAAGTGAATCTTTATCAAGGAACAGAAGATACCAAATACTAGATCTGGAAGAATGTATCCAGTTATTGGACCTTTCATTCACATGATGAATATCCAGTGCAACTGAATCTTTATCAAGGAATAGAAGATACCGAATCCTAGATCTGGGAAAATGTATCCAGTTATTGGACCTTTCATTCACATGATAAATATCCAGTACAAGTGCATCTTTATCAAGGAATAGAAGATACCAAATCATAGATCTGGAAGAATGTATCCAGTTATTGGACCTTTCATTCACCTGATAAATATCCAGTACAAGTGAATATTTATCAAGGAACAGAAGATACCAAATTCTAGATCTGGAAGAATGTATCCAGTTATTGGACCTTTCATTCACATGACAAAGATCCAGTACAAGTGAATCTTTATCAAGGAACAGGAGATACCAAATCCTAGATCTGGAATAATGTATCTAGTTATTGGACCTTTTATTCACATGATAAATATTCAGTACAAGATAATCTTTATCAAGGAACAGAAGATACCAAATCCTTGTTCTGGAAGAATGTATCCAGCTATTGGACCTTTCATTCACATAACAAAGATCCAGTATAGGTTAAACTTTATCAAGGAACAGGAGATACCAAACCCTAGATCTGGAAGAATATATCCAGCTATTGGACCTTTCATTCATATGATAAATATTAAGTTCAAGTGAATCTTTATCAAGGAACAGAAAATACCAAACCCTAGATCTGGAAGAATGTATCCAGTTATTGGACCTTTCATTCACATGATAAATATCCAGTACAAGTGAATCTTCATCAAGGAATAGAAGATACTAAATCCTAGATCTGGAAGAATGTATGTAGTAATTGGACCTTTCATTCACATGACAAAGATCCAGTACAAGTGAATCTTTATCAAGGAACAGAAGATTTCAAACCCTAGAGCTGGAAGAATGTATCCAGTTATTGGACCTTTCATTCACATGATGAATATCCAGTACAAGTGAATCTTTATCAAGGAATAGAAGATACTAAACACTAGATCTCAAAAAAAGTGTCCAGTTATTGGACCTTTTATTCACATGATAAATATCCAGTACAAGTGAATCTTTATCAAAGAACAGAAGATACCAATTCCTAGATCTGGAATAAGGTATCCAGTTATTGGATTTTTCATTCACATGATAAATATCTAGTACAAGTGAATGTTTATCAATGAATAGAAGATACCAAATCCTAGATCTGGAAGAATGTATCTAGTTATTGGACCTTTCATTCACATGACAAAGATCCAGTACAAGTGAATCTTTATCAAGGAACAGAAGATACCGAACCCTAGATCTTGAAGAATGTATCCAGTTATTGGACCTTTCATTCACAGGACAAAGATCCAGTACAAGTGAATCTTTATCAAGGAATAGAAGATACTAAACACTAGATCTCGAAAAATGTGTCCAGTTATTGGACCTTTCATTCACATGATAAATATCCAGTACAAGTGAATCTTTATCAAGGAACAGAAGATACTAATTCCTAGATCTGGAATAATGTATCCAGTTATTGGATTTTTCATTCACATGACAAAGATCCAGTACAAGTGAATCTTTATAAAGGAACAGAAGATACCAATTTCTAGATCTGGAATAATGGATCCAGTTATTGGATTTTTCATTCACATGATAAATATCCAGTAAAGGTGAATCTTTATCAAGGAACAGAAGATACCTAATCCTAGATCTGGAAGAATGTATCTAGTTATTGGACCTTTCATTCACATGACAAAGATCCAGTACAAGTAAATCTTTATCAAGGAACAGAAGATACCAAATCCTAGATCTGTAAGAATGTATCCAGTTATTGGACCTTTCATTCACATGATAAATATCCAGTACAAGTGAATCTTTATCAAGGAATAGAAGATACCAAACCCTAGATCTGGAAGAATGTATCCAGTTATTGGACCTTTCATTCACATGATAAATATCCAGTACAAGTGAATCTTTATCAAGGAATAAAAAATATCAAACCTTAGATCTAGAAGAATGTATCCAGTTATTGGACCTTTCACTCACATGATAAATATCCAGTTCAAGTGAATCTTTATCAAGAAATAGAAGATACCAAACCCTAGATCTGGAAGAATGTATCCAGTTATTGGACCTTTAATTCACATGATAAATATCCAGTACTAGTGAATCTTAATCAAGGAATAGAAGATACCAAACCCTAGATCTAGAAGAATGTATCCAGTTATTGGACCTTTCATTCACATAACAAAGATCCAGTACAAGTGAATCTTTATCAATGAACAGAAGATACCAAATCCTAGATCTGGAAGAATGTATCTAGTTATTGGACCTTAAATTCACATGACAAAGTTCCAGTACAAGTGAATATTTATCAAGGAACAGAAGATACCAAATCCTAGATCTGTAAGAATGTATCCAGTTATTGGACCTTTCATTCACATGATAAATATCCAGTACAAGTGAATCTTTATCAATGAGTGGAAGATACCAAACCCTAGATTTGGAAGAATGTATCCAGTTATTGGACCTTTCATTCACATGATAAATATCCAGTACAAATGAATCTTTATCAAGGAACAGAAGATACCAAATCATAGATCTGGAAGAATGTATCCAGTTATTGGACCTTTCATTCACATGGCAAAGATCCGGTACAAGTGAATCTTTATCAAGGAACAGGAGATACCAAATCCTAGATATGGAAGAATGTATCTAGTTATTGGACCTTTCATTCACATGACAAAGATCCAGTACAGGTGAATCTTTATCAAGGAACAGAAGATACTAAATCCTAGATCTGGAAGAATATATCCAGCTATTGGACCTTTCATTCACATGACAAAGATCCGGTACAAGTGAATCTTTATCAAGGAACAGAAGACACCAAATCCTAGATCTGGGAGAATGTATAAAACTATTGAACCTTTCATTCGCATGACAAAGATTCAGTACAAGTGAATCTTTATCAAGGAACAGAAGACACCAAATCCTAGATCTGGAAGAATGTATCCAGCTATTGGACCTTTCATTCACATGACAAAGATCCAGTACAAGTGAATCTTTATCAAGGAACAGAAGATACAAAACCCTAGATCTGGAAGAATGTATCCAGTTATTTAACCTTTCATTCTCATGACAAAGATCCAGTACAAGTGAATCTTTATCAAGGAACAAAAGATACAAATCCTAGATCTTGAAGAATGTATCCAGTTATTGGAACTTTCATTCACATGACAAAGATCCAGTACAAGTGAATCTTTAACAAGGAACAGAAGGTACCAAATCCTAGATCTGGAAGAATGTATCCAGCTATTGGACCTTTCCTTCATATGACAAAGATCCAGTAAAAGTGAAAAGAAGATACCAAATCCTAGATCTGGAAGAATGTATCCAGCTATTGGACCTTTCATTCACATGATAAATATCCAGTACAAGTGAATCTTTATCAAGGAACAGAAAACCAAATCCTAGATCTAGTAGAATGTATCCAGTTATTGGACCTTTCATTCACATGACAAAGATCCAGTACAGGTGAATCTTTATCAAGGAACAGAAGATACCAAACCCTAGATCTGGAAGAATGTATACAGTTATTGGACCTTTCATTCACATGACAAATATCCAGTACAAGTGAATCTTTATCAAGGAACAGAAGATACCAAATCCTAGATCTGGAAGAATGTATCCAGTTATTGGACCTTTCATTCACATGACAAAGATCCAGTACAAGTGAATCTTTATCAAGGAACAGAAGATACCAAATCCTAGATCTGGAAGAATGTATCAGTTATTGGACCTTTTCATTCACATGACAAAGATCAGTACAAGTGAATCTTTATCAAGGAACAGAAGATACCAAATTATAGATCTGGAATAATGTATCCAGTTATTGGACCTTTCATTCACATGACAAAGATCCAGTACAAGTGAATCTTTATCAAGGAACAGAAGATACCAAATCCTAGATCTGGAAGAATGTATCCAGTTATTGGACCTTTCATTCACATGACAAAGATCCAGTAAAAGTGAATCTTTATCAAGGAACAGAAGATACCAAATCCTAGATCTGGAAGAATGTATCCAGTTATTGGACCTTTCATTCACACGACAAAGATCCAGTACAAATGAATCTTTATCAAGGAACAGAATATACCAATTCCTAGATCTGGAAGAATGTATCCAGTATTGGACCTTTCATTCTCATGACAAAGATCCAGTACAAGTGAATCTTTATCAAGGAACAGAAGATACCAAATTCTAGATCTGGAAGAATGTATCCAGTTATTGGACCTTTCATTCACATGACAAAGATCCAGTACAAGTGAATCTTTATCAAGGAATAGAAGATACCAAACCCTAGATCTGGAAGAATATATCCAGTTATTGGACCTTTCATTCACATGAATAAATATCCAGTAAAGTGAATCTTTATCAAGGAACAGAAGATACCAAATCCTAGATCTGGAAGAATGTATCCAGTTATTGGACCTTTCATTCACATGACAAAGATCCAGTACAAGTGAATCTTTATCAAGGAACAGAAGATACCAAATTCCTAGATCTGGAAGAATGTATCCAGTTATTGGACCTTTCATTCACATGACAAAGATCCAGTACAAGTGAATCTTTATCAAGGAACAGAAGATACCAAATTCTAGATCTGGAATAATGTATCCAGTTATTGGACCTTTCATTCACATGACAAAGATCCAGTACAAGTGAATCTTTATCAAGGAATAGAAGATACCAAACCTAGATCTGGAAGAATATATCCAGTTATTGGACCTTTCATTCACATGACAAAGATCCAGTACAAGTGAATCTCTTATCAAGGAATAGAAGATACCAAACCCTAGATCTGAAAAATGTATCCAGTTATTGGACCTTTCATTCACATGATAAATATCCAGTACAAGTGAATCTTTATCAAGGAACAGAAGATACCAAACCTAGATCTGGAAATGTATCCAGTTATTGGACCTTTCATTCACATGATAAATATCCAGTACAAGTGAATCTTTATCAAGGAACAGAAAGATACCAAATCCTAGATCTGGAAGAATGTATCCAGTTATTGGACCTTTCATTCACATATAAATATCCAGTACAAGTGAATCTTTATCAAGGAATAGAAGATACCAAATCCCAGATCTGGAAGAATGTATCCAGTTATTGGACCTTTCATTCACATGACAAAATCCAGTGCAGTGAATCTTTATCAAGGAACAGAAGATACCAAATCCTAGATCTGGAAGAATGTATCTAGTTATTGGACCTTTCATTCACATGACAAAGATCCAGTACAAGTGAATCTTTATCAAGGAACAGAAGATACCAAATCCTAGATCTGGAAGAATGTATCCAGTTATTGGACCTTTCATTCACATGATAAATATCCAGTACAAGTGAATCTTTATCAAGGAACAGAAGATACCAAACCTAGATCTGGAAGAATGTATCCAGTTATTGGACCTTTCATTCACATGATAAATATCCAGTACAAGTGAATCTTTATCAAGGAATAGAAGATACCAAACCCTAGATCTGGAAGAATGTATCCAGTTATTGGACCTTTCATTCACATGATAAATATCCAGTACAAGTGAATCTTTATCAAGGAAGAAGATACCAACACTAGATCTGAAGAATGTATCCAGTTATTGGACCTTCCATTCACATGACAAAGATCCAGTACAAGTGAATCTTTATCAAGGAACAGAAGATACCAAATCCTAGATCTGGAAAATGTATCCAGTTATTGGACCTTTCATTCACATGATAAAGATCCAGTACAAGTGAATCTTTATCAAGGAACAGAAGAATACCAAATTCTAGATCTGGAAGAATATATCCAGTTATTGGACCTTTCATTCACATGACAAAGATCCAGTACAAGTGAATCTTTATCAAGGAACAGAAGATACCAAATCCTAGATCTGGAAGAATGTATCCAGTTATTGGACCTTTCATTCACATGACAAAGATCCAGTACAAGTGAATCTTTATCAAGGAACAGAAGATACCAAATCCTAGATCTGGAAGAATGTATCCAGTTATTGGACCTTCCATTCACATGACAAAGATCCAGTACAAGTGAATCTTTATCAAGGAACAGAAAATACCAAACCTAGATCTGGAAGAATTTATCCAGTTATTGGACCTTTCATTCACATGATAAATATCCAGTACAAGTGAATCTTTATCAAGGAATAGAAGATACCAAATCCTAGATCTGGAAGAATGTATCCAGTTATTGGACCTTTCATTCACATGACAAAGATCCAGTACAAGTGAATCTTTATCAAGGAACAGAAGATACCAAACCCTAGATCTGGAAGAATGTATCCAGTTATTGGACCTTTCATTCACATGATAATATCCAGTACAAGTGAATCTTTATCAAGGAACAGAAGATACCAAAACCTAGATCTGGAAGAATGTATCCAGTTATTGGACCTTTCATTCACATGATAAATATCCAGTACAAGTGAATCTTCATCAAGAACAGAAGATACCAAATCCTAGATCTGGAAGAATGTATCCAGTTATTGGACCTTTCATTCACATGACAAAGATCCAGTACAAGTGAATCTTTATCAAGGAACAGAAGATACCAAACCTAGATCTGGAAGAATGTATCCAGTTATTGGACCTTTCATTCACATGACAAAGATCCAGTACAAGTGAATCTTTATCAAGGAACAGAAGATACCAAATCCTAGATCTGGAAGAATGTATCCAGTTATTGGACCTTTCATTCACATGATAAATATCCAGTACAGGTGAATCTTTATCAAGGAACAGAAGATACCAAATCCTAGATCTGGAAGAATGTATCCAGTTATTGGACCTTTCATTCACATGACAAAGATCCAGTACAAGTGAATCTTTATCAAGGAACAGAAGATACCAAATCCTAGATCTGGAAGAATGTATCCAGTTATTGGACCTTCCATTCACATGACAAAGATCCAGTACAAGGGAATCTTTATCAAGGAACAGAAGACACCAAATCCTAGATCTGGAAGAATGTATCCAGTTATTGGACCTTTCATTCACATGACAAAGATCCAGTACAAGTGAATCTTTATCAAGGAACAGAAGACACCAAATCCTAGATCTGGAAGAATGTATCCAGTTATTGGACCTTTCATTCACATGACAAAGATCCAGTACAAGTGAATCTTTATCAAGGAACAGAAGACACCAAATCCTAGATCTGGAAGAATGTATCCAGTTATTGGACCTTTCATTCACATGACAAAGATCCAGTACAAGTGAATCTTTATCAAGGAACAGAAGATACCAAATCCTAGATCTGGAAGAATGTATCCAGTTATTGGACCTTTCCTTCACATGACAAAGATCCAGTACAAGTGAATCTTTATCAAGGAACAGATACCAAATCCTAGATCTGGAAGAATGTATCCAGTTATTGGACCTTTCATTCACATGACAAAGATCCAGTACAAGTGAATCTTTATCAAGGAACAGAAAGACACCAAATTCCTAGATCTGGAAGAATGTATCCAGTTATTGGACCTTTCATTCACATGACAAAGATCCAGTACAGGTGAATCTTTATCAAGGAACAGAAGATACCAAACCTAGATCTGGAAGAATGTATCCAGTTATTGGACCTTTCATTCACATGACAAATATCCAGTACAAGTGAATCTTTATCAAGGAACAGAAGATACCAAATCCTAGATCTGGAAGAATGTATCCAGTTATTGGACCTTTCATTCACATGACAAAGATCCAGTACAAGTGAATCTTTATCAAGGAACAGAAGATACCAAATTCCTAGATCTGGAAGAATGTATCCAGTTATTGGACCTTCATTCACATGACAAAGATCCAGTACAAGTGAATCTTTATCAAGGAACAGAAGATACCAAATTATAGATCTGGAATAATGTATCCAGTTATTGGACCTTTCATTCACATGACAAAGATCCAGTACAAGTGAATCTTTATCAAGGAACAGAAGATACCAAATCCTAGATCTGGAAGAATATATCAGTTATTGGACCTTTCATTCACATGACAAAGATCCAGTACAAGTGAATTCTTTATCAAGGAACAGAAGATACCAAATCCTAGATCTGGAAGAATGTATCAGTTATTGGACCTTTCATTCACATGACAAAGATCCAGTACAAGTGAATCTTTATCAAGGAACAGAAGATACCAAATCCTAGATCTGGAAGAATGTATCCAGTTATTGGACCTTCCATTCACATGACAAAGATCCAGTACAAGTGAATCTTTATCAAGGAACAGAAGATACCAAATTCCTAGATCTGGAATAATGTATCCAGTTATTGGACCTTTCATTCACATGACAAAGATCCAGTACAAGTGAATCTTTATCAAGGAACAGAAGATACCAAACCTAGATCTGGAAGAATATATCCAGTTATTGGACCTTTCATTCACATGATAAATATCCAGTACAAGTGAATCTTTATCAAGGAACAGAAGATACCAATTCCTAGATCTGGAAGAATGTATCCAGTTATTGGACCTTTCATTCACATGACAAAGATCCAGTACAAGTGAATCTTTATCAAGGAACAGAAGATACCAAATCCTAGATCTGGAAGAATGTATCCAGTTATTGGACCTTTCATTCACATGACAAAGATCCAGTACAAGTGAATCTTTATCAAGGAACAGAAGATACCAAATCCTAGATCTGGAAGAATGTATCCAGTTATTGGACCTTTCATTCACATGACAAAGATCCAGTACAAGTGAATCTTTATCAAGGAACAGAAGATACCAAACCTAGATCTGAAGAATATATCCAGTTATTGGACCTTTCATTCACATGACAAAGATCCAGTACAAGTGAATCTTTATCAAGGAACAGAAGATACCAAACCTAGATCTGGAAGAATGTATCCAGTTATTGGACCTTTCATTCACATGATAAATATCCAGTACAAGTGAATCTTTATCAAGGAACAGAAGATACCAAACCTAGATCTGGAAGAATGTATCCAGTTATTGGACCTTTCATTCACATGAAAATATCCAGTACAAGTGAATCTTTATCAAGGAACAGAAAGATACCAAATCCTAGATCTGGAAGAAATCCAGTTATTGGACCTTTCATTCACATGACAAAGATCCAGTACAAGTGAATCTTTATCAAGGAACAGAAGATACCAAATCCTAGATCTGGAAGAATGTATCCAGTTATTGGACCTTTCATTCACATGACAAAGATCCAGTACAAGTGAATCTTTATCAAGGAACAGAAGATACCAAATCCTAGATCTGGAAGAATGTATCCAGTTATTGGACCTTTCATTCACATGACAAAGATCCAGTACAAGTGAATCTTTATCAAGGAACAGAAGATACCAAATCCTAGATCTGGAAGAATGTATCCAGTTATTGGACCTTTCATTCACATGATAAATATCCAGTACAAGTGAATCTTTATCAAGGAACAGAAGATACCAAATCCTAGATCTGGAAGAATGTATCCAGTTATTGGACCTTTCATTCACATGACAAAGATCCAGTACAAGTGAATCTTTATCAAGGAACAGAAGATACCAAACCTAGATCTGGAAGAATGTATCCAGTTATTGGACCTTTCATTCACATGATAAATATCCAGTACAAGTGAATCTTTATCAAGGAACAGAAGATACCAAATCCTAGATCTGGAAGAATGTATCCAGTTATTGGACCTTCCATTCACATGACAAAGATCCAGTACAAGTGAATCTTTATCAAGGAACAGAAGATACCAAATCCTAGATCTGGAAGAATGTATCCAGTTATTGGACCTTTCCATTCACATGACAAAGATCCAGTACAAGTGAATCTTTATCAAGGAACAGAAGATACCAAATCCTAGATCTGGAAGAATGTATCCAGTTATTGGACCTTTCATTCACATGACAAAGATCCAGTACAAGTGAATCTTTATCAAGGAACAGAAGATACCAAATCCTAGATCTGGAAGAATGTATCCAGTTATTGGACCTTTCATTCACATGATAAATATCCAGTACAAGTGAATCTTTATCAAGGAACAGAAGATACCAAATCCTAGATCTGAAAGAAGAATATATCCAGTTATTGGACCTTCCATTCACATGACAAAGATCCAGTACAAGTGAATCTTTATCAAGGAACAGAAGATACCAAATCCTAGATCTGGAAGAATGTATCCAGTTATTGGACCTTCCATTCACATGATAAATATCCAGTACAAGTGAATCTTTATCAAGGAACAGAAGATACCAAATCCTAGATCTGGAAGAATGTATCCAGTTATTGGACCTTTCATTCACATGACAAAGATCCAGTACAAGTGAATCTTTATCAAGGAACAGAAGATACCAATTTCCTAGATCTGGAAATAATGTATCCAGTTATTGGACCTTTCATTCACATGATAGATATCCAGTACAAGTGAATCTTTATCAAGGAACAGAAGACACCAAATCCTAGATCTGGAAAATGTATCCAGTTATTGGACCTTTCATTCACATGACAAAGATCCAGTACAAGTGAATCTTTATCAAGGAACAGAAGATACCAAATCCTAGATCTGGAAGAATGTATCCAGTTATTGGACCTTTCCATTCACATGACAAAGATCCAGTACAAGTGAATCTTTATCAAGGAACAGAAGATACCAAATCCTAGATCTGGAAGAATGTATCCAGTTATTGGACCTTCATTCACATGACAAAGATCCAGTACAAGTGAATCTTTATCAAGGAACAAAAGATACCAAATCCTAGATCTGGAAGAATGTATCCAGTTATTGGACCTTCCATTCACATGACAAAGATCCAGTACAGGTGAATCTTTATCAAGGAACAGAAGATACCAATTCCTAGATCTGGAAGAATGTATCCAGTTATTGGACCTTCCATTCACATGACAAATATCCAGTACAAGTGAATCTTTATCAAGGAACAGAAGATACCAAATCCTAGATCTGGAAGAATGTATCCAGTTATTGGACCTTTCATTCACATGACAAAGATCCAGTACAAGTGAATCTTTATCAAGGAACAGAAGATACCAAATTCCTAGATCTGGAAGAATGTATCCAGTTATTGGACCTTCATTCACATGATAAATATCCAGTACAAGTGAATCTTTATCAAGGAACAGAAGATACCAAATTCCTAGATCTGAAATGATATATCCAGTTATTGGACCTTTCATTCACATGACAAAGATCCAGTACAAGTGAATCTTTATCAAGGAACAGAAGATACCAAATCCTAGATCTGAGAAGAATAATCCAGTTATTGGACCTTTCATTCACATGACAAAGATCCAGTACAAGTGAATCTTTATCAAGGAACAGAAGATACCAAATCCTAGATCTGGAAGAATGTATCTAGTTATTGGACCTTTCATTCACATGATAAATATCCAGTACAAGTGAATCTTTATCAAGGAACAGAAGATACCAATTCCTAGATCTGGAATAATGTATCCAGTTATTGGACCTTCCATTCACATGACAAAGATCCAGTACAAGTGAATCTTTATCAAGGAACAGAAGATACCAATTCTAGATCTGAAAGAATATATCCAGTTATTGGACCTTTCATTCACATGATAAATATCCAGTACAAGGTGAATCTTTATCAAGGAACAGAAGACACCAATTCCTAGATCTGGAATAATGTATCCAGTTATTGGACCTTCCATTCACATGACAAAGATCCAGTACAAGTGAATCTTTATCAAGGAACAGAAGACATCAATTCCTAGATCTGGAAGAATGTATCCAGTTATTGGACCTTTCATTCACATGACAAAAATCCAGTACAAGTGAATCTTTATCAAGGAACAGAAGATACCAAATCCTAGATCTGGAAGAATGTATCCAGTTATTGGACCTTTCATTCACATGACAAAGATCCAGTACAAGTGAATCTTTATCAAGGAACAGAAGATACCAAATCCTAGATCTGGAAGAATGTATCCAGTTATTGGACCTTTCATTCACATGACAAAGATCCAGTACAAGTGAATCTTTATCAAGGAACAGAGGATACCAATTCCTAGATCTGAAAGAATATATCCAGTTATTGGACCTTTCATTCACATGACAAAGATCCAGTACAAGTGAATCTTTATCAAGGAACAAAAGATACCAAATCCTAGATCTGGAAGAATGTATCTAGTTATTGGACCTTTCATTCACATGATAAATATCCAGTACAGGTGAATCTTTATCAAGGAACAGAAGATACACAATTCCTAGATCTGGAAAGAATATATCCAGTTATTGGACCTTTCATTCACATGACAAAGATCCAGTACAAGTGAATCTTTATCAAGGAACAGAATATACCAAATCCTAGATCTGGAAGAATGTATGCAGTTATTGGACCTTTCATTCACATGACAAAGATCCAGTACAAGTGAATCTTTATCAAGGAACAGAAGATACCAAATCCTAGATCTGGAAGAATGTATCTAGTTATTGGACCTTCCATTCACATGACAAAGATCCAGTACAAGTGAATCTTTATCAAGGAACAGAAGATACCAAATCCGAGATCTGGAATAATGTATCAGTTATTGGACCTTTCATTCACATGACAAAGATCCAGTACAAGTGAATCTTTATCAAGGAACAGAAGATACCAAATCCTAGATCTGGAATAATGTATCCAGTTATTGGACCTTCCATTCACATGACAAAGATCCAGTACAAGTGAATCTTTATCAAGGAACAGAAGACACCAAATCCTAGATCTGGAAGAATGTATCCAGTTATTGGACCTTTCATTCACATGACAAAGATCCAGTACAAGAATCTTTATCAAGGAACAGAAGATACCAAATCCTAGATCTGGAATAATGTATCCAGTTTTTGGACCTTCCATTCACATGACAAAGATCCAGTACAAGTGAATCTTTATCAAGGAACAGAAGATACCAAATCTAGATCTGGAATAATGTATCAGTTATTGGACCTTCCATTCACATGACAAAGATCCAGTACAAGTGAATCTTTATCAAGGAACAGAAGATACCAAATCCTAGATCTGAAGAATGTATCCAGTTATTGGACTTTCCATTCACACGACAAAGATCCAGTACAAGTGAATCTTTATCAAGGAACAGAAGATACCAAATCCTAGATCTGGAAGAATGTATCCAGTTATTGGACCTTCCATTCACACGACAAAGATCCAGTACAAGTGAATCTTTATCAAGGAACAGAAGATACCAAATCCTAGATCTGGAAGAATATATCCAGTTATTGGACCTTTCATTCACATGATAAATATCCAGTACAAGTGAATCTTTATCAAGGAACAGAAGATACCAAACCTAGATCTGGAAAGAATGTATCCAGTTATTGGACCTTCCATTCACATGATAAATATCCAGTACAAGTGAATCTTTATCAAGGAACAGAAAGATACCAAATCCTAGATCTGGAAGAAAATCCAGTTATTGGACCTTCCATTCACATGATAAATATCCAGTACAAGTGAATCTTTATCAAAGAATAGAAGAATACCAAATCCTAGATCTGGAAGAATGTATCCAGTTATTGGACCTTTCATTCACATGACAAAATCCAGTACAAGTGAATCTTTATCAAGGAATAGAAGATACCAAATCCTAGATCTGGAAGAATGTATCCAGTTATTGGACCTTTCATTCACATGAACAAAGATCCAGTACAAGTGAATCTTTATCAAGGAACAGAAGATACCAAATCCTAGATCTGGAAGAATGTATCCAGTTATTGGACCTTTCATTCACATGACAAATATCCAGTACAAGTGAATCTTTATCAAGGAAGAAGATACCAAACCTAGATCTGGAAGAATGTATCCAGTTATTGGACCTTTCATTCACATGACAAATATCCAGTACAAGTGAATCTTTATCAAGGAATAGAAGATACCAAACCTAGATCTGAAAGAATGTATCCAGTTATTGGACCTTCATTCACATGACAAATATCCAGTACAAGTGAATCTTTATCAAGGAACAGAAGATACCAAACTAGATCTGGAAGAATGTATCCAGTTATTGGACCTTCCATTCACATGACAAAGATCCAGTACAAGTGAATCTTTATCAAGGAACAGAAGATACCAAATCCTAGATCTGGAAAAATGTATCCAGTTATTGGACCTTTCATTCACATGACAAAGATCCAGTACAAGTGAATCTTTATCAAGGAACAGAAGATACCAAATTCCTAGATCTGGAAGAATGTATCCAGTTATTGGACCTTTCATTCACATGAACAACGATCCAGTACAAGTGAATCTTTATCAAGGAACAGAAGATACCAAATCCTAGATCTGGAAGAATGTATCCAGTTATTGGACCTTTCATTCACATGACAAAGATCCAGTACAAGTGAATCTTTATCAAGGAACAGAAGATACCAAATCCTAGATCTGAAGAATATATCCAGTTATTGGACCTTCCATTCACATGACAAAGATCCAGTACAAGTGAATCTTTATCAAGGAACAGAAGATGCCAAATCCTAGATCTGAAGAATATATCCAGTTATTGGACCTTCCATTCACATGACAAAGATCCAGTACAGTGAATCTTTATCAAGGAACAGAAGATACCAAATCCTAGATCTGAAAGAATATATCCAGTTATTGGACCTTTCATTCACATGATAAATATCCAGTACAAGTGAATCTTTATCAAGGAACAGAAGATACCAATTCCTAGATCTGAAAGAATGTATCCAGTTATTGGACCTTTCATTCACATGACAAAGATCCAGTACAAGTGAATCTTTATCAAGGAACAGAAGATACCAATTCCTAGATCTGGAAATGTATCCAGTTATTGGACCTTTCATTCACATGATAATATCCAGTACAGGTGAATCTTTATCAAGGAACAGAAGACACCAATTTCCTAGATCTGGAATAATGTATCCAGTTATTGGACCTTCCATTCACATGACAAAGATCCAGTACAAGTGAATCTTTATCAAGGAACAGAAGATACCAATTCCTAGATCTGGAAGAATGTATCCAGTTATTGGACCTTTCATTCACATGACAAAGATCCAGTACAAGTGAATCTTTATCAAGGAACAGAAGATACCAAATCCTAGATCTGGAAGAATGTATCCAGTTATTGGACCTTTCATTCACATGACAAAGATCCAGTACAAGTGAATCTTTATCAAGGAACAGAAGATACCAAATCCTAGATCTGGAAGAATGTATCCAGTTATTGGACCTTTCATTCACATGACAAAGATCCAGTACAAGTGAATCTTTATCAAGGAACAGAAGATACCAATTCCTAGATCTGAAAGAATATATCCAGTTATTGGACCTTTCATTCACATGACAAAGATCCAGTACAAGTGAATCTTTATCAAGGAACAGAAGATACCAAATCCTAGATCTGGAAGAATGTATCCAGTTATTGGACCTTTCATTCACATGACAAAGATCCAGTACAAGTGAATCTTTATCAAGGAACAGAAAACCAATTCCTAGATCTGAAAGAATATATCCAGTTATTGGACCTTTCATTCACATGACAAAGATCCAGTACAAGTGAATCTTTATCAAGGAACAGAATATACCAAATCCTAGATCTGGAAGATGTATCCAGTTATTGGACCTTTCATTCACATGACAAAGATCCAGTACAAGTGAATCTTTATCAAGGAACAGAAGATACCAAATCCTAGATCTGGAAGAATGTATCCAGTTATTGGACCTTCCATTCACATGACAAAGATCCAGTACAAGTGAATCTTTATCAAGGAACAGAAGATACCAAATCCTAGATCTGGAATATGTATCAGTTATTGGACCTTTCATTCACATGACAAAGATCCAGTACAAGTGAATCTTTATCAAGGAACAGAAGATACCAAATCCTAGATCTGGAATAATGTATCCAGTTATTGGACCTTCCATTCACATGACAAAGATCCAGTACAAGTGAATCTTTATCAAGGAACAGAAGATACCAAATCCTAGATCTGGAAGAATGTATCCAGTTATTGGACCTTTCATTCACATGACAAAGATCCAGTACAAGAATCTTTATCAAGGAACAGAAGATACCAAATCCTAGATCTGGAATAATGTATCCAGTTATTGGACCTTCCATTCACATGACAAAGATCCAGTACAAGTGAATCTTTATCAAGGAACAGAAGATACCAATTCCTAGATCTGGAATAATGTATCCAGTTATTGGACCTTTCATTCACATGACAAAGATCCAGTACAAGTGAATCTTTATCAAGGAACAGAAGATACCAAATCCTAGATCTGAAGAATGTATCCAGTTATTGGACCTTTCCATTCACATGACAAAGATCCAGTACAAGTGAATCTTTATCAAGGAACAGAAGATACCAAATCCTAGATCTGGAAGAATGTATCCAGTTATTGGACCTTTCATTCACATGACAAAGATCCAGTACAAGTGAATCTTTATCAAGGAACAGAAGATACCAAATCCTAGATCTGGAAGAATATATCCAGTTATTGGACCTTTCATTCACATGACAAAGATCCAGTACAAGTGAATCTTTATCAAGGAACAGAAGATACCAAACCTAGATCTGGAAGAATGTATCCAGTTATTGGACCTTTCATTCACATGATAAATATCCAGTACAAGTGAATCTTTATCAAGGAACAGAAGATACCAAATCCTAGATCTGGAAGAATAATCCAGTTATTGGACCTTTCATTCACATGACAAATATCCAGTACAAGTGAATCTTTATCAAGGAACAGAAATACCAAATCCTAGATCTGGAAGAATGTATCCAGTTATTGGACCTTTCATTCACATGACAAAATCCAGTACAGTGAATCTTTATCAAGGAACAGAAGATACCAAATCCTAGATCTGGAAGAATGTATCCAGTTATTGGACCTTTCATTCACATGACAAAGATCCAGTACAAGTGAATCTTTATCAAGGAACAGAAGATACCAAATCCTAGATCTGGAAGAATGTATCCAGTTATTGGACCTTTCATTCACATGACAAATATCCAGTACAAGTGAATCTTTATCAAGGAACAGAAGATACCAAACCTAGATCTGGAAGAATGTATCCAGTTATTGGACCTTTCATTCACATGACAAAGATCCAGTACAAGTGAATCTTTATCAAGGAACAGAAGATACCAAATCCTAGATCTGGAAGAATGTATCCAGTTATTGGACCTTTCATTCACATGACAAAGATCCAGTACAAGTGAATCTTTATCAAGGAACAGAAGATACCAAACCTAGATCTGGAAGAATGTATCCAGTTATTGGACCTTTCCATTCACATGACAAAGATCCAGTACAAGTGAATCTTTATCAAGGAACAGAAGATACCAAATCCTAGATCTGGAAAATGTATCCAGTTATTGGACCTTTCATTCACATGACAAAGATCCAGTACAAGTGAATCTTTATCAAGGAACAGAAGATACCAAATCCTAGATCTGGAAGAATGTATCCAGTTATTGGACCTTTCATTCACATAACAACGATCCAGTACAAGTGAATCTTTATCAAGGAACAGAAGATACCAAATCCTAGATCTGGAAGAATGTATCTAGTTATTGGACCTTTCATTCACATGACAAAGATCCAGTACAAGTGAATCTTTATCAAGGAACAGAAGATACCAAATCCTAGATCTGAAGAATGTATCCAGTTATTGGACCTTCCATTCACATGACAAAGATCCAGTACAAGTGAATCTTTATCAAGGAACAGAAGATACCAAATCCTAGATCTGAAGAATGTATCCAGTTATTGGACCTTCCATTCACATGACAAAGATCCAGTACAAGTGAATCTTTATCAAGGAACAGAAGATACCAAATCCTAGATCTGAAAGAATATATCCAGTTATTGGACCTTTCATTCACATGATAAATATCCAGTACAAGTGAATCTTTATCAAGGAACAGAAGATACCAATTCCTAGATCTGAAAGAATGTATCCAGTTATTGGACCTTTCATTCACATGACAAAGATCCAGTACAAGTGAATCTTTATCAAGGAACAGAAGATACCAATCCTAGATCTGGATAATGTATCCAGTTATTGGACCTTTCATTCACATGATAGATATCCAGTACAAGGTGAATCTTTATCAAGGAACAGAAGACACCAATCTAGATCTGGAATAATGTATCCAGTCATTGGACCTTCCATTCACATGACAAAGATCCAGTACAAGTGAATCTTTATCAAGGAACAGAAGATACCAATTCCTAGATCTGGAAGAATGTATCCAGTTATTGGACCTTTCCATTCACATGACAAAGATCCAGTACAAGTGAATCTTTATCAAGGAACAGAAGATACCAAATCCTAGATCTGGAAGAATGTATCCAGTTATTGGACCTTTCCATTCACATGACAAAGATCCAGTACAAGTGAATCTTTATCAAGGAACAGAAGATACCAAATCCTAGATCTGGAAGAATGTATCCAGTTATTGGACCTTCCATTCACATGACAAAGATCCAGTACAAGTGAATCTTTATCAAGGAACAGAGATACCAATTCCTAGATCTGAAAGAATGTATCCAGTTATTGGACCTTTCATTCACATGACAAATATCCAGTACAAGTGAATCTTTATCAAGGAACAGAAGATACCAAATCCTAGATCTGGAAGAATGTATCCAGTTATTGGACCTTCCATTCACATGACAAAGATCCAGTACAAGTGAATCTTTATCAAGGAACAGAAGATACCAATTCCTAGATCTGAAAGAATATATCCAGTTATTGGACCTTCCATTCACATGACAAATATCCAGTACAAGTGAATCTTTATCAAGGAACAGAAGATACCAAATCCTAGATCTGGAAGATATATCCAGTTATTGGACCTTTCATTCACATGATAAATATCCAGTACAGTGAATCTTTATCAAGGAACAGAAGACACCAATTCCTAGATCTGGAAGAATACATCCAGTTATTGGACCTTTCATTCACATGACAAAGATCCAGTACAAGTGAATCTTTATCAAGGAACAGAAGATACCAAATCCTAATCTGGAAGAATGTATCCAGTTATTGGACCTTTCATTCACATGATAAATATCCAGTACAAGTGAATCTTTATCAAGGAACAGAAGATACCAATCCTAGATCTGGAATAATGTATCCAGTTATTGGACCTTCCATTCACATGACAAAGATCCAGTACAAGTGAATCTTTATCAAGGAACAGAAGATACCAAATCCTAGATCTGAAGAATATATCCAGTTATTGGACCTTTCATTCACATGATAAATATCCAGTACAAGTGAATCTTTATCAAGGAACAGAAGATACCAATTCCTAGATCTGGAATAATGTATCCAGTTATTGGACCTTCATTCACATGACAAAGATCCAGTACAAGTGAATCTTTATCAAGGAACAGAAGATACCAATTCCTAGATCTGGAAAATGTATCCAGTTATTGGACCTTTCATTCACATGACAAAGATCCAGTACAAGTGAATCTTTATCAAGGAACAGAAGATACCAAATCCTAGATCTGGAAGAATGTATCCAGTTATTGGACCTTTCATTCACATGACAAAGATCCAGTACAAGTGAATCTTTATCAAGGAACAGAAGATACCAAATCCTAGATCTGGAAGAATGTATCCAGTTATTGGACCTTTCATTCACATGACAAAGATCCAGTACAAGTGAATCTTTATCAAGGAACAGAAGATACCAAATCCTAGATCTGGAAGAATATATCCAGTTATTGGACCTTTCATTCACATGACAAAGATCCAGTACAAGTGAATCTTTATCAAGGAACAGAAGATACCAAATCCTAGATCTGGAAGAATGTATCCAGTTATTGGACCTTTCATTCACATGATAAATATCCAGTACAGGTGAATCTTTATCAAGGAACAGAAGATACCAATTCCTAGATCTGAAAGAATATATCCAGTTATTGGACCTTTCATTCACATGACAAAGATCCAGTACAAGTGAATCTTTATCAAGGAACAGAAGATACCAAATCCTAGATCTGGAAGAATGTATCAGTTATTGGACCTTTCATTCACATGACAAAGATCCAGTACAAGTGAATCTTTATCAAGGAACAGAAGATACCAAATCCTAGATCTGGAAGAATGTATCCAGTTATTGGACCTTTCATTCACATGACAAAGATCCAGTACAAGTGAATCTTTATCAAGGAACAGAAGATACCAAATCCTAGATCTGGAAGAATGTATCCAGTTATTGGACCTTTCATTCACATGACAAAGATCCAGTACAAGTGAATCTTTATCAAGGAACAGAAGATACCAAATCCTAGATCTGGAAGAATGTATCCAGTTATTGGACCTTCCATTCACATGACAAAGATCCAGTACAAGTGAATCTTTATCAAGGAACAGAAGATACCAAATCCTAGATCTGGAATAATGTATCCAGTTATTGGACCTTTCATTCACATGACAAAGATCCAGTACAAGTGAATCTTTATCAAGGAACAGAAGATACCAAATCCTAGATCTGGAAGAATGTATCCAGTTATTGGACCTTCCATTCACATGACAAAGATCCAGTACAAGTGAATCTTTATCAAGGAACAGAAGATACCAAATCCTAGATCTGGAAGAATGTATCCAGTTATTGGACCTTTCCATTCACATGACAAAGATCCAGTACAAGTGAATCTTTATCAAGGAACAGAAGATACCAAATCCTAGATCTGGAAGAATGTATCCAGTTATTGGACCTTCCATTCACATAACAGACAAAGATCCAGTACAAGTGAATCTTTATCAAGGAACAGAAGATACCAAATCCTAGATCTGGAAGAATGTATCCAGTTATTGGACCTTTCATTCACATGACAAAGATCCAGTACAAGTGAATCTTTATCAAGGAACAGAAGATACCAAATCCTAGATCTGGAAGAATGTATCCAGTTATTGGACCTTCCATTCACATGACAAAGATCCAGTACAAGTGAATCTTTATCAAGGAACAGAAGATACCAAATCCTAGATCTGGAAGAATGTATCCAGTTATTGGACCTTTCATTCACATGACAAAGATCCAGTACAAGTGAATCTTTATCAAGGAACAGAAGATACCAAATCCTAGATCTGAAAGAATATATCCAGTTATTGGACCTTTCATTCACATGACAAAGATCCAGTACAAGTGAATCTTTATCAAGGAACAGAAGATACCAATTCCTAGATCTGAAAGAATGTATCCAGTTATTGGACCTTTCATTCACATGACAAAGATCCAGTACAAGTGAATCTTTATCAAGGAACAGAAGATACCAAATCCTAGATCTGGAATAATGTATCCAGTTATTGGACCTTTCATTCACATGACAAAGATCCAGTACAAGTGAATCTTTATCAAGGAACAGAAGATACCAATCCTAGATCTGGAAGAATGTATCCAGTTATTGGACCTTTCATTCACATGACAAAGATCCAGTACAAGTGAATCTTTATCAAGGAACAGAAGATACCAATTCCTAGATCTGAAGAATGTATCCAGTTATTGGACCTTCCATTCACATGACAAAGATCCAGTACAAGTGAATCTTTATCAAGGAACAGAAGATACCAAATCCTAGATCTGGAAGAATGTATCCAGTTATTGGACCTTTCATTCACATGACAAATATCCAGTACAAGTGAATCTTTATCAAGGAACAGAAGATACCAAATCCTAGATCTGGAAGAATGTATCCAGTTATTGGACCTTCCATTCACATGACAAAGATCCAGTACAAGTGAATCTTTATCAAGGAACAGAAGATACCAAATCCTAGATCTGGAAGAATGTATCCAGTTATTGGACCTTTCATTCACATGACAAATATCCAGTACAAGTGAATCTTTATCAAGGAACAGAAGATACCAAATCCTAGATCTGGAAGAATGTATCCAGTTATTGGACCTTTCATTCACATGACAAATATCCAGTACAAGTGAATCTTTATCAAGGAACAGAAGATACCAAATCCTAGATCTGGAATAATGTATCCAGTTATTGGACCTTCCATTCACATGACAAAGATCCAGTACAAGTGAATCTTTATCAAGGAACAGAAGATACCAAATCCTAGATCTGGAAGAATATATCCAGTTATTGGACCTTTCATTCACATGATAAATATCCAGTACAGGTGAATCTTTATCAAGGAACAGAAGATACCAATTCCTAGATCTGGAATAATGTATCCAGTTATTGGACCTTCCATTCACATGACAAAGATCCAGTACAAGTGAATCTTTATCAAGGAACAGAAGATACCAAATCCTAGATCTGGAAGAATATATCCAGTTATTGGACCTTTCATTCACATGACAAAGATCCAGTACAAGTGAATCTTTATCAAGGAACAGAAGATACCAATTCCTAGATCTGGAAAATGTATCCAGTTATTGGACCTTCCATTCACATGACAAAGATCCAGTACAAGTGAATCTTTATCAAGGAACAGAAGATACCAAATCCTAGATCTGAAGAATGTATCCAGTTATTGGACCTTTCATTCACATGATAAATATCCAGTACAAGTGAATCTTTATCAAGGAACAGAAGATACCAATTCCTAGATCTGAAAGAATGTATCCAGTTATTGGACCTTTCATTCACATGACAAAGATCCAGTACAAGTGAATCTTTATCAAGGAACAGAAGATACCAATTTCCTAGATCTGGAAATGTATCCAGTTATTGGACCTTTCATTCACATGACAGATATCCAGTACAAGTGAATCTTTATCAAGGAACAGAAGACACCAATTTCCTAGATCTGGAATAATGTATCCAGTTATTGGACCTTCCATTCACATGACAAAGATCCAGTACAAGTGAATCTTTATCAAGGAACAGAAGATACCAATTCCTAGATCTGGAAGAATGTATCCAGTTATTTGGACCTTCCATTCACATGACAAAGATCCAGTACAAGTGAATCTTTATCAAGGAACAGAAGATACCAAATCCTAGATCTGGAAGAATGTATCCAGTTATTGGACCTTCCATTCACATGACAAAGATCCAGTACAAGTGAATCTTTATCAAGGAACAAAAGATACCAAATCCTAGATCTGGAAGAATTATCGAGTTATTGGACCTTCCATTCACATGACAAAGATCCAGTACAGGTGAATCTTTATCAAGGAACAGAAGATACCAATTCCTAGATCTGAAAGAATGTATCCAGTTATTGGACCTTCCATTCACATGACAAATATCCAGTACAAGTGAATCTTTATCAAGGAACAGAAGATACCAAATCCTAGATCTGGAAGAATGTATCCAGTTATTGGACCTTCCATTCACATGACAAAGATCCAGTACAAGTGACTCTTTATCAAGGAACAGAAGATACCAAATCCTAGATCTGAAAGAATATATCCAGTTATTGGACCTTCCATTCACATGATAAATATCCAGTACAAGTGAATCTTTATCAAGGAACAGAATGATACCAATTCCTAGATCTGAAAGATATATCCAGTTATTGGACCTTTCATTCACATGATAAATATCCAGTACAAGGTGAATCTTTTCAAGGAACAGAAGATACCAATTCCTAGATCTGAGAGAATAATCCAGTTATTGGACCTTTCATTCACATGACAAAGATCCAGTACAAGTGAATCTTTATCAAGGAACAGAAGATACCAAATCCTAGATCTGGAAGAATGTATCTAGTTATTGGACCTTTCATTCACATGATAAATATCCAGTACAAGTGAATCTTTATCAAGGAACAGAAGACACCAATTCCTAGATCTGGAATAATGTATCCAGTTATTGGACCTTCCATTCACATGACAAAGATCCAGTACAAGTGAATCTTTATCAAGGAACAGAAGATACCAATTCCTAGATCTGAAAGAATATATCCAGTTATTGGACCTTTCATTCACATGATAAATATCCAGTACAAGTGAATCTTTATCAAGGAACAGAAGACACCAATTCCTAGATCTGGAATAATGTATCCAGTTATTGGACCTTCCATTCACATGACAAAGATCCAGTACAAGTGAATCTTTATCAAGGAACAGAAGACACCAATTCCTAGATCTGGAAGAATGTATCCAGTTATTGGACCTTTCATTCACATGACAAAATCCAGTACAAGTGAATCTTTATCAAGGAACAGAAGATACCAAATCCTAGATCTGGAAGAATGTATCCAGTTATTGGACCTTTCATTCACATGACAAAGATCCAGTACAAGTGAATCTTTATCAAGGAACAGAAGATACCAAATCCTAGATCTGGAAGAATGTATCCAGTTATTGGACCTTTCATTCACATGACAAAGATCCAGTACAAGTGAATCTTTATCAAGGAACAGAAGATACCAAATCCTAGATCTGAAAGAATATATCCAGTTATTGGACCTTTCATTCACATGACAAAGATCCAGTACAAGTGAATCTTTATCAAGGAACAGAAGATACCAATTCCTAGATCTGGAAGAATGTATCCAGTTATTGGACCTTTCATTCACATGATAAATATCCAGTACAAGTGAATCTTTATCAAGGAACAGAAGATACCAATTCCTAGATCTGAAAGAATATATCCAGTTATTGGACCTTTCATTCACATGACAAAGATCCAGTACAAGTGAATCTTTATCAAGGAACAGAAGATACCAAATCCTAGATCTGGAATAATGTATCCAGTTATTGGACCTTTCATTCACATGACAAAGATCCAGTACAAGTGAATCTTTATCAAGGAACAGAAGATACCAAATCCTAGATCTGGAAGAATGTATCCAGTTATTGGACCTTCCATTCACATGACAAAGATCCAGTACAAGTGAATCTTTATCAAGGAACAGAAGATACCAAATCCTAGATCTGGAATAATGTATCCAGTTATTGGACCTTTCATTCACATGACAAAGATCCAGTACAAGTGAATCTTTATCAAGGAACAGAAGATACCAAATCCTAGATCTGGAATAATGTATCCAGTTATTGGACCTTCCATTCACATGACAAAGATCCAGTACAAGTGAATCTTTATCAAGGAACAGAAGACACCAAATCCTAGATCTGGAAGAATATATCCAGTTATTGGACCTTTCATTCACATGACAAAGATCCAGTACAAGTGAATCTTTATCAAGGAACAGAAGATACCAAATTCCTAGATCTGGAAGAATGTATCCAGTTATTGGACCTTCCATTCACATGACAAAGATCCAGTACAAGTGAATCTTTATCAAGGAACAGAAGATACCAAATCCTAGATCTGGAATAATGTATCCAGTTATTGGACCTTCCATTCACATGACAAAGATCCAGTACAAGTGAATCTTTATCAAGGAACAGAAGATACCAAATCCTAGATCTGGAAGAATGTATCCAGTTATTGGACCTTTCCATTCACATGACAAAGATCCAGTACAAGTGAATCTTTATCAAGGAACAGAAGATACCAATTCCTAGATCTGGAAGAATGTATCCAGTTATTGGACCTTCCATTCACATGACAAAGATCCAGTACAAGTGAATCTTTATCAAGGAACAGAAGATACCAAATTCCTAGATCTGAAGAATATATCCAGTTATTGGACCTTCCATTCACATATAAATGACAAAGATCCAGTACAAGTGAATCTTTATCAAGGAACAGAAGATACCAATTCCTAGATCTGGAAGAATATATCCAGTTATTGGACCTTTCATTCACATGACAAAGATCCAGTACAAGTGAATCTTTATCAAGGAACAGAAGATACCAAATCCTAGATCTGAAAATGTATCCAGTTATTGGACCTTTCATTCACATGACAAAGATCCAGTACAAGTGAATCTTTATCAAGGAACAGAAGATACCAATTCCTAGATCTGGAAGAATGTATCCAGTTATTGGACCTTTCATTCACATGACAAAGATCCAGTACAAGTGAATCTTTATCAAGGAACAGAAGATACCAAATCCTAGATCTGAAAGAATATATCCAGTTATTGGACCTTTCATTCACACGACAAAGATCCAGTACAAGTGAATCTTTATCAAGGAACAGAAGATACCAATTCCTAGATCTGGAAAAATGTATCCAGTTATTGGACCTTTCATTCACATGACAAAGATCCAGTACAAGTGAATCTTTATCAAGGAACAGAAGATACCAATTCCTAGATCTGGAATAATGTATCCAGTTATTGGACCTTCCATTCACATGACAAAGATCCAGTACAAGTGAATCTTTATCAAGGAACAGAAGATACCTTCCTAGATCTGGAAGAATGTATCCAGTTATTGGACCTTTCATTCACATGACAAAGATCCAGTACAAGTGAATCTTTATCAAGGAACAGAAGATACCAATTCCTAGATCTGAGAATATATCCAGTTATTGGACCTTCCATTCACATGACAAAGATCCAGTACAAGTGAATCTTTATCAAGGAACAGAAGATACCAATTCCTAGATCTGGAAGAATGTATCCAGTTATTGGACCTTTCATTCACATGACAAAGATCCAGTACAAGTGAATCTTTATCAAGGAACAGAAGACACCAATTCCTAGATCTGGAAGAATGTATCCAGTTATTGGACCTTTCATTCACATGACAAAGATCCAGTACAAGTGAATCTTTATCAAGGAACAGAAGATACCAATTCCTAGATCTGGAAGAATATATCCAGTTATTGGACCTTTCATTCACATGACAAAGATCCAGTACAAGTGAATCTTTATCAAGGAACAGAAGATACCAATTCCTAGATCTGGAAGAATATATCCAGTTATTGGACCTTTCATTCACATGATAAATATCCAGTACAGGTGAATCTTTATCAAGGAACAGAAGATACCAATTCCTAGATCTGGAATAATGTATCCAGTTATTGGACCTTCCATTCACATGACAAAGATCCAGTACAAGTGAATCTTTATCAAGGAACAGAAGATACCAAATCCTAGATCTGGAAGAATATATCCAGTTATTGGACCTTTCATTCACATGATAAAATATCCAGTACAAGTGAATCTTTATCAAGGAACAGAAGACACCAATTCCTAGATCTGGAATAATGTATCCAGTTATTGGACCTTCCATTCACATGACAAAGATCCAGTACAAGTGAATCTTTATCAAGGAACAGAAGATACCAATTCCTAGATCTGAAGAATATATCCAGTTATTGGACCTTTCATTCACATGATAAATATCCAGTACAAGTGAATCTTTATCAAGGAACAGAAGATACCAATTCCTAGATCTGGAATAATGTATCCAGTTATTGGACCTTCCATTCACATGACAAAGATCCAGTACAAGTGAATCTTTATCAAGGAACAGAAGATACCAAATCCTAGATCTGGAAGAATGTATCCAGTTATTGGACCTTTCATTCACATGACAAAGATCCAGTACAAGTGAATCTTTATCAAGGAACAGAAGATACCAAATCCTAGATCTGGAAGAATGTATCCAGTTATTGGACCTTTCATTCACATGACAAAGATCCAGTACAAGTGAATCTTTATCAAGGAACAGAAGATACCAATTCCTAGATCTGGAAGAATGTATCCAGTTATTGGACCTTCCATTCACACGACAAAGATCCAGTACAAGTGAATCTTTATCAAGGAACAGAAGATACCAAATCCTAGATCTGGAAGAATATATCCAGTTATTGGACCTTCCATTCACACTGATCACACATGACAAAGATCCAGTACAAGTGAATCTTTATCAAGGAACAGAAGATACCAATTCCTAGATCTGGAAGAATATATCTAGTTATTGGACCTTTCATTCACATGATAAATATCCAGTACAAGTGAATCTTTATCAAGGAACAGAAGACACCAATTCCTAGATCTGAATAATGTATCCAGTTATTGGACCTTCCATTCACATGACAAAGATCCAGTACAAGTGAATCTTTATCAAGGAACAGAAGATACCAAATCCTAGATCTGGAATAATGTATCCAGTTATTGGACCTTTCATTCACATGACAAAGATCCAGTACAAGTGAATCTTTATCAAGGAACAGAAGATACCAAATCCTAGATCTGAAAGAATATATCCAGTTATTGGACCTTTCATTCACATGACAAAGATCCAGTACAAGTGAATCTTTATCAAGGAACAGAAGATACCAATTCCTAGATCTGAAAGAATATACCAGTTATTGGACCTTTCATTCACATGACAAAGATCCAGTACAAGTGAATCTTTATCAAGGAACAGAAGATACCAAATCCTAGATCTGGAATAATGTATCCAGTTATTGACCTTCCATTCACACACAAAGATCCAGTACAAGTGAATCTTTATCAAGGAACAGAAGATACCATCCTAGATCTGGAAGAATGTATCCAGTTATTGGACCTTTCATTCACACGACAAAGATCCAGTACAAGTGAATCTTTATCAAGGAACAGAAGATACCAATTCCTAGATCTGATAGAATATATCCAGTTATTGGACCTTCCATTCACATGACAAAGATCCAGTACAAGTGAATCTTTATCAAGGAACAGAAGATACCAATTCCTAGATCTTAAAGAATGTATCCAGTTATTGGACCTTTCATTCACATGATAAATATCCAGTACAAGTGAATCTTTATCAAGGAACAGAAGACACCAATTCCTAGATCTGTAATAATGTATCCAGTTATTGGACCTTCCATTCACATGACAAAGATCCAGTACAAGTGAATCTTTATCAAGGAACAGAAGGTACCAAATCCTAGATCTGGAAGAATATATCCAGTTATTGGACCTTTCATTCACATGACAAAGATCCAGTACAAGTGAATCTTTATCAAGGAACAGAAGTACCAATTCCTAGATCTGGAAAATATATCCAGTTATTGGACCTTTCATTCACATAATAAATATCCAGTACAGGTGAATCTTTATCAAGGAACAGAAGATACCAATTCCTAGATCTGGAATAATGTATCCAGTTATTGGACCTTCCATTCACATGACAAAGATCCAGTACAAGTGAATCTTTATCAAGGAACAGAAGATACCAAATCCTAGATCTGGAAGAATATATCCAGTTATTGACCTTTCATTCACATGATAAATATCCAGTACAGGTGAATCTTTATCAAGGAACAGAAGACACCAATTCCTAGATCTGGAATAATGTATCCAGTTATTGGACCTTCCATTCACATGACAAAGATCCAGTACAAGTGAATCTTTATCAAGGAACAGAAGATACCAATTCCTAGATCTGAAAGAATATATCCAGTTATTGGACCTTTCATTCACATGATAAATATCCAGTACAAGTGAATCTTTATCAAGGAACAGAAGACACCAATTCCTAGATCTGGAATAATGTATCCAGTTATTGGACCTTCCATTCACATGACAAAGATCCAGTACAAGTGAATCTTTATCAAGGAACAGAAGATACCAAATCCTAGATCTGGAAGAATATATCCAGTTATTGGACCTTTTCATTCACATGACAAAGATCCAGTACAAGTGAATCTTTATCAAGGAACAGAAGATACCAAATCCTAGATCTGGAAGAATGTATCCAGTTATTGGACCTTTCATTCACATGACAAAGATCCAGTACAAGTGAATCTTTATCAAGGAACAGAAGATACCAATTCCTAGATCTGGAATAATGTATCCAGTTATTGGACCTTCCATTCACATGACAAAGATCCAGTACAAGTGAATCTTTATCAAGGAACAGAAGATACCAAATCCTAGATCTGGAAGAATATATCCAGTTATTGGACCTTTTCATTCACACGACAAAGATCCAGTACAAGTGAATCTTTATCAAGGAACAGAAGATACCAATTCCTAGATCTGGAAGAATGTATCCAGTTATTGGACCTTCCATTCACACGACAAAGATCCAGTACAAGTGAATCTTTATCAAGGAACAGAAGATACCAAATCCTAGATCTGGAAGAATATATCCAGTTATTGGACCTTCCATTCACACTACAAAGATCCATTCACATGACAAAGATCCAGTACAAGTGAATCTTTATCAAGGAACAGAAGATACCAATTCCTAGATCTGGAAGAATATATCTAGTTATTGGACCTTTCATTCACATGATAAATATCCAGTACAAGTGAATCTTTATCAAGGAACAGAAGACACCAATTCCTAGATCTGAATAATGTATCCAGTTATTGGGCCTTCCATTCACATGACAAAGATCCAGTACAAGTGAATCTTTATCAAGGAACAGAAGATACCAAATCCTAGATCTGGAATAATGTATCCAGTTATTGGACCTTTCATTCACATGACAAAGATCCAGTACAAGTGAATCTTTATCAAGGAACAGAAGATACCAAATCCTAGATCTGAAAGAATATATCCAGTTATTGGACCTTTCATTCACACGACAAAGATCCAGTACAAGTGAATCTTTATCAAGGAACAGAAGATACCAATTCCTAGATCTGAAAGAATATACCAGTTATTGGACCTTTCATTCACACGACAAAGATCCAGTACAAGTGAATCTTTATCAAGGAACAGAAGATACCAAATCCTAGATCTGGAATAATGTATCCAGTTATTGACCTTCCATTCACACACAAAGATCCAGTACAAGTGAATCTTTATCAAGGAACAGAATATACCATCCTAGATCTGGAAGAATGTATCCAGTTATTGGACCTTTCATTCACACGACAAAGATCCAGTACAAGTGAATCTTTATCAAGGAACAGAAGATACCAATTCCTAGATCTGATAGAATATATCCAGTTATTGGACCTTCCATTCACATGACAAAGATCCAGTACAAGTGAATCTTTATCAAGGAACAGAAGATACCAATTCCTAGATCTTAAAGAATGTATCCAGTTATTGGACCTTTCATTCACATGATAAATATCCAGTACAAGTGAATCTTTATCAAGGAACAGAAGACACCAATTCCTAGATCTGTAATAATGTATCCAGTTATTGGACCTTCCATTCACATGACAAAGATCCAGTACAAGTGAATCTTTAACAAGGAACAGAAGGTACCAAATCCTAGATCTGGAAGAATATATCCAGTTATTGGACCTTTCATTCACATGACAAAGATCCAGTACAAGTGAATCTTTATCAAGGAACAGAAGTTACCAATTCCTAGATCTGAAACAATATATGTATCCAGTTATTGGACCTTTCATTCACATAATAAATATCCAGTACAGGTGAATCTTTATCAAGGAACAGAAGATACCAATTCCTAGATCTGGAATAATGTATCCAGTTATTGGACCTTCCATTCACATGACAAAGATCCAGTACAAGTGAATCTTTATCAAGGAACAGAAGATACCAAATCCTAGATCTGGAAGAATATATCCAGTTATTGAACCTTTCATTCACATGATAAATATCCAGTACAGGTGAATCTTTATCAAGGAACAGAAGACACCAATTCCTAGATCTGGAATAATGTATCCAGTTATTGGACCTTCCATTCACATGACAAAGATCCAGTACAAGTGAATCTTTATCAAGGAACAGAAGATACCAATTCCTAGATCTGAAAGAATATATCCAGTTATTGGACCTTTCATTCACATGATAAATATCCAGTACAAGTGAATCTTTATCAAGGAACAGAAGACACCAATTCCTAGATCTGGAAGAATGTATCCAGTTATTGGACCTTTCATTCACATGACAAAGATCCAGTACAAGTGAATCTTTATCAAGGAACAGAAGATACCAAATCCTAGATCTGGAAGAATGTATCCAGTTATTGGACCTTTCATTCACATGACAAAGATCCAGTACAAGTGAATCTTTATCAAGGAACAGAAGATACCAAATCCTAGATCTGGAAGAATGTATCCAGTTATTGGACCTTTCATTCACATGACAAAGATCCAGTACAAGTGAATCTTTATCAAGGAACAGAAGATACCAATTCCTAGATCTGAAGAATGTATCCAGTTATTGGACCTTTCATTCACATGACAAAGATCCAGTACAAGTGAATCTTTATCAAGGAACAGAAGATACCAAATCCTAGATCTGGAAGAATGTATCCAGTTATTGGACCTTTCATTCACATGACAAAGATCCAGTACAAGTGAATCTTTATCAAGGAACAGAAGATACCAAATCCTAGATCTGGAATAATGTATCCAGTTATTGGACCTTTCATTCACATGACAAAGATCCAGTACAAGTGAATCTTTATCAAGGAACAGAAGATACCAATTCCTAGATCTGAAAGAATATATCCAGTTATTGGACCTTTCATTCACATGACAAAGATCCAGTACAAGTGAATCTTTATCAAGGAACAGAATATACCAAATCCTAGATCTGGAATGTATCCAGTTATTGGACCTTTCATTCACATGACAAAGATCCAGTACAAGTGAATCTTTATCAAGGAACAGAAGATACCAAATCCTAGATCTGGAAGAATGTATCTAGTTATTGGACCTTCCATTCACATGACAAAGATCCAGTACAAGTGAATCTTTATCAAGGAACAGAAGATACCAAATCCTAGATCTGGAATAATGTATCCAGTTATTGGACCTTTCATTCACATGACAAAGATCCAGTACAAGTGAATCTTTATCAAGGACAGAAGATACCAAATCCTAGATCTGGAATAATGTATCCAGTTATTGGACCTTCCATTCACATGACAAAGATCCAGTACAAGTGAATCTTTATCAAGGAACAGAAGATACCAAATCCTAGATCTGGAAGAATGTATCCAGTTATTGGACCTTTCATTCACATGACAAAGATCCAGTACAAGTGAATCTTTATCAAGGAACAGAAGATACCAAATCCTAGATCTGGAATAATGTATCCAGTTATTGGACCTTCCATTCACATGACAAAGATCCAGTACAAGTGAATCTTTATCAAGGAACAGAAGATACCAAATCCTAGATCTGGAATAATGTATCCAGTTATTGGACCTTCCATTCACATGACAAAGATCCAGTACAAGTGAATCTTTATCAAGGAACAGAAGATACCAAATCCTAGATCTGAAGAATGTATCCAGTTATTGGACCTTTCCATTCACACGACAAAGATCCAGTACAAGTGAATCTTTATCAAGGAACAGAAGATACCAAATCCTAGATCTGGAAGAATGTATCCAGTTATTGGACCTTCCATTCACACGACAAAGATCCAGTACAAGTGAATCTTTATCAAGGAACAGAAGATACCAAATCCTAGATCTGGAAGAATATATCCAGTTATTGGACCTTCCATTCACACTACAAAGATCCATTCACATGACAAAGATCCAGTACAAGTGAATCTTTATCAAGGAACAGAAGATACCAATTCCTAGATCTGGAAGAATATATCCAGTTATTGGACCTTTCATTCACATGATAAATATCCAGTACAAGTGAATCTTTATCAAGGAACAGAAGACACTAATTCCTAGATCTTGAATAATGTATCCAGTTATTGGGCCTTTCATTCACATGACAAAGATCCAGTACAAGTGAATCTTTATCAAGGAACAGAAGATACCAAATCCTAGATCTGGAAGAATGTATCCAGTTATTGGACCTTTCATTCACATGACAAAGATCCAGTACAAGTGAATCTTTATCAAGGAACAGAAGATACCAAATCCTAGATCTGAAAGAATATATCCAGTTATTGGACCTTTCATTCACACGACAAAGATCCAGTACAAGTGAATCTTTATCAAGGAACAGAAGATACCAAATCCTAGATCTGGAATAATGTATCCAGTTATTCGACCTTCCATTCACACGACAAAGATCCAGTACAAGTGAATCTTTATCAAGGAACAGAAGATACCAAATCCTAGATCTGGAAGAATGTATCCAGTTATTGGACCTTCCATTCACACGACAAAGATCCAGTACAAGTGAATCTTTATCAAGGAACAGAAGATACCAAATCCTAGATCTGGAAGAATATATCCAGTTATTGGACCTTCCATTCACACTACAAAGATCCATTCATATGACAAAGATCCAGTACAAGTGAATCTTTATCAAGGAACAGAAGATACCAATTCCTAGATCTGGAAGAATATATCCAGTTATTGGACCTTTCATTCACATGATAAATATCCAGTACAAGTGAATCTTTATCAAGGAACAGAAGACACCAATTCCTAGATCTTGAATAATGTATCCAGTTATTGGACCTTCCATTCACATGACAAAGATCCAGTACAAGTGAATCTTTATCAAGGAACAGAAGATACCAAATCCTAGATCTGGAAGAATGTATCCAGTTATTGGACCTTTCATTCACATGACAAAGATCCAGTACAAGTGAATCTTTATCAAGGAACAGAAGATACCAAATCCTAGATCTGAAAGAATATATCCAGTTATTGGACCTTTCATTCACACGACAAAGATCCAGTACAAGTGAATCTTTATCAAGGAACAGAAGATACCAAATCCTAGATCTGGAATAATGTATCCAGTTATTGGACCTTTCATTCACACGACAAAGATCCAGTACAAGTGAATCTTTATCAAGGAACAGAAGATACCAAATCCTAGATCTGGAAGAATATATCCAGTTATTGAACCTTTCATTCACATGATAAATATCCAGTACAGGTGAATCTTTATCAAGGAACAGAAGACACCAATTCCTAGATCTGGAATAATGTATCCAGTTATTGGACCTTCCATTCACATGACAAAGATCCAGTACAAGTTCAATCTTTATCAAGGAACAGAAGATACCAATTCCTAGATCTGAAAGAATATATCCAGTTATTGGACCTTTCATTCACATGATAAATATCCAGTACAAGTGAATCTTTATCAAGGAACAGAAGACACCAATTCCTAGATCTGGAATAATGTATCCAGTTATTGGACCTTCCATTCACATGACAAAGATCCAGTACAAGTGAATCTTTATCAAGGAACAGAAGATACCAAATCTTAGATCTGGAAGAATATATCCAGTTATTGGACTTTTCATTCACATGACAAAGATCCAGTACAAGTGAATCTTTATCAAGGAACAGAAGATACCAAATCCTAGATCTGGAAGAATGTATCTAGTTATTGGACCTTTCATTCACACGACAAAGATCCAGTACAATTGAATCTTTATCAAGGAACAGAAGATACCAATTCCTAGATCTGGAATAATGTATCCAGTTATTGGACCTTTCATTCACATGATAAATATCCAGTACAGGTGAATCTTTATCAAGGAACAGAAGACACCAAATCCTAGATCTGGAAAAATGTATCCAGTTATTGGACCTTTCATTCACATGATAAATATCCAGTGCAGGTGAATGTTTATCAAGGAACAGAAGACACCAAATCCTAGATCTGGAAAAATGTATCCAGTTATTGGACCTTTCATTCACATGATAAATATCCAGTACAGGTGAATCTTTATCAAGGAACAGATGATACCAATTCGTAGATCTGAAAGAATTTAGATAGTTATTGGACCTTTTGTATACATATACTTGGTTCTCTACTTTGAGCCTTCTGAACATTATGTGATTTTTTTTTCATTTTTTTTTATTTAATTTTTTTTAGTTTTTTTTCATTCCTTTTAGTTTTTTCTGTTTTATAGTATCTTTTTTATATTTTTGCGCTTTTTTAGATTGCTTTGTTTATTTTAGTTTTTTTATATCCTTTATATTCCCTTGTTTTAATTAACTGCTTAACAACAGAAACAAAGGTCACTACACATATCACAAGAACAATCACAACTACAACTACAATCTCCACAACAGTCATCTAAATCACAATCTCCACACATATCTCCTATGTCACAATCTCCACACATATCTCCTATGTCACAATCTCCACACATATCTCCTATGTCACAATCTCCACACATATCTCCTATGTCACAATCTCCACACATATCTTGCATATCACAATCTCCACACATATCTCCACAACCATCTCCACACATATCTCCACAGCCATCTCCACACATATCTCCACAGCCATCTCCACACATATCTCCACAACCATCTCCACACATATCTCCACAACCATCTCCACACATATCTCCACAACCATCTCCACACATATCTCCACAGCCATCTCCACACATATCTCCACAACCATCTCCACAACCATCTCCACACATATCTCCACAACCATCTCCACAGCCATCTCCACACATATCTCCACAACCATCTCCACAGCCATCTCCACACATATCTCCACAACCATCTCCACACATATCTCCACAACCATCTCCACAGCCATCTCCACACATATCTCCACAACCATTACTTCCGCAGCACTTACAACCGTCAGATCCCCAGCACTTACAACCATCAGATCCACCGCACTTAAAACCATCACTTCCACACCACTTACAACCGTCAGATCCACCGCACTTAAAACCATCACTTCCACACCACTTACAACCGTCAGATCCACCGCACTTAAAACCATCACTTCCACACCACTTACAACCGTCAGATCCACTGCACTTAAAACCATCACTTCCACACCACTTACAGCCGTCAGATCCACCACACTTAAAACCATCACTTCCACACCACTTACAGCCGTCAGATCCACTTCCACAGAGCGCTTGACATCCACACACTGCAGCAACTTGCTTACAACATCCACTATTTGATCCACTCCCACGACATTTGCACTTGTCAAAAAATCCCCCACTTTTGCCATCTTCATTTTTATCTCTACTTTTCTTGCTCTTTTTCTCTCTACTTTTCTTGCTCTTTTTCTCTCTATCTTTCTTACTCTTTTTCTCTCTAGATTTTCTCTCTTTTTTGGATTTCTTTCTTAACTCCTTTTCTTCCTTTTTTGCATCCTTGTCGTCACGTTTTCGTTCCTTTTTGTCACGTTTTCCCTCTTTTTTCTCTTCCTTTTTGCCATGCTTTCCCTCTTTTTTCTCTTCCTTTTTGTCAAGTTTTCCCTCTTTTTTATCTTCCTTTTTGTCACGTTTCTGAACTTTTTTTCTCCTCCTTCTGAGCTTTTTTATCTTGCTCACCTCTTTTGTCTCGCTTATCTTTTTTATTATCTTTTCTTGATTTTTTTCCTTTTCCTGTTTTGGCATTTACATTCTTACCTTTCCCCTTTTTTGGCCTTATCTTTGGCACTCTGGGTATTTTCTGTTTACCTTTAGGAGGAGGCTTATTTTTGTGTTTACCCACTGGCTCTTCTTTTTTGCGTTTAGCCACTGGCTCTTCTTTTTTACGTTTAGTCATTGGCTCTTCTTTTTTGCGTTTAGCCACTGGCTCTTCTTTTTTGCGTTTACCCACTGGCTCTTCTTTTTTGTGTTTACCCACTGGCTCTTCTTTTTTATGTTTAGCCACTGGCTCTTCTTTTTTGCGTTTAGCCACTGGCTCTTCTTTTTTGCGTTTACCCACTGGCTCTTCTTTTTTACGTTTGGCCACTGGCTCTTCTCTTTTGCGATTAGCCACTGGCTCTTCTTTTTTGCGTTTAGCCACTGGCTCTTCTTTATTGCGTTTAGCCACTGGCTCTTCTTTTTTGCGTTTACCCACTGGCTCTTCTTTTTTGCGTTTACCCACTGGCTCTTCTTTTTTACGTTTGGCCACTGGCTCTTCTCTTTTGCGATTAGCCACTGGCTCTTCTTTTTTGCGTTTAGCCACTGGCTCTTCTTTTTTACGTTTAGCCACTGGCTCTTCTTTTTTGCGAATAGCCACTGGCTCTTCTTTTTTGCGTTTAGCCACTGGCTCTTCTTTTTTGCGTTTAGCCACTGGCTCTTCTTTTTTACGTTTAGCCACTGGCTCTTCTTTATTGCGTTTAGCCACTGGCTCTTCTTTTTTGCGTTTAGCCACTGGCTCTTCTTTATTGCGTTTAGCCACTGGCTCTTCTTTTTTGCGTTTACCCACTGGCTCTTCTTTTTTGCGTTTACCCACTGGCTCTTCTTTTTTACGTTTGGCCACTGGCTCTTCTCTTTTGCGATTAGCCACTGGCTCTTCTTTTTTGCGTTTAGCCACTGGCTCTTCTTTTTTACGTTTAGCCACTGGCTCTTCTTTTTTGCGAATAGCCACTGGCTCTTCTTTTTTGCGTTTAGCCACTGAATCTTCTTTTTTGCGTTTACCCACTGGCTCTTCTTTTTTGTGTTTACCCACTGGCTCTTCTTTTTTACGTTTAGCCACTGGCTCTTCTTTTTTGCGAATAGCCACTGGCTCTTCTTTTTTGCGTTTAGCCACTGAATCTTCTTTTTTGCGTTTACCCACTGGCTCTTCTTTTTTGTGTTTACCCACTGGCTCTTCTTTTTTGCGTTTAGCCACTGGCTCTTCTTTTTTGCGAATAACCACTGGCTCTTCGTTTTTGCGTTTACCCACTGGCTCTTCTTTCTTGTGTTTACCCACTGGCTCTTCCTTTTGGGGCGTTTTAAACCTATGTAGTTTTTGGGGCTGTTTATACCTACCAGATATTTGGGGCTGTTTATACCTACCAGATATTTGGGGTTGTTTATACCTACCAGATATTTGGGGTTGTTTATGCCTACCAGATATTTGGGGTTGTTTATGCCTACCAGATATTTGGGGTTGTTTATACCTACCAGATATTTGGGGTTGTTTATGCCTACCAGATATTTGGGGTTGTTTATACCTACCAGATATTTGGGGTTGTTTATACCTACCAGATATTTGGAGTTGTTTATGCCTACCAGATATTTGGGGTTGTTTATACCTACCAGATATTTGGGGTTGTTTATGCCTACCAGATATTTGGGGTTGTTTATGCCCCTCTTTTGGTTTTTGAGTATCAGGGTGGTGTTTATCCATGTGATCACTCTTTGGTTCTTGGAAGGGTGGAATTTGATTCACTTGCTCCCACAACCTTCTCCTCTTCTCTTTTAACCAAGTCGGAACTTCCCGAGGCGCATAAATATCAACTTTGGGAATATCTTTCAGAGGGGAAACGTTCGCCCAATGGTCTAAAATAAAACGGGGAGTGTCCTAGGCCTTGGCAATCTATACCGGTTCTTCGGACGAGTATAGGGTTCTCTCCTCCTCAATCTTCGTTCAATAATTGTTTCACTTTTAGTTTTCATTTCCAATATGTCCTTTGGTCGAAACCTTTCTCGTAACTCGACAGTCTGCATTTGTTCATCACGGGGGTGTTTATCTATATGATCCCTCTTTGTTTCTTGGAAGGGTGGAGTTTGATTCACTTGCTCATTGAACCTTCTCCTCTTCTCTTTTAACCAAGTGGGAACTTCCCGAGGCACATAAATATCAACCTTGGGAATATCTTTCAGAGGGGAAATGTTCGCCCAATAGTCTAAAATAAAACGGGGAGTGAGTGTCCTAGGCCTTGGCAATCTATACCGGTTCTTCGTACGAGTATAGGGTTCTCTCCTCCTCAATCTTCGTTCAATAATTGTTTCACTATTTTTCATTTCCAGTATGTCCTTTGGTCGAAACCTTCCTCGTAACTCAACAGTCTGCATTTGTTCATCAGGGTGGAGTTCATCCATATAAGCCCTCATTGGTTTATGGAAGGGTTTATTATAATATATTTGAGTATTTTCCTCCATCTTTCCCCTCTGATCATTCAACTTTTGAACATCACAGGGGGATTGAATATTAAATTCTCTGTGACCCAGGGAAGGGTCAGGAAGAAATTCTGTCGTCAAAAGACAAAGGTTAAGATAAGAAGGATCATGAATATTAAGGAAAGGAAGAGAATTATTATGGTGAGAAGGAATATGACGGAAAGTAGAAAGATCAGGAATATTAAGGAAAGGAAGAGAGTTAGTAGGGTGAGAAGGAATATGATGGATAGTAAAAGGATCAGGAATATTAAGGAAAGGAAGAGAATTATTATGGTGAGAAGGAATATGACGGAAAGTAGAAAGATCAGGAATATTAAGGAAAGGAATAGAGTTAGTAGGGTGAGAAGGAATATGATGGATAGTAAAAGGATCAAGAATATTAAGGAAAGGAAGAGAATTATTATGGTGAGAAGGAATATGACGGAAAGTAGAAAGATCAGGAATATTAAGGAAAGGAATAGAGTTAGTAGGGTAAGAAGGAATATGATGGATAGTAAAAGGATCAGGAATATTAAGGAAAGGAAGAGAGTTAGTAGGGTGAGAAGGAATATGAGGGAAAGTAGAAGGATCAGGAATATTAAGGAAAGGAAGAGAGTTAATAGGGTGAGAAGGAATATGATGGAAAAGAGAAGAATCAGAAATAGTAAGGAAAGGAAGAGAGTTAGTAGGGTGAGAAGGAATATGATGGAAAGTAGAAGGATCAGGAATATTAAGGAAAGGAAGAGAGTTAATATGGTGAGAAGGAATATGAGGGAAAGGAGAAGAATCAGAAATAGTAAGGAAAGGAAGAGATTTAGTAGGTTGAGAAGGAATATGAGGGAAAAGAGAAGGATCAGAAATAATAAGGAAAGGAAGAGAGTTAATAGGGTGAGAAGGAATATGAGGGAACGTAGAAGGATCAGGAATAGTAACGAAAGGAAGAGAGTTAATAGGGTGAGAAGGAATATGAGGGAAATTAGAAGGATCAGGAATAGTAACGAAAGGAAGAGAGTTAGTAGGGTGAGAAGGAATACGAGGGAAAGTAGAAGGATCAGGAATAGTAACGAAAGGAAGAGAGTTAGTAGGGTGAGAAGGAATACGAGGGAAAGTAGAAGGATCAGGAATAGTAACGAAAGGAAGAGAGTTAGTAGGATGAGAAGGAATACGAGGGAAAGTAGAAGGATCAGGAATATTAAGGAAAGGAATGGAGTTATTGTCAGGAAAATTACTTGGAATTGAAAGAGAAGGAGCAAGAAAGGTGAGGAAAGGAAGGAAATGATTACGGTAAAGATGACTGCTTGGAGGGAGAGAAAGAAGAGAAATGGCTGGGCAAGGAAGAGGCTCAAAATAGAATATAACGTACATTTTTTCAATTAAAATTACAAAATACTCAGCTTTAACACCGCAACGATAATTCATAATACCTAGAGACATAATTTATACTTCATATATTCCTCTTCCTAATTTGCTTTATAAATAAAAAAAGTGAAATATTAGTCTTCAGCCAAATGGGCTCCGCTGAAGCTGATTTAATTTCGAGGCTAAATCTGCATTAGATATTTCGCTGTAGACAACAGAAGAATCAATTTTGTCTGCTCCGAAAACATACCAGTGATCTCTTGAAATCATTTGGTCTTTAGTATTGCGCTCTACTGAAGCTGTTTGAATTCCGAGGTTAAATCAGCGTCATATCTCTCACTGAAGATGGCGGCCGAAGAAAGATCAGCTTCTTATGGATCTTTCGGAAACCATCTGCAGTAAACGTCGCAGGAAGAACTCAAATTACCATCGTTTTGTTGAAAG